>NC_087515.1:55041278-55354104 GCF_963921805.1 Phalacrocorax carbo
CTGCCAAGGCACTTGCTCACTCCAGCTTCCCAGGGTCATCCCAGGACAGCAGCAGTTAGCTCTGCAGCACAACAAGTTAAATTGCTCACAGATTTGCCTGCAAATAGCTGCTTCAGAACCAATGTCTTAGAAGGAAAACATTTTAACAAGCAGTGAGAAGCAGCATATAGCTCTTTAAACAACACTTGTACAAAGGCCTGTTGCAGCTCCTTAGAAAAGTGCCAAAGTTCTGGCATGGGCAAAAGCCACTTTCCCAGTCTGTGGATGGGTCTGTCACACTCAGGACAGCCCATGGAGTCCCTGCTCAACCAAGTCTGACCCAGTGATACCTTGCAGAGTCCAGCCCCATGATTTGAAAGGTGCCCCAAAGGCACTGTCGAGCAGCTGCAGGTGAAGCAGTGAGCTTAGCTGTTCTCATTATGGTCATCTCTTAAACCAACACGAACAATGGTCTAGTAATGCCAAAGGCACCTTCAGCCTTTTAATATAGGAAGTCCTGAATATGCATGCGTGTCACTCAAGGTGTCCAAGCAGGAAGTGATTTATACTAGTACACCCCTGTCAGCAGTAAACAGAAAACACAAGCATTTACTATTCTCCATTCAACAGCATCACACATTTGTTTTTTCATATTTATTTGTACCAAATAGTGCAACATTCATGTTTTATGCCAAGATCAGAAAATCCTGCACCAGCCTCAGCTCAGCCCAAGGCTAACCACCAGCCTTACCTGCAATCACAAGAGTGTGTCAGGAAATCATGCTATCATACTAAGAGAGCAGAAAAGAGCTTAGTTTGGTTTTCACCAGACTGTTGCTTTATAGATGTACCAGAAAGAGGAAAGGAATACTAAAGAAGTATGTTTTCCTCTAGTTCTTGTAGGGTTTGCTATTCCATAGGTTGAAGAGCCTGCTTTCAGACACTTACTACTGTGAAGACTTTTTTGCAGAAGTAAGTGGCAAGGAGGACTGGGTGCTATGTATGCTTGCATCCTCAATCTTTTTTTCCCTCGTTTGATGAGTTTCATGCGACAGTTGTTCTTCAAAATTGGAATCAGAGAAGGAACACCTGAAGGCCTGAATGTTTTACATGCAATGTAGTCTTGGCAGCGATACAGCTGAAGGATGGTTGAAGGACAGTTATGTCCTTCAACACAAACCAGGAAACCATTTTTTTAAAGTTAAAAAGTAATAGTCACACACCCTGCACTAGAAAGACATGAGAGAAACATTGAGAGCACCCCTATAACCTTAGCAACTGCTTTGATCTTTTTCAGATAAAAACAAAGTACTCTCTATTTTGCTGAGCTTGAAAGGTACCCACTATGCTGCTTTGATAGATCAGATTTTTTCCCCCAGCAAACATGGACTGGCATCGGGTGAAAGAGGTTACTTTATATATTTCCATTTTTGTTCCAGTTCAGTTCCAGACAGTAACTGTTAAAGTCACCATTTTCCTAACGTTTCTTGTTCCTCCAGGAAATTTTGTCAGAATAACAACATCAATATGAATATTTAAATACTGGGACCATGCTATCACCAGAGAAGGTGGTATGGGAAGAAATGTGCTTCAAATTTAACTAATACTAACTAGGTCCTGAACATGACGTTGGAAGTTGACTGCTTATTCTTGGAAAACTACATTTAACAAAAACATTCCACCTCTTCTACATGGCCTTTGGCTTCTCCATTCATTTTGTAGCTCAGATAATAAGCAAAATACTGCATTTTTAGTATGTGACGCATACTAAAAATTTGAAGATCAAGTGTAGCTACTGATGCATGATGGGAAAATCACTAGATGGTTAATACTAGGATTAATTTCCATTTTTAAAAAAAGAGAAAGCAGATTTTTTTAATGTTATATTAAAAGAAAAATACTTACGTTCTACTTAAACATGAGGAAATGCAAGACTTGGTTGCCTATGCCATCTCACATCTGCCCTGTTGTGCATTGTGATCGATGTTTAATTATAGCGGTCTGACCTTCACGCTTTACGTGCTTAGCTATGCATGTATCCAATTACATAGCAGCCTGCAGGTTATTATCCCATAGTTTCTGTGCAGATTGTAATAACTTCTGGCTCAGAATATAAAATATGTCAGGTTTTCTTCCTTAGCAAAAGCAACTAAAGCCTTTTTTGCATCCAGTTGGTTATTCTCAAGTCTGTCCACAGCAGTTCACTACTCACTTACACCAGTGCTGTGTGTGGTCAAGCTATAAACCTGATGAGAGAACTGAGACATTAAACATAACCTCATGACTTTGTAGGATGTTTGCAAATCCTAACTTTGCAAGTTTAATCCTGACACCCTTTCATCAATGTGATTTACATTGCAGCTCCACAAGCACCTATATCAGCATTACCCAACAGGCATCAGTCCATGAAGAGCTTCTAAGCCAGCTGTGCCGCAGAACACATGGGGCAACTCTGCCTTGCTTGAATCCAAGGAAATACTGTTGTGATTTACCTGTTTAAAACATCTAATTTCACATAAATCACCTCCAAATTGATTTTGTTTTTTTTGTTTTGCAACTTATATGAAGTTTGAACTCTCAGTCATCCATGATCAGAGTACCAATTCTCTGGACTAAATTTTTTTTCACAAAAACCAAGGAGTCTGAGTAGACATATCTGCGGTGGACTACTCCAGCTGTTTGAGGTGGGTTTCAAAATAAATTCCAGTTATGAACTACTTGTGGCAGAGACTGTTCTGGTATGTGTTAATGGGGGGGGGGGGGGGGGGAAACAAGTCCAGCATATTTTGCGTGCTACTGCAATAAAAAGTAATTATCAAGTTAATGTATTGAAGAAATTTTGGGCAATAAAGCTAGCTTCAGGGCAGTGGAAAGCATGCATTTTTAGTAAATCACAAGAGCATAGATTTATGAATGTATTATAATACTAGTATTAAAACAAAATATTTCACGGTTAAATTTTAATGACCAAGAAACAACTGAAAAAGTTGTAAATGCACATTTAAGCCCCCTTTGCGTACTATGAAACTGAATAGGTCTTTTGTCTTTTCGTTGGGCTTTTTTTTTTTTCATTTTGCTTTAGAAAATCTACAGAATTAGCTGTGCAACAGCACAGAACCAACAGAGCTCTGACCAACAAGGATTCGGAAACCAGTGATGTTTAAAATAGCTCAGCTTTAGAAAGGAATTATCTGAGGTGCTGAAGTAAAATCCTGATGCTAAAACAGACTACAAATGTTATCGCCCATGAATGCTTACAATATGCAAATGATCCTAAAAAAAAAACCTTTTATGCTGAATAAGACTGAAGTGAAAGAAGTGGCCCAAGTTTTAGTTTGCAGAAAGTAGCTTATTAGTGCAATTGTTTCACTGTGCAAAGCTTAACTAATGTACTGCTACCGTTCTGATAAAACAGAAAATTAAAAAAAGAAAGTATTCAGAACCACAGGAGCTACGGCACTGTGCTAGGGCTCCCATACTGCTCTATTCACCCACGGCAAATAAAAGGTTTAGTATATGTTTTGAACCTTAGAACTCTCCCATTGGAAAAAGCTAAGTATTTCTGCCAGTTGGAAAGTTTTTGCAATTTTGAAAGTATCCGTCTATTTTTTCAAAGGAACTTTGCACAAAAGTATGCAATTCTATCAATTATCTGTGCCTTCAGCTGAATAGCAGCATGATTTGCTGCCCTCTGGTGTAGCAAGGAAAAAAAAATCACTTCTAATGAAAAGTAACTGGAATATAGAAAGTGAGTAAACTGCCAAGATTTCTTAATTTATAAAAATCACTATTAATCCTCACACTTACGCTACCTGGTGTAAAAGACAGCCACATTACCAAGAGAATGGTAACAAACATCATTAAAAATGAAGGTGGTTGTGCACTTCTACAGTAGTATTTTCTGGAATAAGTATACCCCATTTATAAGCAAAATAAACCACCTTAGCATGAAGCTTTGCATGCTTTTTCTGTAAGAGTCTGTAAGCTCGGTTCTTCTTCTCTTGAATCATCTATAATTAAGGCACTAGAAGCAAACCTTTCTCCTTTCACCTGCCATTCTCATACTTCTCACTGTATTCATAAATCTTAGATAATATCGTTTCAGTATCCTATTTTTAGCTAAACAGTCATTAAATACTATATGCAATATCTATTACAGTTTTTTAATTAAAAGTGCAGGTTATGTTGTACTCTCTGGAGAATTTACAAAGACGTATTAACTAGCAGAACAAAAGCAGGTGAAATTCCTTCTTACCAAATACAATGCACATCATGTTGGAGATAGTATGAAGTGTGAAAAATATAAACTATGTGAAATTAAGCTACAGAAACTCATGAAAATGAGCCAGAGATCACAGGAAGAAGCTCAGTTAACACCATACTGCTTGGATATAAAAAGAACATAATGCAAATATCAAGCCAATTTATCAGCGAACAGTACCCTTCATCTTTCAGTCGGGGTAGAGGTAAAAAGCAGGTGGGGCACGTAACTAACTGTATTCTTCGGAAACTTCACCCTTTCCAATACTGAAATGTAAACGAGTTCATTGCCTTCATTGGTGTTCAAAATGCTGTGGCATTTAGGAGGAATACCACAGTCCAGAAATACACTCCCTAGTGTCTCCCAATTCTCTTCAAGTGTGCCCTGAATTCTTAGGAATTCTAGCTTCCCTTTGGTTTTCTGTATTTCTTAAGAAAGAGTTTGTAATGTTGCACAATTACTACTTAGTTCAGACAGTCTAAAAACCTTTTCCAACCATGCTAAAACAAGAGGATTTGCACAAGTATACCCAGCAGAACCAGCAAGGTAACTCACCATGGAACTCTGACTTGCCCCTGAAGGCCGTTTGGCCTTTATAGTGAAGAGCTGGTTTACAAGCAGGCATTAATCTTTACTTATGTGTCATATTCTTGTTTCGCACATTTTAAAACACACTGTGAGTATGGAGAATATCCATGGACAGAGCTAATTACTAGCAGATTATACTCAAATAAATCTTTCTTGACTTTTTAAGTTCTCATTTATGTGGGAGTGAATTAAGTTGCATAGTTTGTTTTTCCTTCCATGTAAGAGAACCAAGACTCGTCTTCACAAAACATTGCAATTTCAGTTTCCATCTATTCTAAAAGCATCTGTGTTCTCACTCCACCTCTTCCAGTTCCCAAGTCCCAGCACTGAGGCTGGAGCTCCCTTGCCATCAGTGAATTAATTGCGGATCCACTGTCTGTTGCATGTGCCAGCTGCTGTTGGCCGCCAGCAGACAAGACAGACACCTTACGGAACTACTCGCAGGGCAATGCAATAATATGATTGATGCTTTTGTTGTTTCTTCTGTCTGGACAGCGTAGCTATGGTGCATGTAAGGCAAGCGAAGCAGGAACAGCAGTGTTCCCAGCGGGACTCTCCCACGCCACCCTTCTTCACTAAGTATGGTGCCGGTTTGTACAGGGAAAAGGCAAGGTTCTAAGATCTGGTCAGAGACAAACTTTTAGTAAGAATAATAGTAACAGGAACCTTGCTTAATCTAGATACAAATTTTGCTTGATTTTTGCAGGACTGCATTACATGCCCACTCATAAGTGTCTGAACTCAGCTAAGGAAAATCTTTCAGCCACGTTCCTCAGTATGTGAGGAACAGATGCTCTTCAAATCACCTGCACCAGCTTGCATGAAAAGTGAAAGGCAGGATTTTTCTACAAATCCCCACCATTTATTGGAAATGGCAGTAGTTCCCCACAAAACCTGCAGGTAAAATTTATTTAGGACCACTTCACCTTTGCCTTCATCTCAATATGTGCAACAAAATTGGAAAAGGGCCGTCTTTTAATTCTTCAGAAAATGGATGTACTGACCTGAACGTGGCCTCAGGAGCTTGCACAATTTTTCTTACTTTATTACAGAATTATTAATAGCTTAGTTTTAAAAGAACGAAGAGAGTGTGAGAAGTTTATCACTCAAAAGTTTTGAGATCACCGATTTAAGAAAAAAGTCCTTGGTAAGCTTGCATACAGTCTTAACAGAATCAGAAAACCCTGAACTTTCCTCTCCAATTCAAAAAAACAACTTGCCACAAAAAAACACCCCCGAAACCCAACAAACCCAAACCTGCCCACAGTTACAATGGTCCACGTCAGAAATGAGCGCGCTGTATTGCTCCAAGCAATGTATCTCTTAAGTTTTACCCTGGGGCCTTCCCGTTCATTAGAACTCAAAATTTTTACCACAAGTGACCAGGAAATCTATTTTAGGTGACAGATCAAAACCAACATCAGTTCAGTTTGCAGTCTGATCTAAGACTGTGTCACCTCAAAACATTTTACGTCAAAGGAGCAGTGAGCAACCCTTACATTCCTCTTGGGAAGTAAAGAGAAATTTGGAGAAGTCATCTGGCAAAATGGTTTAGCTTTTCCCTAGCCTCTGCACCACTTATTCCATAGTCACAGCGTCTAACCCCACATTAATACACTTGTTCAGTGTGATACCATAGAAAAAAAAAATCAATATCTAAATGGCTAGAAAACATCAGTAAAAAAGAAAAAAAGTAGTTAGGCGGGAACAGAGAGAATCAAGATTTGGAAAACTCACAGCACTGGTGAGAGGAAGACGAGGCAAAAGAACAGCGTTTGACGAGAAGCCATTTTGCAGCTTTAAAGCACCAGAAGCAATCGACTGATGCCGCACCACAAACCACCCCACACGAGAAATTCTACGAAATCACACCCTTTGAGTGCCACCAAACTTCCCCCCCCCCCCCGCCCCCCCGCGACACGCTCCCGGTAAGCAGGCGCAGGGACAACGCTCTCCGTGAGGCACCCGAGACTCGCACCTCAGGCGGCTGTACGGAAACGCGCCAGTACCGAGTAACGGCCGCTCCTCCACAACAAAGAGCTCTCGCTAGCAGACCACCAAGCCAAACGCCAGCAATGCCCAGTAGGTTTTATTATTTTCCATTTTAAAAAATCCGCACGGTTGTACAGCGAAGGGAGCCGAGGCTGCCCAGAGGCCGGCACTTCAGGCGGCTTCTCCCCGCCGGAGCCCCTCGAGGGCCGGGCACGCGCGGGGCGGCGGCGGGCGGCGGGGCGGCGCCGCGCTACGACTCGTCGGGCTTGTCGGCGGGCGGCCCGCAGGGCTGCAGCATCTTCTCCATCAGGTTGAAGCGGACGCGCGCCTTGCTCTCGTTCTCGGCGATGGCGAAGTAGTTGAGCAGGTCGAAGTGGCCCATGTAGGAGCAGTACGAGTCCCGGTGCTGGTTCACCAGCCACTCCCACTTGGTGGTGTCGGCGTGGCCCGTCCCGATGTACTTGGACTGGAGGTGCTCCAGCTGGCTGTGGATGGTGTACCGGTCCGTCATGGCGATGCCGGCGGCGGCGGCGATGAAGCGCGGCGCCAAATGGCGAGCGGAAGTGAGGTGGCTTGACGTCACGACCCCTTTCCTTTCCCCGCCCGGCCCGTGAGGCGGTAGCGGGGATTTACGGCTCCGCCGTCGGCTTTGAACGGAAATTAAGGCAAACCTTACCGAGCGGTCAGCGCTTTCCTGCCGCGGTGCGCCGTGGCAGCGCGGTCCCCGCCCGGGGCGGGGGAGACGGAGGGCTGCGGACGGGTGCTGGCGTGGTCACATGTTAATATGATCGGTAATAAGGTCATTTACTGCTGGTTTGGTTACTCTAATTCACTAATCAAATGGCAGTTACAGCTCCAGTATCGTTATGGATGGGCAGGGAACGGCTCGAGCAAGTCCAGCAGAGAGCTACCAAGATGATCAGGAGCTGGATCATCGCCCTTATGAGGAAAGGCTGAGAGACCGGGGTTTGTTCAGCCTGGAGAAGAGAAGACTGAGGGGGGATCTCATCAATACCCATAAATATCTAAAGGGTGGGTGTCAGGAGGATGGGACTAGGCTCTTTTCAGCAGTGCCCAATGACAGGACAAGGCCAGTGGGCACAAGCTGGAACACGGGAAGTTCCACCTGAACATGAGAAGAAGCTTCTTTCCTGTGAGGGTGCCAGAGCAGCGGCACAGGCTGCCCAGGGAGGCTGTGGAGTCTCCTTCCCTGGAGACATTCAAAATCCGCCTGGACGCACCCCTGTGGCCCCTGCTCTGGGTGTGCCTGCTCAAGCAGGGGGGTTGGATAAGGCGATCTCCAGGGGCCCCTTCCAACCCCTACCACTCTGTGATTCTGTTATTTTAAAGCACGTACTTGTGGATGAGCGACTAGTTCAGGATCCCATATTCTGGAGACCAGCACAAGGCTGAGCCTCAAGTTAAGCCTGATGCCTGACAGAGCCTCAAGCCTCACATTAAAGCCTCAAGCCTCACATTAAAGCCTCAAGCCTGATGTCAATTTGTAAAGCAAAGATGGCTTTGAATATTGTAGCTACTGCTTAATTCGCATGCAAACTGTCAAATCTGGCTACAAAATGCCTAGGTCATGGGGAACATCAGAAAATCTCCGTTTGCCAGGAGACTTTATAAAACAAGAAATTAAAAACACTGAGGCGCACACTTCAGGGCTCAGCTCCTGACACTGTGTGAACTGTGCCTCCGTTTTCCTTCCAAAACAAGTGACGCAGGAAGTCTGCCTGTGAAGAAAGAAAAAGCTAACAGAAAGATAGCCAGGCAGTGCTAAGAGCAACCCAAGGCTCCCTTTTCGTTAGCCCTTTGCTTGGTCAGAGGCCAATGCAGCACTTCCTGTGGTCACTTTCATAGAGGTAGTCCATATGGAGAAAGGCTAAAGAAGTGCACAGCATTTGCAGGTCCTCCCAAAATAAGTAGTTTGGTAAAGTTACTTCTGCTACATGCAGATGAGGAAAAGTACTGTAGGTCCCATCTATGTTCCTTGGTAAGGCACAGAGCTCTTAGTTACTTCTCCTCAGGCAGGCTTTGCAACTGAGCAGGGTCAAGGGATTTAAGCCAATACTAAGTATTACCATTTAAACGATTTTTGACAGTGCAGGTAGTATTTTACGTGAATGTTAAACTCACAAGCAGATATAAAAACCACAGCAATTATAAATTGCATTGTGTATCTTGTTTGGTCAAAGTGGAGCTTGACATGAATTTTGTCTTCCACTGAATAAGTACACTTTCTTCTTCGGCTCTCTCCAAGGCCTTACATAATGTTAAGTTTAAAATGTATCAAATGATTCATGCTTTCATATGATAGGAGTGTTTTTAATCACTTGTTTTAAAATAGGAAAGACACATTGCCAGAAATTTTCCAATAGGACACTGAGCTATTTCTTCCTCCTCTTGTAAACACCCCGTAGTCAAAAGAAATCCACAGAAATGTTCTGTGAAAACCCGGATGATTATTAAGCCCCTTGTTTAAAAGCAAGCATCTTATGAAACAAAGGCTGCAGAAAGCAACGTCAAAACAATGCCCCAAAGTGTCCTTACCTTTTAGTGCAAAGAACTAAATAAGGACTATAATTTTTTTAATTATTTTTATGAGGATCTGTTGAGTCATTGCTATCAAGGCTTACTTAGCAGGAAGCAGTTTTGCCCAGCTGGATACAGCAATTGCATTCTGTGGTTGCTTCCAGAGAGACCAAGAAAGAAAAAACAAACAAGCAAACACAACTCCTCAGGAGTTTCTATCCATGCTGCTATATAGAAAGACAAAGAAAAGTGTATTCTGAATATGGGAAAGCAGTAATTTCTTTTTTAAATGGCGTCTTTATAAAGAGCAGGACAGTCTGAAGGACACTAAGTTTTGACAAATGTTCAGTGCCAACACAGTGACACATAGGGCTGATCTCAGAGCTGTTTTGAAGTTATCATCTTGGAAACTCTAAGTCAGGAGATTAACTGATTAAAATAATAAGTCTTTGGAATGGAAAAGATGCCCAGAGCTTATCTATTTATTGCAGCTGTTGCAGGAGTTTCTAGGAGTAACAGTTACATTAAACCAAACAGGTATTAAGAGTTCTAGTTCAAAAAAACAGCCTGAAAGGGATGTGTAAACCTGAAATTTTCAGCAAACTTGATAGCAGGCCAGATTAAAACACTGCATTCATGTATCCAGTGCTCTGGGAAAACATGTACCAAAACTTCACTCTATACTGGCTTTGATCACAAACTCCTCTGAGAGAACCAGACAAGCTTACCAATACAAGGAAGAAAAAATAGGTAGTAAAATTACCAGCCAACACACAAGTAACAAATATTTACAATATTCCCTAACTTCAAGTTTCACTTGAAAAATACAAAGTTTCAGCTGCTAGCTTTAAAGAATTATATTCAATTATATTCACTTTATCTTAATTTCTTCTTCTGCACAAAAATAAAGTCTGTTGTTAGGCCTTGCTCTTCTTGTTAGGTCTGTGCAAAATGGATGCCTGCACTTGGGCATTTTCATTTCAAGTTTAGGAATATAAGTGACTGGGGGGAGGGAGAGAATGTATGTAAGTATGCGTATGTGCACAGATGTAGATATATATAGAGCGAATTATCAATCAGTGGTAATTTGCTTGTGCGATTAGGATTCCTGAATAATCTAGCATTTTAGGTTATTTCAAGCATTTTGCACTGAATACCATTAAATAAAACTATCAGAATATTTCATACCTGTCTTGGTCTCTGAAGTCATGTTGATATAGAATTAGTGTCTGAAACAACCGATGCTTACTTATGGAATTCACATAAATGTGTTAAGCGCTGAAATAATCTGTTGGGAGAGCAAAGCCGTATTACTTCAAGCAAAGTTTCAAATGGCCGAGTCACCAGGAGCGTGCCATGAACGGCAGCGGCCACCAGGTGTCAGGGTTGGACTTGCACAAATTCGTCTTGCATAAAGCGGGGATAATTCGTTCCTCCTCCGAAATGTAGACAGAGGGTAGAGGAGGCCGCTGGACAACAAAGACAGAGTGACAGAGTGACAGAGTGACAGTCTGTTGCAAGGTATAACCGAGTTTTTAAATTTCCTACTGACTTTTCGGGTAGAAGAGTGAAGACACAAATGCCCCACCAACAAAGGGATGCAACGATCTTAATAGATAAATCCAACACACACCCAGAAAGATGATAAAATGGAGACACATGCCTTTTTTTTTTTTTTTTCAGAAATTCCTCTATTCTTCACTATATTGATTTATCCTACAAATACGATTTCAGAGAAAAAAAAATGTTTGAAATTGCATTAGCCTGGAAAGAATGGTGCTAGAAATTAAATAATGATGAGAAATTAATGTCTTTATGTGGGAAATAACCTTTTTTTTTGTTAGAAGTATGCATTTCTTTAAAAATATGTTGCTTTTGCTGTAACAGGGTTCTTAAATAATTATTTGAAGAGGTCACATTACCACTTAGAAACTTCAGGCCGCAAAAATTACCTTTCTTTAATTGCAAGGTCTGGGTTTTGGGGTTTTTTTTTCCCCTCAGATTTCCTGTGTCATCACATGCACTGTGAAAGCCTTTTTGTAATGTATGCACTTTTTCAAATGCTGTTGTAGTCTACCAACATTAACAGCCTCCAGAAGCCCTTGTTTTGACTATGTAACAGGTGGAAGAACTTTTTGCTGCTTTTCTCAGAGATCCTGTGAAAAACCTTTTTCATAAGCAGGTCTCTATATCCGCCTTGTCTTGCATAAGCTCCCCTAATTTATTTTCCTTGCAGGCAGAATTGTAGTTCTGCTCTAGTGTAAGAATATGCCTTCACGCTGCAACCACCTGCAGCATTTGGGGCTGCTTCTAAGACAGAGGAAATACAGTCCCTGCAAGCATTGTTAAGTTTAAAACTTTCTTCCACTACTAGAAACTATGTTTTGCTACTGCTTTGATTTTATAGTGTGTAAATACTCAAATATCTGAAAGGTTCTTTTAGGGTTGTGCGTCTGACTTTGCCAAAGTCAGCAGATAAGAAGAACATGGAATAAAAAATAGGAAAAGAAGCAATACTGTGTCTCGCACCACTGAAATGCAATGCTTCAAGCTGCTGTGTGTCAATGTTCCTATCTGGAAAAGGGAATCATTATTTTAAATCATACTGCAACTGGAGAAATTCACTGTCGAAAAATTATCTTGGCCTAAGGTTTAGGGCAGGCATCATTTATTATTGGGCAGTGCCATGCTTAGGCTTGGATATGTTGGCGTGTACTGAAACTTGGGTCAGGAGGCTGTTGTACTGAGTGATTTGCAGCTTGTGGGAAATAAAATGTTAGATTGAAAATCAAGTTGTAATGGCAGTTTCAATGTTTTTACGGTATTTTTGTTTTGGCTTTGTTGCATCATATGCTGCCAGAGTTATGCACTAAGCTTTATTAAAACTCCCTAAATAATTTCTAAAATAATGTAGTCTGTAGTACCCTATTGTTTCATGATGGCAGAGTGAAAAGGTGAAGGTCCCGATCAGGTCAATTGACCCTCTGTTAGACTGTTCTCTATCAAACTGAGTAGATCTGTGACCTGCACTAATGGCCCCTTGCCTACAAGCAGCTTATGGAGTGCAAAGATTTGGCCTAGTAGCTTCACAATTCATCCCTTGCTTGTGAATATTACCATGGCACAATACTCCTTCTTCTGTATATGTTTGAATAACAGCTATGTGCCTCAGGTGTGCAATTTAATCACAATTTAATTAGCTTAGTTTAGATGCCAGTGAGAATTTCCTAGGTGGTGTAGGAGCACCCTAAGAGTAGAGCCACAGCAGGGGTCGCTAGTACAGTGCTTACAGATGGGACTCTGAAATAATGTGGTGATCTGAGAAATGTGGTGCGGAAGGAGAAGATGCAGCACCTCTACCAAGAGCACAGCAGAGATCTGGGAGAGGCAGCTCTCCCTTGCTGTTTAGGAGGAAGTTCTTTATTCCAAAGTCATCACTTTGAAAAGAAAAAGCCCTCCACTAATGTGATTAGTTAGTGCTTCGGCCTAAAAATAGAGCTAACAACAGTTTGTCAGGTGAATTGAAGTTGCTTGTCCGTGTACATTTTTCTAACAGGAAAGGTTTGTTCTTGTCATGCATTTTAAAATAAAATTAATTAATAGTAGTAAATGCAACACAACTAGGGAAGACTATGGGGCTATCCAAGATGCACCTGTATTCTGCCCACACTTTTCTTGGGTGTCTTCCCTTCATTCACCCTAGATAAACTGTCGTGACTAATACAGCTATTAATTGTGTTCAATAAGGTATATGAAAGTAGCAATGATGAAACTTATGTCTTTAAATAGGCCCTAGAGAAGACATCAGAAGCGTACACAAGCTTAAATTAGAAGAAATTGATCTGACCGTTGAGTAGATCTGTATATCGCTGTCTTCTATGTTCAGGGAAGAGTAAGGACAGAGGAGGTGACTTTCCTTTTTTTAAATCTGACTCTTGAAGCTGCTTAATGCAGCTGTTTCTTTTCTTGTCTGCCACATACGTATCATGTTTTAAAAATACTGATTTCTTCAGAACGGTACTTAAAAATGTTCTGCACAAGGAAGCCTATCTGTAACCAGTCTTTTCCCCCTCCAGCTTCCCCCCTACACACACGTGCAAAAGTATTCATCATTTCACCTCCCACTCTGCAGCAAGCACAGAGGACATTGGTGTCATCATCCTTATCTCAACAAAAATCTATCGTCTGTATTCTGCACAAGGGCAAAACTCATCTGTCAACACACAGTGAGTCAGTTCATAAAAGTAAAATCATAGCAGGAGAGTATGGAGCTACTGATATTAGGGAGTCATCAGCTTGTCTGTTTGGGGTCTGTTATACTAATTCATGTTATGGAATTTCAGGCTGTGGATTGCTCGTGGGGCAGATGGCAAAGGAAGGAGGGAGCAGCAGGATATTTAGGAAATTAGCACCATTACAGAAGGAAGAATATAACTGTTCCTTCTGTGCATCTCTAGGAAAAGGCAAACCAGCAACTGCCAGTTAACCGCTTGTTTCTCAGCTTGGGTTGTGTTTCCTCATCTGAAATAAGAAATGTACGTAAGCCTCTTGCATTTACTGTAGAAATAAAGCTTTCACTAATGAGACTGTGCAATGTATCTCACTTTCAGCTCTATCAAAATATTGTTTATTTCCTTTAAGGCAGATAGAACATAATTTTTCACAACACCAAGCACCACATAGAAATTTATATATTCAAAGCACAGCTCTTGATAACTCACGATAAATGTCTTCTTGCTTGCTGGTTTCATTCTTGGGAATGTGTTGTTTGTCACAAGCTCAAAATTCTTTAATTCACCAGATCCTCAAAATAAAAAAGTAAGCCAAGAGTGTTGAGACTTGGCAAGGAATAAGCCAGTGGAAGTAAGGTATTTATAGTCAGGATTGGACAATGTTAATAATGTATGATGATAGCCATCCCATCTATGCATTCTGCCACGTGATTTGAGAGCTTGAAAGAGAATTTTTTATTTTGGAAAGCAAAAATATGCAAGAAGTACAGCAGAAAGATGTTATCGGTTTTAGACTGTGGTATTTCTCCCCACCTCCTCAGCACCATGCAGACTAAGAAACCTTGAACTGGACAAAATAAAAAAAACTGGTGGACAAAGTGTTGTCAAACCCAGACACTCAGAAATCACCTGAAGCTGGAAATTTTTAAATAAGCTTTTAAAATGGTGGGGGTTTTGCTGGTTTTTTTTAAGTAACATATATTGTTTGCTTTATTTTTTTCCTTTTTGCATTTTGAGCTTCTCTATTTCACTTAGTTTGTATTTGCTTTTCTCCATAAATGTTTGAAAGTTTTTATTTGTATGATTTTTGATGGTACTTAGTTTTAGAAAAGCAGAGCTGAAATGTTTACATGCTCAAATGGCTGCAGGGACAGAGGCTTTAGGAAAAGCACCAGTCATTGTGAAAACTGTTGGCACTGGGGTTGTGATCTAGAGCCCCAACAGGATGTGCGTACATTATGTAGAAAACGGCTGAGGCATCTCTCAGAATAGCTGTTGTGAAGAACAGACAATTTGGTACTCACGTACAGCTGTGTATTGAAACCCTTTTTTTGTGTTTTGGAACGTATCAGTATTCAGTATGAAATTAAAACATCTGCAAACCATAACTCTCTGTTCCCTTTTTCCTATCTTTTTCAGCCTCGTAACTTAACGATAAGCTCCTCTTGGCTAAGGCATTCTCCTACAGTGTTTACACTGCAGTTCACCCTGTGGGGCCTCATTCATGGCCTCATGGTGGGATTGTTGTAATATCAACTAATGTGGCTATTGGCGAGGTTCACCTCTGGGCATGGGCGTAAAGATACCTGGTTTTGAACAGGACTAATGGGATATATTTCTTACAGGCCGAGAGAGGGAAGTGCAATCTACCCAGTGGGCTCTTCACTTTCAGCGCCAAATGCAGCCTAAAGGTTCTGTCAGTAGGTGTTGAGGGTTAGGTATTTCAGGTGCTAAGGCCATTGGCAACAGTCATTCATACCTGGCACCTCAAAAAGATCAAGCCTGAAGGGTAAGGAAAGATTATTGTTGATTCAGATGTGCTAGCAAAAAATGTCGGCATTCCAGGAACAGGCGGGCGCAGAGATTCCCATGCCACTGTGTGCATGAGTCTGTGACTGCCTGTAACTGGCATGACAACTCCACCTTTGTCACACTCTGAAACATAGGAAATTATTTGCAACCCTTAGAAGAAAAGTCAAAGACAATTAAAGAAATTATCTCTCAACTACAATTGCAATTACAGCAAGTTGCCGGGTGATTTTTATAAGCAAGGGATGAACACACAACAGTAGCAACAGAAAATGCTATCGGAAAGAAAATCTAATCTCTTTTAGTTAAAGGACCATGAACACTGATCAGTGTAATCCCATGACAGCTTTTCTATCCCGCTTTTAACTAGTTCCTTGTGTGAAGATGAGCTGAAGATGATTCTTCTTTAAAATATATTTACTCTGTCTCACATAGGTAACTGCACACAGAATAAAGGCTCCATAATCTTTTCCATACTGTGGCTGCCTGCTGAATTTATCCCTGTGAAAAGGGCTGCTCTGACTGACTCAGCCACAGAACTGATTTGTCTTGTCAGTGGAGGAGAGACTTGTGTAGATGCTGAGTCACAAACTTGCTTGCATAATTGAAAGGGTAAAACAAGCTTGCCAGGTGACTCAATTTGCAATTTGATACTCATCTCATTCCCAAATGCACATACACCTGTATTTTGGGATAGCAGGGATAGTTAATTACAGTTTGAGTCATTCCCATGGTACCCATGGAATGCCTCCTTCTGAAATGCTCTGCTGTTCAGTTCTCTCTCCCACAACCCCTGGGATGTGGCCAAGTGTTTCTTCCCTCACAGGGTGGAGGGGGGGTAGAAACCTGTGTTTTCCCTCACTTCTAAGAACAGTCACCTTTACTATCCTAACAGATCCTCACATAAGTCAAAAACCCAGCATCAGTGCTTTTCATCTTTTCAAGGGACTGTTATTACCCTATTTAAAGGACTTAGCAATAATCTATTTTCAATGGTAAGTGAGGGTTAAGAAAGAAGGTGGATCTTTTGTGTATGTGTAGCATTCCAAAACAGTGACATAGAAATTGTAAGCCAAAATCTTCCTGCAGATGTAGGTATATTGTTTTGACTGCTGTTTGTAGGAGGAAAAAAAAATGGCCTTTTAGCACAGAAGATCTGATGCTCAAGAGGAATTAGAAAAGCCTTTGCACTGAGAGCAGTTAGGCCGATGCTCTATCAGCCAAAGAAACAGAAGCATGTAACTGTGCTTTAAGGAAAAGCTAGCCATAAACCTAGAGAAAAAACACTGTTGCAGGCAGCCATCTACCCTATGGATGTCATTGTTTCCTTCATAGAACATACTATGAAGTGCAGTAGTCTCTCTTTTGAGAACTGTATAGTATCCTACAAGCACTAACTCTTGACAGCTGTACTAAGAAAGAAAAATACTAGCCTAATTGAGTAGACAAGGACATTGACACAAGTAGCAATGAAAACCCTTGCCAGAAGCCCCACACTGAACTGGTGGCAGAGCAGGCTCCTTGCTGGTACTGCACTGTGCCCACCACCCCGCGGTGCCTCCAGCTCTCCCTGAAGATTTTTCACTGACTCAGCTCAGCACATCATCTCTAGATGAGACTTGTTTATTACCATAAGGGTTTGCTTTGGGTAAATTAGCCCTCTGGAAAATTTTATTGTCAGTTAAGTTTCTGTTTCCTCCTACGTCCTTGAGCAGAGTCTGAGCTGAGCCCAGACTCACACTGATACATTTCTCACCCTTCTTACACTGTATGCTGTGGAGCTCCTCTGAGATTTGTATGCAGAGTTAGTCATATGTTTAACTCCAATGAGTTCTACCACTTCTATAGCAAATCTGAAAATTTTCACTTTCTTACCCAAACCAAAATGAAACTCTGTATGGCCAGGATGAGCCAGGGTGGTGGTGGGGGGGTGTGCATCTGAATACACTTCTAAAGTACCTCTACTAATATGCTCCATACAAATAACAACTTGTACGTTGTCTCTGACAATATCTTTCCAGCTGCTCGAATGCAAACTCCATCCCAGAAATCCCACAGCTGTTGGTTATTAGGGGGTTGTCTCAAGAAAAAGGTCACCTTCAACCTCTTTTTTACAGTTTTCTCCTGAATATTATTAAAGGAGTTCAAAAGAAACAAACTTTGGGCTTAGGCAGACCTTTGATAGTAGTTTTTTTCTAAGAAAAGTGCTCTAATGAAGGTGTGTTAGAGCAAAACATGTCTTGTAGATGTGTGGTAGTATTGGGTTTGGATTGCTACACGTATATCTGGGTGTGGACCCCTACTTCCCCAAGGCTTGGGGCATCAGTGTTGGGATTTTTGGGTCAGCTCATTAGGAAGCTGGGACAACCACAAGTCTGGTTGTGATTTGCAGTTGTGTACGTATCTGAATTCTGGGGGCTAGTTTGGGCTTGTCTCTAGGATCTGGGAAGCATTCATCAAAAATACATATTGTAACTGCCAAAGCCAGCTGCCTGAGCATTTGTATAATTAATTTCATTTTGCTGTCTCGTTCTCATCTTAAGGGCATTGGCTAGAGGACACACATTGTCTATACACTCACCTGGACATGATTGTTACATATTGATTCTCCTCTATACGAGTATCGAAACAGCCCATTGCCTATCCTCAGTCTCATGCTTCCTGTATTTTTTAATATTGGACCTGTCTCACTTGATGCCATGGTTAAACTTCCATTGTCTTCACTGAAAGCAGAATTTGGCAATTAATTTCAACTGGCATAGACTTCTTATTAAGTAGCATATAGTATTTTCTATGCCAACTGATAGCATTCACACCTAAGAAATTATTTAAGGAAGAGAAGTAGAAAGATGGCTGTGTAGAGGCATAAGCCTTAAGAGAAACAAAATACCTGTAAGAAAAAAAGGCAGAGACATGAAAAGACTTGTAATTTTTTCATGAAAGGAGGTGACTAGCTCTCAGGGGATTTGGATGCAACTTCTAGTTAGATCAAGACTTCCCGTACACCTGTAGGCATTTTGATGCTTTCTGTGATTTCTTTCCTATCTATAATACATGGGTAGCAATAAACATAGCAGTATTTTTAAAGTAATTGCTTGCAAATTGGTTTAGAGAGCCTGAAGTAGAACATAGTTTATAAATGTAATGTAATATTATCATTGCTGTCACATAAATTGAAACCCTAGCTTAGTCCACCAACTTAATTTAATTGTCACTAAAGCCACATGTATGGCAGGGTTTCTAACATTACTTGGAAAATCATCTTGAAAACAACTGGCACATCTATCTCCTTTCATCTCCGGGGAATAAGACTCTGAAAATTTCCGTGTAGTACATGTTTGAAGGCTGATGTTACTGGGTGTGTAAGAGAATTTGGAGAGTGCTTGCTTGTGTCTAATCAATCTCTCTTATGACTTGTAATATATTGCAAACACTTGTTAAACTGTTAAACTGCCTCCTAAAATTCTTAGACCAGTCACAAGCAGCCTGGATGCACCTCAGCACCTAATAATCCAGTATCAGTTTGGCAATGTACGCTATCAGGCCACCAGCTGGTGCCAGCCAAGCGTGTTTTATGTCTTGCACTTACAGACAGAGTGTAGGTAGATTGAGCTACCCAGACACCTGAACGAAGACAGACTTGTTTTCAAAGAAAGCTACAAATGGTTGAACTGCAGATATGTATCACTAGAAACAACAAATCTCTGGAAAATAAACTCAGTAGATTGGTAACCAAGATTAAAATGAAATGTAGGTGTGTTGCAGTGAGAATGTTGACTAATGAAGAGCTGGCTTTGCTCTAGCAGCTAATAAGCCTACCTCAGACACTGTTCATGCAGTAACAGGCACTAGATGGTGAGTGGCTGCTCCTGCACTGTGGGATGTGGAATTTAAGGACTTCCTATTTAGAGGCATCTTTCAGCGCCAAGTTCTGGCCTCTACAGCTGTTGATTTTGGAACACATTAGAATCACAGATCAGGAGAGACCTTGAGGAGCTATATTGTCCAATCTCCTGCTCAAAGCAGAGTGAACCTGATTTCTGACCAGGCATCTCTGGGCTTTGTCCAGGCAGGTGTGCTGGTTTTGGCTGGGACAGGGTTAATTTTCTCCACAGTATCTACTATGAGGCTATGTTTTGGAATTGTGCTGAACACAGTGTTGATAATACAGGGATATTTTCGTTATTGCTGAGCAGTGCTTACACAGAGTCCTGTCCTTTTCTGCTCCTCACCCCACCCCACCAGCGAGTGGTTGGGGGTGCACAAGAAAATGGGAGGGGGCACAGCTGGGACAGCTGACCCCAACTGGCCAAAGGGACGTTCCACACCATACGACGTCATGCTCAGCATATGAAACTGGGGGAAGAAGAAAGAAGCGGGGGACACTTTCAGAGTGATGGTGTTTGTCTTCCCAAGCAACTGTTATGTGTGATGGGAGCCCTGCTTTCCTGGGGATGGCTGCACACCTGCCTGCCCATGGGAAGGAGTGAATGAATTCCTTGTTTTGCTTTGCTTGTGCACGTGGCTTTTGCTTTACCTATTAAACTGTCTTTATCCCAACCCACGAGTTTTCTCGCTTTTACTCTTCCAATTCTCTCCCCCATCCCACCGGAGGGGAGTGAGTGAGTGCTGGGTGGGGCTTAGTTGCCAGCTGGGGTTAAACCCTGACACTGGATCTTGAAAATCTCCAGGAACAGAGATTCTACAACTTCTGCAAGAAATCTCCTGTTCCAATGCTCCATTGCCCTCAGAGTGGGAATGTTCCTTTATATCCTATTTGAATGTGCCCTATCTCAATTTATGAGCATTGTTTCTCATTCTCCTGCGATACACTTGGGTTGTATGTGTAATCTCCTCATCAGTACTTTAAGGCTGCTGTTAGGTCCCCTATATCTTTTCTCCTCTGGGCTAAATGAGCCCAATTCCTTCAGCCTCTCCTCACAGGTCAAACACTCCAGTCCTCTGACCATCTTGGTGACTCTCTGCTGGACTCGCTCAAGTTCATCTACATCCTCCTCATACTGGGAATCCCAAAACTGTTTACTTTCTTACAAAAGGAAAGGAAAAGGAGCAAGAACTCTTCCTGTACCTATTATGTACTTTCTGGGTCATGCAGCTCTACAGCAACAGGGAGGGTTATTTATCAGCTTGCTCTTTCCCAAGAGTAAGCAAAGTGTAACTAAGGTTTCCAGACCTCACACCCGTACATTCTAACTGACCAGAACAGTCCCACAAATTGGCTGTGAGTTTGAATTGCAAGAGTAATGATGATCTTCTCTGTGACTGATATGGAGCTGAATCCTATGTGGAGAATCCAGTCAGAGGGAGACAGAGGAATAAAGCCATATAGGTAATGGAATAACCTTAAGAAAACTGTGCATTCCAAGGTGGCCAGAGGTGGAAATGTAAGGAATCTGTTATCTCAGTGCATCTTTTTCCCCCCCCACCCATGTTTGCTCCTGGGTTTAAAGGAGGGGACTGCACAGCATCAGTTGAGCAGGTGACCTGATCCCCTTGACAAATGAAGGAGGAGAGAAAGGTGTCTGTAAAGAAGGATTATCTTGCACATAATTAATTTAACTGTCACTAAAGCTGAAGATATGGCAAGATTTCAAACATCACTTGGAAAATTTTCTTGCCACGTCATATGATAGAAATATTTTTCATCAGAAATTGACATGTCTATTTCCTGACATCTTCAGGTAGTGAGCATATGAAATTTGATATGCAGGTATTCAGTGTGTTATTTGGAATGGAAATGAAGTATAGATTCTCTTCTCTGGACGTATTCTGAGCACTGATTATTGGTGAAATTTAAACAAATTTGCTGTTGGATATTTCAGGAGATTAATTTTGTTTATCTGTTGTTGAATTATGTTGTTAAGCTATACTTGATTTTAAATCCACACCAAATTGGTATTTACTGCAATTGTATATGCTCTACAGTTAATATTAAATGTGAACAGTATTTTAAATTATTATTTATGTAGGATCTTCTCTTGCATAATTATATTTTAGTTGGGTTTTCTTTTATTTATCATATTGTAAAAATGTGTTCTCTAAGACAGAAACTGTATTCAACATCCTTCTTACCGATATGTGTGTAACACTGCCATTATCGACTACCAGGTTTGCAGTAAAACCAATGGTTCAAGGCCATGTAGCGCAAGGGTGTGTAACATTGTTTTCTGGGCTTATTCCCCATCTATGTAGCATTTCTCTTGGGTCTGGCCAAGAAGCAAGGCTTATTCTGTCAGGCATGGTCCACATGTATATTAGATGATGTATCTTTCCAGAAACATTTATTTTCAGTAAAAAGGTGTGTGAGTCCACTTCTCAGGACTAAAAATAGAGCTACCTGATTTTTCTTATAATATTTTTAATATTATATTAATAATGGACTTTCTGTAATCTCTCAGAATCTCACTGTGTCATTGTAACAGTTTATTAGCTTAACAAGAAATACATGCTTTCAACCCTTGACATGAATTTTGGAGAACTGACTTACCCCATCTGAAGCTGTAGTCTTACGTTTTAGTGTATTTTAATATTTTGTATTTCAATAAATATTTAAGTACACCTTAACACATCTTAATAAGATTTAGAAAATTAGGCTAAAATAAGATTCAAGAAGTCATCTAATCCATTCCCCACCTCAATTTAAAATCAGCCATACCTGAATTATTCCTAGCAGATATTTATCCAGCTTAAAAAAGAAGCATAGCCAGGATAGGTTGCATCACTGAAGCTGAAAGTGGATGGAAGAAATAAGAACTGATTATGTATGCACCGTGCAATCCTTATCTGCCATAGTAAAGTACAACCTACACAGAGATGCTACTTGTAAAGTGTGTGTATATATATATATATAAACCCACATTTTTCAGACCAAATATTTCTCTAGGTTGATAAATTGGAACAGAAGCTGTGTGCTCTGGTTTTGGTTCATCTGTTAGGACTTCCCCATCAGTTTGCTCACTTGGCTATGAACTCAGCAAATGCAAAGGACAGCATCTGATGCTTTCAGAGATCCGGACGTTAAGGGACCTGTGTAACAGTGCCAATGTCCAGCTCCATCCTGATGGATGCACAGTCAATTAATTGGAAGGAAATAGTTGCTTCACATGAAAATATGACTGTACACCTTGGCTGCTGCAGAATGTCTCTCACCCATCCCTGCCTCTGAGCGCAGAGCCAGCTGGGCAGGGCGGGCAGTGGCTGGGACTCACCCAGGGCTCCTGCAGATTTGGTCAGGCTTGATCTTTCTGAAACCAACCACCAAGGCAGCTGCATCCATCAAAAGCCGGTAGCTTTATAAAAACAGTGCAGATACTAAGTTGCCGTTCTGCCTTACTCACTTTCACGTACAGACGCTTCACGTACAGAGGTACATTTACCCCCATCACTGGGGTAAATGAGAGGAAACCTGTGGTCTCCCATGGCATTACAGTAGAGATATTCAGTGCCCCCAGTACTTTCTACCTTTGCATTTCTTAAATATGAGGCTTGGAGTGTGGCCAATAGCAGGTGCCTCCCCAAATCCTTGCCACAGTCGACAGACAGGTTTGGAAGATAAAATATAAGCTTTCACTTTTCTCAGATAAGTTTTGCAAGTTGTTTGACATATAATCCTCTACCTTGACACATACCATTAATTTTTATCTTTTTCTAGCTAAAACACTGCCCTGTAAAATGCAAACATTAGCAATGACTTTGTTTCATTCCATGGAAATCTGTCCTGCTGTTACTGTGTTGGGTATAACTTGCCTATACACCATCTGCCTTGCCATTCACGGAGGACTCTAGGCAGCAATTGGTCATGACTGTGCTGTGAAATGTATTGCTCCCTGGCTGTGTATTCCCAGCTAAATGATCCCAAATGATTCTTCCCTCACCTCCAGCTAACCAAAAAGCTATTATCTTTCTTCTTAGACCTGTAACACATCACTACCAACCTACCCTTGGGTAGGTCTACTGCAAAGCACTTAGATCTAGCCACAAAGCCACCTGAAAGTTTTCCACTTGTGCAGCGTGCCTTAGGAGGCAAGTAACCCACATGGTAAAGGAACATGCCATGCAGTCTGTGCAGGGTCCCCACTTCTTTCTGGATGAATACTGTTATATTGCTTGTTGAAAAGCACTAGTAGAATGAATAAGGTGATCCATCAACATGGCTCTGTAAAATCTATGCTCACACAATTCTAGGATAGAATTGTTCTATTTCATCAAGACTTGGTGGGTTTTAGAAAACACCTTTTCACTGGTTGACTAATGATTTGAAAAGGATGCTCCAAAAAGCTACAGAAATGTTCTTATTTTCTGATGGCTTTCTTTGTGAAGGTCTATTTACTCTTTAACATACCCTTTTAAGCCTTCTAAGGCTTTTAACCCCTGGATGTTCTTACCCCTTGAGTACTTCTGCCTTCACACCTGCCTGGCTATTTTCTGCTCAGAGAGTAGTGATAAGGGAAAAACAGGGCATGTAGGTTCTTTTTGGCAATATGAACTTGCCCCTAGAATCTGCAGTTTTTTGAACTATACACCGAGCTCCTGCTATGTGTCTTCCTGGCCTGGCTTTTTGATCCCTCTTGACTCTCATAAAGATGTCCTTGTCTCTGCTCTGCCAGGTTACAAAGCGCTCCCTATAGAGCAGAAGTTAACTGTTCTTTATCTATGGGCATGCAGATGTACAGAAGAGATACCTCACTCCTGTCTGATAACAGGAGTTAGAATACAAATCTTTACTGAAGTGTAGAAATAGGGTTAGGCAATACTTTTCATTAGGCCAGCTGATGTGACAGGATCCTTGTTATACTTAGGGGCTGTACTCTTGCATTCAAAAGCTGTGACAGCAGCAGAGAAATCCCGTGGCTTACTTGATAATCAATCAATCCTTCAGCTCCCAGAAATCAGTATTGTTCCATCAGCTCCAGTTAGCTATGCTTGTTTACGTCCGTTATGTGAAAATATTTTGAATTTGTTCAGGGAGCGGTTACTAGCTTAATAAAACATGCTGGCACCTGCCCTCATCTCCTGAATCAACAGAAGTCCCAGGGCTATCTCCTGTCCATCCAATCTGGCATTTAATACAACCATAACTAGCAGCTCTTTAAGAAATCATGTATGGGTAATGAACCTTCAAAGCTGCCCACGGGTACCAAGATCCTTGTGGTTCACAAGGAGTTCAGGAGCATTACACCCAGGGCTGGCTTCGCGAGCCTTTCAGGTATAATTGGAGAAGAATGTTAAATCCTTTCTTAAATAAGCAAGAGAGGTGGCCCTAGCACTGGGCATCCTCTGACTCTGCAGCAATTGCATCTGTACAGCTTTGAGCACTCCATCCTTTTCTAACAGCCTTCTTCCTTCTTAATGCGGAGAGAAAAGGAAAACAAAAAGAAAAACATCTGCAGGACTCAATACATAAAGCACTATGTTATCCCTTGTAAACCCAAATAACTCCATGGGCTTCAACAAAGAATTTAGGTGGATTTAGCCAACTGTGGAGACACTTGGCTTCTGAATTCTTTTCAGCAGCCTCTTGCTCATGCAACCAAAGAGGATCTCTTTACATCAGCAGCACTGTGTGAAGAAGCTGTTCTGTAAAGTCAGTAGCTTTTGTCAGAGGCTACAAGGAAACTCAGAGCAGGCGTGTTTGATGGACCTTATTCAAGGTGGAAGTACTGCAGCTGAAGACTCAGTTTTCCTGGGAAATTAATACAGTGAAAGAGTTTCCTAGCATCAGTGTCTCCTTGTCTCCTTTCACTCGCCTTGTCAATTGATAAACCATTTAATTTCAGGAGCACTTAATGATCCATGAGGTTAAAAAGAAAGAAGTGGATATTAATATAAAGTTATTTGTCCAGGACCATGAAACAGTAATGTCATTGAATCAGTGTGCGCTAGATTACATCAGACCTGATTCTAGCTTAAAAGGAGCTCATTTGTAGTGCACATCCAGAAAAGCGTACGTGGCTTTTATATGTGTCTGAGAGCTGGCTCTGTGCTACAGAACTGGACTGGTAGCAACTTGCTCTGTTTTTAAGTAAAAGTTTCACAATTGTTGTGGTTTAACCCCAGCTGGCAACTAAGCCCCACCCAGCCGCTCACTCACTCCCCTCCGGTGGGATGGGGGAGAGAATTGGAAGAGTAAAAGCGAGAAAACTCGTGGGTTGGGATAAAGACAGTTTAATAGGTAAAGCAAAAGCTGCATGCAGAAGCAAAGCAAAACAAGGAATTCATTCACTCCTTCCCATGGGCAGGCAGGTGTGCAGCCATCTCCAGGAAAGCAGGGCTCCCATCACACATAACAGTTGCTTGGGAAGACAAACACCATCACTCTGAAAGTGTCCCCCGCTTCTTTCTTCTTCCCCCAGTTTCATATGCTGAGCATGACATCGTATGGTGTGGAATATCCCTTTGGCCAGTTGGGGTCAGCTGTCCCAGCTGTGCCCCCTCCCAGCTTCTTGTGCACCCGGCAGAGCACGGGGAGCTGCAAAAGCCCTTGACTAGTGTAAGCACTACTTAGCAACAACTAAAATATCTCCACATTATCACCACTGTTTTCATTACAGATCCAAATCATAGCCCCATACTAGCTACTATGAAGAAAATTAACTCTATCCCAGCTGAAACCACGGCAAGTGCCGGTTATTATAGATCGACAACACTATAACTCCATACTTGAAATTGGTACAGGTGTATGGGTGCAAACTGTTCTGTACACGTGGGTAAACTTGAGACAAACATAGGGGTATTTCTGTATAGTAGATTAGCAGGGGGAATTGGAAGTGGAAATATAAGTGAACTGGTGAAACAACTTTTCCCCAAAACTGAGATCCCCAGAACTCCCAGATGCCATGAGATGTCGGTGGGTGATAAGAAAGAGAAATCTGCATCCATCTAATTTCTCATTTCTTGGGCTTTGTAAGAAACTCAGTCAGGCTCTTCCATGATTATCCTGGTAGGCAACTGGATTAGAAGCATCAGGCACCAGAGCAGAGAGATGAGGGCTCTCCCTGGCATGGGTGGTCCCCCTGCTCTGTGGATTGTCCTTGAACCACTAGACATCCTCAAGGTATTTTAACATACGTGAGACTACACATTTATAGGTGCTGAAAGTAATTGCACCTTTCCTCTTTCTAGAGATGAGGAAACTGGAAGTACAATGTGGCTCCTCTGAAGCCATCAGTCAAGATCCAGGTCAAGATTAGAAGTCTTTCAGGAAAAAAAAACAACAGCTCTTCAGAGAAAAAAAGAACTAAAAGGGAGGCTTTCTGCCTCCAGATGTATTGTCCATTATGTTGCCCAAACCCCTTTAAAAAAAAAATTATTGGCATCAGTGATGCCTATGCTAACGAATTCTGCCTTTATTTGCATAAATGGAGTGTGTCCGTTCGCTGGCAAATGACATTAATTGCCTCTCATATAATGAGGCACAGTACAAAGTGAAAAAAAACCCACAACTTTGTTACTTTTGTAGCTTTGTATGTAAGGCTGCTCAGGACTCAGGGGAGGATGAAACGATAAGACTGAAAATTCTAAATCTCTTTTATGGGCAAATCACTTTTCTCTGGCTAATCATTTTCATTATCAATCTACACTGTTCATGTTATTTCAAAAGTGACTGAAATGAGCATAATAATCCAAAGCAAGTGTCTTTCGTATGTATGATGACACAACAGTCTTTTTGTATGACTGATCTGGTTTTGTTTCTCATAAGACCGTGCACATGGGCACCCTTTGTAGGACCTAGCGACATGATATGCTCAAGCACTTCAGGGTCCTTGTTTGTCAATGGTGAATTTTTGTTAGCTACCTATTTATGTAGCTTAATTAGCTAGCTGTCTCTGAAAGTCTTCAGCCTTCTTTAACCTCATCTAATCTAGGGGACAAAATTTAGAGAAATAATAAAGTCCTCTCACTCTCCGTTTCATTTCTTAGAAGGTTAATAATTTATCAATATTGCTACCTTGCCTGCTATTCAGCTACCGAAATTGTAACTAAAGTCTTTCCCAAAGCGGAGACTTGCCATTCATCTATTTGGTGTTCCACACCCGCCTCACAAATTGTAGGGAAGATACCAGATGTTTCTCAATGAGCATTTCGCTCTTGATTGGGTCATCGGACACACCAATCAATGCACCCATAGCTTTGCCTGTGCAGCAGCAACAGCAGGTTAATTTGTAATTGTTGTTGCACGCCATACAAAGCAGAATGTATCTTTGATTACCTGTGAAGTTACATTAACACGCAGGTTTATTTTCAGCTCTAAGGCCCATTTGCTTTCTGCGGTCCAGTGGCAAAGAGAAAGCCACCTGCCCGCGCGCTGGGGGTGCCGCAGCTGGTGTCACAAAGCAGCAGCTTGCAAAATAAGAGAAAACCCACTCAGTGCCTTCTGGTAGTTTTAGAGGACCGATGGGATCCACCTACCTAAACCCAATTCCAGCACCAAGGTCTAAGAGAAAAATCCCAGCAAAGACTCTACATGGAAGAACCCTGCAGTACAGTCTTGAATTTTCACAGGAGAAAGAGCCACTCTGTCAGATATGTTTTTAACTGACCATTAACCAAAAAACCGCAAGTATTCACCTATTGCTTAAGGTTTTTTCCTGACACAGCAACAGCATAGAAAATAAGGAGGGGGGGAGCTTCCTACGCCTCTGCAACTGTCTCCATCATGACAGAATTTTCTCTCGGCACGCCCAGGATGGGATTGATGCAATGTAAGAGAAATTTTGGAGCCTTGTTGTAACTGACAGTGGCTCAGGAAAGCACAGTTGCTCTTTCAGCAGCTACTTGCCACCAAGAAAAAAGTAACTCCTGTATTTTAAAATTTCCAGATGCCAATTGTCTCGATGTTTTTGCAGTGAAAGGTGGAAAAAAGTACACCCAAATACATGTCCAAAATGTTCAGGAAAAGCAAAAACTTCCTATTTCAGGACAACTTGAACAACCTCTATAACTACTTGTGTGGCTGATTAATGTGTATTATTAGCGTGTATTAAAAATTGTGTGACTGAAGTTGTGGGTTTGTTGTTGGCTTGTTTGGGGTTTTTTGTTTATTTGTTTGGGTTTGTTTTGTTTTGTTTTGTTTTAAAGTTAGAATGACAGGGAAGGTGGGTTTTTTCCCAGGAATGGTCTAAGTTATCAGAGTCGAAGTTACCACCCAAGACCGGGCTAAATTTGACCCTTACCCTGAAGCACCGCGCAAAGCGCACCCCTCTGCTTGCCCGCACTAGGCAGCAGCATGTTGTTTTAATTACGTTCCCAGCAGCTCCTTTGACGTCCTGTTTCATCACGCACGGCTCAGGCCGGCAGGACGGGACAGACGGTGCTGCATCAAACAGCGGCGGGGGGTCCGGGGCCGGGGCCGGGGCCGAGGCGAGGCGGGGTCCGGGGCCGGGGCCGAGGCGAGGCGGGGACGCGCCCCCGTCCCGCTCTTTCCGCCGCCGTGCCCCGAACGCCCCCGCGGGTTCAGCTCCCGGGGCCTCACCGCACGCCCCGAGCGCCCCGTCACCCCGCTCCCAGGCAGGCGGCGGGGGTCGGAAAGCCCCCGCTTCCCGCCGGGGAGGCGAGGGCGAGAAAGGGCAGGGGCGTCCCTGGGGACGGCGGCGAAGAAACGGGCAACCTCAGCCCACCCACGCTTCCCAGCACCCCCGGGGCGGACTTTCCCCCCACTAGGAGGTGGTGCGAGCCGGGCGCCGCCCCGAGGGGACGGAGGGGGAGGGAGACGACGAGCAAGAGGACGAGGAGAAGGAGGAAGAAGGGCGCCCAGCCTGCGCGGCCGCCCCTCCATCCGCCCCTCGACGGCGGTGATTGACAGCCCACCAAGGGGCGGGGCGCCGCCATGCAAATCACCCCGCTCTGGCAGCCAATAGGCGGCTGCGCCGAGCGGCGGGGGCGGGACGCTCGCGGGGACCAGTGCTTGCCTCGACGGCGCGGGCGCCGGGGCGGCAGCGGCACCTCGGGGAGCGGCGTGGGGGGACCCCGTCCCGTCCCGTCCCGTCCCGTCCCGTCCCGTCCCGCCCCGCACTGTCCTCTCCTGCTCGGGGTGAGTACCTGCCGGGATGCGGGGGGGCGAGACGGCGCTGCCCTCGAGGAACCGGCCGGGCTGGGCTGCCGTCGCCTCCCGGGAGGGAAGCCCTGCCGTACCCCGAGGCGCGCTCAGCATCAGCCGGGCTCCCCGGCTCCTTCGGGAGGGAGGGCAGCTCTGGGCCGGGCGCTGGGCTCCGGCGGGGGCGGCCAGCCCGTCACTTGCCCCGCCGCGGCGGGGAGTCCCGGTGCGTGGCCGGTGCTCGGCATCCAGCCCAGCGCAGCCCAGCGCTGCCGGCGAGGCGGGGCGGGCCGCGGGGGTTTTGGAGCGCTTTGCAGGTCGGTTTTGCATACGAGTAAGCGAAACTGCCCCGTTTGAGTCGAGAGGGGAAGTCTGAAGCCCGGCGGCAGAAGGGACGGCAGGGGACAGAGACCGGGCTTTTGGGTCCGGGGATGCCTTAGCTGCCCTCGGGTAGCTCCGGTCCCTCGAGGGGCAAAGGGGGCGGCTCGGTTTTGCGCAGGGTGAGGGAAAACCAGAGGCGCTTTCAAATAGGAGTCTCCTCGTCCAGTCCCGACGGGTGGCTGCATTTCTAGCTGCCTCGTTTGTCTGGCTTAACGAGTATTGACATTTCATTCGCAGTGCTCATATGTGGTTATGAATACGCTCATATGTGGTTATGAATAGCTTCAGAGCCGATTTTGTAGAAAAGCGGGTTTATATGCAAAATATAACTTTTACTCCTTTCTTGGGCATCATCAGGGCCAGATCTGCGAGTGGGTACCAAAGTTAGCGTTCTTTGATTGCTTCCTATTAATTGATATTAATTTCCTTTCCTACCAGTTAGAATTAGTACCCATGTATGTCTGAAATAACATGATGCATGTAACTGTGATACCAGGAAAGGAAATGACTGGCCTAAAACAGACATTCATACTTCTTGCTCCTGTTCTTTGGATCGTATTTTAGGAACCGCATTTTTAAGCTGTCAGGGATCTAAATGGCAGTACATGACTTTTTAAGACAATTTGAAGGATGCTGCCTTCTCACCAATGGTGTTACTCGCTATTTACATAGTTTTATATGGAAGTGGTGGGACTACAAGATGAGCGTAACTTTTTTTTTATTCAAAACAGACCAAAAGTCTAACAGGCGAACAAACTAAAGATCAACCTTAGGAAAGGATGGTTTAGATGCCTGGCACCTTTGATGACCTTCTTCTCACCTTATTTTTTTTTCACGGACCGCCTTGTATGACCACTGCTCTGAAACTGAAATTGAATGTTAAGTCATGTGGCAAATGTATCTGCTGTTTTGGCTGAGACTAAAACTGCAGGTCAACCTCTGTTGTTGTAAGAGACCTTCATGAAGAAGCTAAGTACGGTACATAAGATTCTGTGAGACATTAAAATGGGGATAATATGATAACACTATCTTCTGGGCACTGCAGAGAAACATGATGCTATGGAACACAACTGTGTATTATATCAAAGTCTTGGAGATTTTGGGTGCTGCGGGGTTAGGCTCTATGTCTGACACCTTCCATTATATTATATCAGTAACCATGATCTGCTCCAAAAGGGAGAAATGGTAGTTGCTGCTGGTGCAGAAATAATAGAGGGGGAAAAGAATCTGCTAGGTGAAAAGAGTCACCCAAATTGCTCCCCAGCACGGTAGTGGGCCTGTGCTCACACGTACCCTGTGCTGGACACATGCTGAGACCAGGAGCGAGGGCACCGAACAAGTCATGGAAATGCAGGGCCATGGGGAGACTGTAAGACGTTGCCTAATCCATTTGGTGCATTGTAGCAGTACACCTAAACCAGACCTGAGAGAGGTTTCTGTAGCCTCTCTCTCTGTCCTCTAAGGAAGAGGGTCCCACAGTGCTCCTGCAGAGAAATGGTCTGATTTTCAGCTAGTCACAGCTAATTCAACATAGATCTATTGTGTGAAACAAATGGTTTACTTCATGTGTTTCCAATGTCAACAAAGGGAGCAAACTGATCATTTCTCTTTTTAGAAATTCATTTTATATGTTAGAGTGCTGTGTCTCTCTCCCTGGTCTTGTGCATGAAATGAATGTAATTCCTTCAACTCCTCTTCATCCAGGGTTGTATTTTCTAAACTGTTTGGAGACAGTGCCCAGTATGCTCTGACTTTCCTAGTACGATTACTGGTACGTACTATTCCATACCAGGCTCGTCTCTCTTGAATTTCCTTTTATTTTACTTTTTTTTTTGTTAGCACTTCTCTTATTTGCCAAGATCATCTTAAATTCTCATAATTTCTCCTCCCCTCCACCACCAAATGCTTGCTTCCACTTCCTTCCAGTTCAGCGTCACCTGGAGACTGTACAGGCTCATGTTTGGTTCTGCTCTCCAAGTCGCTGATGGAAAATAAGGATAATCTCTGAGTGTGACAGAAACCAGTCATAATGTTGGCATATTCAAAACCAGTTCTGACGGTGAGGAGACAACTGCTGTGCCAAGTATGAAGGTGCCGGACCAGTTACACTTTCCATTATCATTTATCTGGGTCATCAATTTTGTTTGACTCTTTGGTCATCCCTGTAGTGCAGGGATGACAAAGCACAGTGCAGAAATTACTGAGGCAATGCTAATTTGATCCAATAAGCTCATCTCAGCACCAAATGTGGGGTTACCATTTTCCTGCAGTTTTGCAGAGAAGCCATTTCTAGTTACACTTGCATTTTGGACCGCCCCCCAAGACGTCGCCCCCATGTGAGCCATCCTCTGGTGAGTAACATCATTCCCAGGGAGCGGCAGCGCTACTCCTGCCAAGGACTGGCTCCTGGAAACCCACCTTGGGGAGCCGGCATGGGGCTTTGCATGAGGGGAGCAATGCAGTTCAGTTTCTACATTGGTTTTGATAGCTTTTGCTGATTGTGTCAGGCGTCTTGAAATCTCATCTGGCCTATCACACAGTGTTTGGCACTTCTCATCTAGACCATATTTCTGTAGTTTATCACAGCGGGAATGATGTCACATATCTTGACTGCAGAAGGCTTATCATGCGTGCAGCTTTTGCTATATCTACTATGACAGTTAACCTGTTAGTTGCCAAGATTATTCTTGACAAACTCACGTTCCCAAAAGCCAAGAAAGTACTGAATTATCCTGCTTTTCCTGCCATGCCTTTCCTCTGTGCCGTATTTGTGTTAGTGACAAACCACTTATTTTTGAACACAAGAATAAACCTTGCATGAGCTTTGGATATGCCCAGTCAGAAACATATCCTCTAAGTACCACTGGCCAGTGTGTCCATAATTACTTCTATATCTTGTCTCAACTTCACTGGTACTTTGAATGGCCTTGTAAACACCCACGGACTGCTAAGTAGTGTAGAGTAATTGCCATAAAGCCTGCCAGTGCCTGACATGTCCTGGGGCTGAGGCTGTGGGTATGCATGTGTGGCTGTGGAGGTTATTTCCTGACTGAAACTATTTTGGTCCAATTGCGTAGATTTTGCAGTAGGATCCAGAACTGAGCCTCATGTGTACTGGTCCATGTGAACAAGTACCAATAAAACACCCCATATTAAACTTTAAAGGGATTTTTTTAAAGTAAAGAGTACTTGATCTCAGATTGTAAAACTGTATTGCAAGCTTTAAATATATGTGTATTTTAAAAAGGAATGCTGGTTGTGCTAATTTAAAAATGTCTGTAGAACATGTTGCTTCTGACTGAAGATCACATGCAACCTCATGTTTCTACTTGGATGGCAATATAATGTCGTAATCACTTATAAATACCACTGTGTGGTAGCAATATTAGTTATGTAAATGTGCTAGGTACATAGCTATTTTGCTGAGCCAGTGTGTTTCAGGGTAGCCAAGGTGATTAATTAGATAATGTATATACTCATGGCACTGTAGCGACAGCACTGCCTGTGAGTCCGTCGCCTGATTTCCTTGCGCAGTGACTCATAACGATGCCGAGCTGTAGTAATTGCCAAGAAATGCGTGGATGGCCATCTCACTGTTTATGCTAGTGGTATGGTTCCGTCTGAGCTATTTGCTAAGCCCATGGAGGTACAGTTCACACTCCCCTTGTCTCCGTCCAGGTCAATTCTTACCTGAAGACCTTAGTTTTGCCTATGGCAGGAAGGGCGGGCATGCTGCAGTAGCTAGCCGACAGTGCGCTGCATGTACTGAAAAGCACTGAAGGGGGAGCGATGGTGGGACTCTTCCCCGCCTCCTTGGGTAAAATACAGTCCTGTGCATGTTCATCTACTATTTTAGCAAGCTGTGCATGTTAAAACCGATCGGAGTCAGCTCACAGGTCTCAAGGATTCCAAGGATTTAGCAGGTTTTCAATATCTGCAGCTGCTAACGATATATTCTGTTTCTAGCACCCTTAGGAAAAGGAAGTGGCTACATTAGCCTTTCCTGTCCTTAACTTCCACTCGTATACAGAAGCACGACGACTGCTGGAGAGAGTCAGCAATTTTGGGAAGGGGTTCAGACAAGGCAGTTGAAGACTTATACTTTTCAGTCGGCCGTGTAGTGAAGATGGAGAAACTTTTTTTATTTACAGCGTGGGTACGGGCTCCCCAGCCAAACAAAGCCAAATCTATATTCAGTTGCTCTTAGTGTGACTTCTGAGGAAAATTCAAGATACTGTGAATCCATCTTATTTTCTATCCAGGATTGAACACTTGTCAGTGGTGATCCACAGCTGTCCAATGAAAATGTAGACTACCCGGTAAATAGTAGCAGTCAACCTATGTACAACATGCTGTCCTCTCCAATGCAAGAGCAGCATTTACTTAGTATGTGCTACTGTGTAGTAACAAGTTAAAACTTCAGAATTTTTTGCCAGTCTCTTCACATATATGTGAAAAATGAAGTGCATATTATGTGTGCGTTTAATATGTGCCAGCAGCTTCTCCTAGTTTTGATACTGGTGTCTGGAAAACCTGATAACCAGTCTGTGGAAAACACCAAAATAGTTAACCTTATTGAATACCTCTAGGAGGTATGAGGTGCACCCTAGATCCTTGAATTTCCAATATGCTGTGGTACAAAACTTGAGTTACTTTATAGTGAAGATACTGAATACTGGTAAAAAACCTGGGTTAAGTCAAAGAACCTCCAAAGCTATCAGTATTCACACAATTATTGCCTCATTACTTTGAGTTAGAGGCAACAAACTACTTGAATGTTCATTTTTCCCCCTAGGCCTTTCCTAGCCTTTATGGTAGGAAGGGAAGCACTGCAGACTTAGAGATTCAGACAACTGCAGAAATAGCCTGCAAAGAATGGAGCCATCCCTACCTCTCTGCATATATCCCTTATAGTAAATCACTTGATCTGGTACCAAGGGAGAGGCTGACACTTCAGCCCTGAGATATTTCCAACCGCATACACTTCTCACTGGGGTGATAGAAAGCATAAAGGAGGTGTTCTGCTGTACTCTGACTGCAGTGTGAACTGGGTAGTGTCTTCACTACCAGTCTTCAGATACCTTTGCGGCTTCTTGCTGGATTTCTGTAGTTTTGTAACTGGTGTTTTGTGTTAACTGATGTTATTTTCAATCCTGAATACATTTTGTCTATTTTTAAACATTGCCCAATCCAAGAAACTCCAGAGAGGATAACTTCCTTTCAGTGAGGCCACAAAAAGATTTTTAAATGCTGATCTCTGTAATTGTTTATAATATTGGATTTAATACACAGATGTGATCTTAAAACAGCTCCAGAAGGCAATCTGTTCTAATCATTAGATTATGATTTTTGGTGCTTCCTTGAGCTCTTATAGATGAGAAGAAAAAAAAAAACAAAACAAAAAAGAGGAGTGATTTGAGAAATTTGAGCCTGCTGTTCCACCAGTGATGGGCATGACTGGGGAGACAGACAGTTTGGTCTGAAAAGATGACTAGCACTCTGCTATGAGTCAATTAGAAGCTCTTTTGGAAAGAGGAGAACCTGTTGTAAACAATAGTCTGTTTTCCAAGTTAATTAATACTGTCAAATCTATTTTTGGACAACAGATAGCAGGCAAAACTATTAAATCTGCTCTAAGACAGTTGTTTCCAAAACAGGAAGATACTAGAAAATGGTGATTAAATCTGAGACTCCAACTCTTAAACGAAAGGCTTCAGCTGTGTTTAACACTTCTTTTACCTATACGTGACTTGCATTTTTTGTGCTACAGCAGCACGCTATTTGCCTTGTAATGGAGCATGTCCGACTCAGCTAGTCCGAGTGGATTTCCATCAGCACTGCATCCCCTACAAGCAGTGTGGGAAGCTACTGGAATGTGCTGACGCACACTTAGCTATGAAGTAATTCTGCCTAGGAGCAGGTTATTTCCTAATTGTTCACCACTTGTTTCTTGGGTCACATCTATTGTGTGTCATGCAACCAAGAGCGCATGTCATTCAGAGGCAGGATGATCCATGTGGGTTCGTAGTGGAGCACAAAAGGACTTTCTGAGGAAAAGAACTGCTGAAAGAAATAATTTTTAGCTGGCTTGTTTTGAAATACCTGTTGTTCCTTAAATAGGCTACTTCAACTGCAGTACAACTTTCATCTTGTAAGGTCCTACTCAAGGCCGAAAAGGTTACTGACTAGACTTTTGGTAATCCACAAGCTGGTATTAACTGCCTTTTACGAATGCTGTAAAAAGAAAAAGTGTACACTGGCTTCCTTCCCAGCTGCTGGTGATGAAATATGGATGCTGTGCTGAAACTGCTGCTTTATTTCACCATTTGTCCCTAAACTCAGTGGTGTGGATACACAAATGTTAGACCTGAAATAAATACAGATGTGCAACTCGTTCGTTACTGTAGAAATAACTTTTCATCCTTAAGTTATTTCTATGTAGATAGCAGGCTGCAGAACGTTAGCACAGCAATGGAAATACGCTATGCAGGACTCCTATTTGTATGTACATGGGGCTAACAGAAAGGGGGTTTGTGTATATGCACAGTGTTGGATTTTCAGAGTGGATTTCCTTTCCTGTCTGAAATCCCATGTCATGCAGAATTTTGCGGGGCTGCAGTCTTATTGCAACAGGACAGCTTGTGTCTTTCCTCATGCATCATGGGAAAGCTAATCATTGTGGTGATTAATACCAAGAAGTAGTATGATAACAAGAAGAGATGAGTAGCAAACATGTCCTCAGCTGACCATACTTGGTGGGTATCTGGTTTCAAAGTTGTAACCTCCGTAGTCATTACCTGGCCTGTATTTCCTGTGTGTGTGAGTGTGTGTTTGGGTGTACACACCATGATGGACTGCAGAAGGAACTTGGTTTTTACAAGGACAGATTTATCTAGTCCCAAAATACAAACATGGAAGTACATGTTCCAGTCTGAATATACACAGTATTTTAAAATAAAATCAAACTGACAGCTAATCTATTAAAACACACACTCTTAGAATTAAGGTTTTTATACACTTGGGGCTGTTACTCCAGAGTAGTGGGTGTCTTGATATTCGAATATCTTAGATGTATCTTAAATAAACCTGTGCAAGTACTTGAATATATTTAGCGCTCATATTCAAATTAGCAAACTTTTGACCTAAGGCTGAGTACTAGAACAATTTAGACTGGACCTTTGGAGGACTAGATCCAGCCCCCCTCAAAACACACACGGGTAGTTCAGGTTGCTGAGGACCATGTCCAGTTGAGTTCTGAATATCTTCAAGGATGCAGATTCAAAACTTCTCTGGGCACCTTTTCCAGTGTTTCTGAAAGTTTTTTCTTTCCCTTTTTCCCCCTCTGCTACGTGGCTGGCTTTTCCCTTGTTTCCACTTGTGTCTGTTGCCTCTCGTGCTGTTGCTGTACACCTCCCTGAAGGGTCTACCCTTGCATTACGCAGTTGGTGACAGTAACAACATCTCCTTTGAGCTTCCAGTTTTCCTGGCTGAACATTCCCAGCTCTCTCAGCCTCTCCTCCTACGTCAGGTGCTCCAGCACCTCTGACTATCTCGGTGGCCTCCCCGGGATTCACCCCAGTGTGTCCATGTCTCTTGCACCGGGGAGCCCCAGCACCAACACAACACTCCAGATGTGGACCCCGAAGTGCAGATGGGAGGGGTCACTTCCCTCGACCACTTCTGGTACTCCAGCCCAGAGTGCTGCTGGCCTCGTTTGCCACAAGGGCGCATTGCTGACTCATGTGCAACTTGATGTCCACCAGCACACCAGGGTCCTTTTCTGCAAGAGCTGCTTTCTAGCCAGGGAGCCCAACTTCTACTGCTGCACTGGGCCTATATTAAGGGAGAGATTGCTGCTCATTTTAAAGAATGAGTGCTGAGGCTATCCCTAACAACTAGTAATGTACTATGTATTAATATATTGCTGTTTTAATTACAAACAATCCTATCAACATGTAAGTAGATGCAAACTTTCCTGAGCAACAGCAGCATCTGATAAAGGAAGTCAACTCTAAACACTGATCTGTCAGGCTGAAGTTTTTCAAATGGCTGTTCTCCCCTGCTCTCCCATGCTTGTTTGTTCATTTGTTTCAGCTCTTTAGTGTCAGTTCTGCCCCTGACACTATGGAAGAAATGCTTGAAAGTTATTGTCCTTCTCTTGGGAAGATCTAGTTCCCCTTGGTCTGAAATGGGAATTTGAAAGGGGGAAAGACCTCTGTGGTGGTGTTGCATTCGAGCCCGCTGTTTTCATTATGTAAAACTCCTAAAATTTTGCCAAATTCTGAGTTTCTCAAAGCAGCAGTTTGTAAGTGCCCCAAATAAATTTACTGTGTTCTTTGAGCAAAGGGTTCTCAAGGAAGCTGAAATCTAATCATTTTTTTGAACCTCACAGATCTTTTTGGCCAAATACTACAAACGTTAACCTACAGAGTAACTGAGCATGCTCTGGCATAAAGCAGAATAAGTGTCCTCTGCAATTTGTGGTGTTTGTGGCCTAATATGATGCTGAAATACAGGCAGAAAGTAATTTTCTTCCTGTCCTCCATCCTGTCCAGACACTGCAAGTAGATAAGCGTCTTGAAAATGAAGAGAGAAGCAGGCTAGGTGATGCACTTTAGAAAGAGAGAGAAAAAGACAGGACTCAGGGAGAATGAGAGAAGACATCAAAAAGTCCCTGATTTTGCAGGGCTCTGAAGTCAGGCTTGAAGAGATGGCATCCATTTGTTAGGACAAAAAGCGCAATCACTTCAGCTGTAGAACCATTACCCTGACAGGTACAAGTCATCAATGCAGAGTTAAAAGATGCTAATGTTGGCCACCTTGAATGTAAGTTTTGGTATGTAGTTTCAAATAATGTAGGCTTTTAGAGCAACCCTGGGTTGAAGATTGTCAGTGCAACTGTAATTTGATCCCTCTGTTCACATTTAGAATTGGGTGCTACTGGATCTGCTGGATCACGGAGATCGTGGGTGATGCTGTACATCTCATTGGAGACGAGCTTCTCACAAGTGACCTCGATCCATGTGTTCATTCACTGATGTCCATCTTGTCTCTTCGCGATCTTACTCAGCAAAGTGCCTAAGGCTTGCAGCAGCGACCAAAGTTAGAAGGACCTGACTTCTGAACATATCAGGTACAAAGAACTGTGTTTCAGGTGTCTCAAGTGGGCGTCAGAACTCATCAAGAGTAACAGTGTTGTCCTTAATCACTCCAGGCTGAAACCTGTGTCTGTGGATGGGGCTGTTAGATCTGCCCTCCCCCAGAAGACTGGTACAAGTTTATGGAGCTTTCCAGGGATTTCACAGGAGAAATCCCTAAGGAAATGAACAATAATAACATAGCAAATGAACTGAATGGTGAATATTAGATTTTAGATCGTACAACTTTTATCCAGCACATACAGACTGTAGGCAGAGGCTTGGTGGAAGTGATAGGACATGGGCCAGTGTTTAACTGCATGATCTTCCTGTGTGTAGGCAACATCATGGTGCAATCTGAGGCCACACTTGACAGCTCCTTACTCTTCTTTTAGTGTTTGACTTTTTAACCTTTCATGTTTTATTAAAAAATAGAGATGCTGCAGAATTAGTATACACATGAACTTATTACAGCATTAGTGTTTTCGTGTTGTGAATTATCATGTATTTGCTTCTCCATTTCTTCCTAGTTTTTATTTTATGTAACACCTTAAAATAGTTGTGGGTGAGAAAGATAAATTGCAAGTCACGCTTTTGAGGGTAGGGGGAAGGAAGGGTAGGCCTATTCCTACAAAACTATGAGTTACGCAGTAGCTCTTACTCAACGTGGTTTTCTGTTTCTTTTTTCTTTGACAAGAACAGAAAATAAAATGTAATTATTGTTGAGCCAGTTGTCAGTCTGCTCTCTGTGGAAGGCTGATGAAATTTAGTTTTCCTCAAGGTCAAGGAACGGTAAGCACAAAGGCAACGTAGTCCTGCACACACATGATTTAGTTTACACAAACGGTACCTTGCTGCTGTGGATTGTCATTTTAAAGCCATCAAAAACATTGTTTGCTGTTTCCAAAGGTAGGGGCTAAACACAAAAAGAATAAACTGCAAAACAGAACACTTGGCAGTTCAAGGATCAGACTAGAAGTGGGAGGACCATCAACTCCAGGGAAGCCAGTAAGAGTCAGGAATGCAGTCAGATGAGCAACGTGACTGGTTTTCAGAGCCACGTCTACATTTCAGGCGAAAAGCATCTCAGAAACAGTTAGTGATTAGAAGAGGTCTAAATAATCCTGAGATTGCTAGATGCCTTTGTTCCCTTTCCACCGTGCTGTCTAGAAAATGGTCCACTTTTTCCAGATAAGAAGGGTAGATGTTCTCACTGGCTCAGTGCCTCTAGGCAAACCTGGCCATACAGTTTTAAAACCGAGTAAACCTGGCTTTTAAGCTGCACCACACAGCGGTTTTTTTTTCCTTTTAGATGGGGATTTTTCAATTTTTCATCTTGACGTTGTGATATGAGGTGAAAGTGTTGATTTTATTATTGCTGAGGGAGGCGGTAGAAAACCTTTCATTTCCTAAAGCTTCCTCTATATGGCTTCTTTATATGGTTGAATCTATGTGGCTTATGTTTTAAATTCAAACAATGATCTCATATGTTACGGATTCCTGAATGAAAGCTCGTCTCTCGGGCTATTAATGGACTTTCATGGTTTACATTGCTTGTAAAAGAACTGGTTTCAGTTGAAATTCACTTTTTCACTTCCATGTAAATGTGATCCTAATCAAGACACTTCTCAAGACCAGTATATACCCCCAACAAACAATACAAGCCCAAGACGCTGTGTCTGTGATGGAATTTTTCCCATCTCCTCCCTAACATCTTTAACACATCTAACAATCCCATGAAATGGATTATAAACTTGCAGTTTTAATTCGCATTAGATCTAGGTCTATTATACTGGGTACGTACACATGCAACTTTTCTTAACCTGGGAATAACTGATGATCCTATGAAGGGATGTGTCGTTCACAGTGGATAGCATGTTTGTAAATGCTGTGAAGATACTTTAATTCCTGGAAAAACAAAAATGAATCCTCCAAACACAGAGATATGGAGATGTCCTGCTTGGTGCTGCTTCTTAACTTGGTTCTTTTTCTTATTAATTTAAATGAGGTCATGGGATGTACAGCTTTTGTGATGGGGGAAATTTTCAGCTTCCTGCTTGCTGTAACACTTGCTGCAGGGCTCCTGTTGAAGCTTTCAGATTTCACTTTCTGCAAAGACTTCAGGTCTAGAGTTTTAAGTAAACAACATACTTAAAGGAGACATGTTTTGTTACCACTTAACTGGTCTGCACAGATTACTCATTCTGTGGCTTTTTCATGAAATTTGTAGTTAAGTACGTCTGAGGCAAACACACAGAGAACAGACCCTGATCTATAACAACAGTGTTACTTTATTCCTTCAGCAGAATGTTTCCATCCTACAAAAAAGAAGGGTTGGGTGGATGGTTTTACTTAATAAAATGCTGCTATCACTGTTTTGTTTTGTCTGATGCCTGGTACACTATGGTCGATGGCATCTGGAGATCCTCAACGCTTGCCTTTCCTTCCCCCCCCCCCCCCCCCCAATTCTCTCTTGATACTTTCCACACCATTTCCCAAAACTTTTCTTTTCCAACTGTATTGTTAAATGCCATTTCTGAGAGGCCTCCTGCTCTTCTCCCAGGAAAAGCAAGCTTAGAATGACAGAGGACCTGTGACATTTGGGGAAGTTGGTGTAATGAAGGGTCAAGATCTAGAGGAGATTTCTCTAGTGAGCAGTGGTGGGAAGCGTCTAGTTACTAACACATCTACACATACCGGTAGCTGAAGGCTTCCCACCATTTGCTCAGGAGTGTGCTTTTTTTCTCGAAGTGGAAGACTGGCATTTTTGCGGGGTTGGGGATTGTCTTATTTTTCTTTTGGATATGTCTTCAGGATTTGTTGTCTTCTCTCTTGCACTTCTTTCGTTTCTAAGCTTTGTAATTTCTAGAAGAGTGTTCTAGCACCAGAGTTTTGGATCTGAGATCTATCACCATGGCACAAATTTAAAATCCGGTATTTTTGGGTTATCTTTGATGTAGTTATGTCATCTATGATGTAGTTATAACTATGATATAGTTATTAGCTATGAACTTTCAACCCTTGTAAACCAGTATTTTATTTACTTTAAACTTCTTTCCTCCTGTGCCTCTGTTTTACAGGCAGGATGAAAGACCGGCTAAATGAGCTGCGTGAATTTGCCAGGTTACACAACCAACATTTTTCTGATAATGAGGATGATGAAAATTCACCCCATGATGTTCTCCTTTATGAAACTGATTATGCCTTGGAAATCCTTCATAAAGATATAGAGAACATCCGGACAGAAAATGACCACCTAAAAGAGGACGTCAAGCGGCTCCGAAAGCAAAACACACGCTTCCTTACTTCCATGCGCCGCCTTAGTAGCATCAAACGAGATACTAATTGTATTGCCAGAGACATCAAGGCCCGTGGAGAAAGCATCCACAGAAAACTCCAGATAATGAGAGATTTCAGCGAAGATGCAATAACAAAATACGGGGCTATGTCTGTCATTGCCAGGGTAGCGAAGAACCACTACGTTGACCTCATGCATGCATTTCAGGAAGCTATGTTTGAATACAACGCGACAGAGATGAACCAAAGGGAGAACTGCAAGATTCGAATTCAGCGGCAGCTAGAGATCATGGGCAAAGATGTTTCTGGCAACCAGATTGAGGAGATGATTGAGCAAGGCAAGTGGGATGTCTTCTCTGAGAATCTCTTGTCAGATGTTAAGGGGGCTCGCTCAGCCTTGAATGAAATCGAGACACGTCATAAGGAGCTGGTGAGGCTAGAAAGTCGCATTAAGGAAGTGCACGAACTTTTTCTGCAGGTGGGCCTGCTAGTGGAGGAACAGGCAGACACCTTCGATGTCATTGAGATAAATATGCAAAACGTTGAGGACTACGTAGGAGAAGCTAAAGAGCAAGTGAAAAAAGCTTTGGAATACAGGAGAAAACACCCGCTCAGAACAATCCTCTGCTGCTGCTTATCCTGTTGCAGGAGGTGACCATCCCACTGAAGCTATCACAAACCAACTCCAATGTCTTCAAATCAGGCGTTCCTTCCAGTGACTTTTCTATAATGACAACTCCTAGAAATCAGGGGAGGACTATTTTGCAGTTGGTTTTGTTCATTGCCTTTTTCCTAAATATGCTGAAGGCTGTTCTATTTGAGAGCTCCTAGAAACGACGATAAAATTATTTTTAATCTATTTTTAATTGAAATGTACTCGGTTGCTGTAACTAGAGGTGCAAGAAGGTCTCTGCAGAAATACTTTTTTTTCAGATGGGCGAGAAAGAGGAATGAATGATGGGCTGATAACTCAGCCTAGGGAAGATAAGAAATTTCAAGATGTAACTTTATTCTTATTTGTCAAAGTGAGTCTGCAGGCGGTGCAGCCTTACTGCCTGCGGTGACACGATACACCACAGAATCAGGAGGTTTCCATTTTAACTAGCTTGCAGCCTGCTTGCTGCAAATACTTGAACAGATTTTTGCTCTGTTCATTTGACAAAATACTGAGGCTGTCAGCAGGAGCAGGACACAGAACTAGTTTCTATTTCAACTTGACTTCCACCTGTCATGAATCTTAGCAGAAGTGTCTGCATCTTAAATGATAACACGCATGTTTTGCTCTGTGTGCGAGTGATTGTTTTTCTCCATTTTGAGTACCCGCAACTTTGTCCAGGTGGCTAGAAGCACTGCAACACTGAGGCACCTCACTGACTTTTAAATTGAGCCACCGTCTGTACTCTCAATTTTAAAACTGCCATGCTTTTATGCTGCTAATACATTTTTTCCTGTCAATTAACACTTCAGCCAGAAGAGATGCATGCAGTGGCCTTCTGCAGAAGCACCTGTAAGAAGACAACATTTAGGGGGTGGAGAAAGCATTTTAGGGTCTCCTGTGCTGGCCCATACACACAAGCAGTTTTAGTGGAAGGATTATCCTGTCAATAGACTTTTATTTTTTTATAAGCATTGATTGAATATGGATTTTTTGTTAAATATTTTGAATAACATGAAGGATTAAATTTACTAACATGCAATTTTACCAGTGTACAAAAACTACAACTTTTCTCCATTATTAGTAAATCTCCACCTGGGAAAGGAAATAGACATATTTGTTCAGTACACGTGAAGAAGAAAGAAAACAACATTTTAATGTCATTTCAGTCCTCTTTTCAAGCTTAGAAGTAATCACTCCTTTTCTGTGAGGGGAGTCTGCCCGTAGCAGGTTTGGAATATGAGGAGGGAATAGAAGATTTGCAACCCTGGAAACCACTGAGTGTTGTCAGTGAAACTTGTTCTTATAAGATCTGGTGAGCGATTATAGCTCCTGCTTCTGGAGGTTTTCCAACTATAGTATTTCTAGGTGGCTTCCTGATACACTGTGATCTATTGCTATCCTTTGAATTAATGCAGGGCATTTTTTCAGAAGTTAGTGACTTTTTTTTTTTTAAAAACGCTGATCCTATTTGTACCTATTTTAATAAATATATTTAAACATTTCAAATATTTTGCATTTGGGAGTTTTCCTCGGGAGATGCGCATAGCCATCTTCCTGCACTAATTGCAACAAAACTTTTCCCTTCTGATCTTTTGCACACTAATTTTCTATGTGAAAAAACACCCAAACATTTCTTACTATTTATACTGATATAGCCAAATGGCAAAATAAATTCAGCTTCCAAGCTTTTCTATCCTAGTGGGAAATGCTCTTAGCCGGACAGGCTTTTTTACAGAAATAGAGGCTAAACAGATAACTCTTCTCAGAAACTTTTCGCTGAAGCACCTGTCTGCGATAAGATGGAAGAGTGAGGAACACCAATCTTCTAAACTAGAAGATATTTTGATATTCAGTGATGTCCTGATGATGTCAGTATTATGCTTGCCTGAGGACCTCTCCAACAACCCAATGTTCAAACTCGAAGTGGGAGAAAGGAGGGTATTGAGCTGGCACCATGACTACTGCTTTGGTGCTACTCACGAAGACAAAGCTGTTTACTCCGTAGGTGCTGCCATTCAAGTCAGTGGAACTGTGCGTTTGTAGAGGAATACCCTAAACCTCCGAGGGTCAGTGTATGGGCATAAACCAATGAATAATAAAATATGTATTTCATTTTGTCTGCATATTCTTAGCACTCACCGATGCTTTTGATAAAAATGTGTACACTCTTTTTTGTTAGTTTCTTTTTTGCACATATGTATGTCTACAGATGCAATAAAATATTTCATAAGAAAAACTGAAAGTGCAGAGTGTTGTACATTGAATCAGCAGCTCCGAATAGTTTCTTGCATCGTCAAAATTTAGCTTAAAAGCTGCTGGACTAAACTTTGAGTTGATGAAAGCAGATTAAACAATGCCTTTAAAAAGTCCTCCTAATATTTATTGCCACGGTAAATCAAATGTGTTGCATGTTGAGATAGACTTATCATGATTTTTCCTGTAAAAAAAAAAAACCCAAGAAAAATGAGTTTCGTACATTCTAAGATTGTTCTCTGCTGCAAGAAAAAATCAAATCTATTCTGGCAGTTCTGAGAGATCTTGACGATTTCATTAGTAGATATTCAAAGCTTATATTCAAATCTTTAGTCTGATTTGAGGCACGGGGAAAGCGAGTGAAAGCATGAAGAAAAGGTAATTGTAGACCTTCTCTCCTGACTTAAGGCGGTTGCTGCAAGGAGGAAATTGAGAGTTATTGAAATACCAGCTTGAGTCCCTTTAAAACTATTTTTAAGTCGCATTGTAAATTAGAGGCACTTAAAAAATTACTTCCAGTAACTCAAGAAATCACTCTCTTCCGTGCAAACGTGTTCATTGCTTAATACTATGGAGGTTTTTCTGTCCTTCAGTTGTGTAAGAACTCAAATTTTGCCAGCCCATGAAATTGCGTAGTCACAGTTAAAAACAGACTTTTGAAAAAAACTGATCACACTATATTTGTAAAGACTTCCACAGGATGAGTGGAAGAAGATGATAAAAATAGCTTGATAATATGTTAGCATACTAATAACAGAAGCCGCAGAATGGACATCTTCATGCTTCCTAAGGAAAACCGCCTTTTTGTTCTGAAAGTCAGCGCGACTCCTACGGAGATGTGCGTACCATATTCTATGGGTTGGGTTTTTTTTTTCCTCTCCTCTCATGTGACAAACCCTATAGCTGGGTTTGAGGGGGAAGTACATAAAATGTGAGGGGCTGCTTTAGCTTTTAGGGCTGCTGTTAACTTTGGTTTTGTTGCCTACTGAAAGCAGTGGAAGCTTCACACCCACCCCAACCCCATGAATCTCAGCCCTTTCTGAGGAGGAGAGAGAACTGGCAAACAGGCACACCTTGCTCCTAAAAATGAACGAGATGTTTACATAACTATAAAAGAGCAAAATAATCCCTTATTACAAAATAGAAGGTTTATGGTACGTAGTGGTGAACTTCCTGGATATGTGTATGAGTCTCCATTTCACCTTCTGGGATTTTTTTTTTTTTTTTGAAACATGGGTTTAATTTTAGAGAAATGGCAGTGGAACGATCGCTACCTCAATGCGAGGGACCCGGACTATGGACACACTTGCACAGTTGAGCAGGCATCTCCCTGGCAGTTGTTTTCAGAGAAACTTCTCAAAGGAAAGGTAGAGATCTTTGTTTAAGACCCAGATATCTTTTTTTTTTTTCTGGAGGCTAAACTGAGTAGCTAGGCTAAACTGCTGCTTTTCTAATCTAACGTACAGTGAGGATGTTTAGAATGCACAGCCCAAGTTGTATTTTAGAATTTCTTGAAAACAAAACAGGTTCTCTAGATTTTTGAACCATAGGAGATACTTGGAATTGATTTGAAAAAGGAAAGAGCTGCACATGGTTCTGTTTCTACCTCTAGTAAAGTATCACAGATATGAAGGCAGGAAACCATATAATTTAATAGATATCATAAATAGATTTAATAGAATGTGGTGATTACAGTTGATTTCTGAAGCAATGTGATCTTCACATGGAGCCATGGTATTTGTTTCTCTAATATGTAAGAAGGCAATAGCAGATCTATCTTCTTCCACGTTTCTAGCATATTTATATAGTGCCTTTGTAGTAGTTGAGCCAAAGCCAGCAGCAGCCAGCCGAAGACAGCTCCACCGTCACACCTTACCTTACAGGGCGTATATTGTTAGGGTGCGACGTCTTAACAGGAAAAAGTAACATTTTACGGTTAGACGTGAACAGGGAATGAGATAACCTAACTGATATTTCCCTACTCCGCACTTTGCTGAAAGGCAGAACCCTGCTGAACGGGGACCGATGCTAGCTATGGCACGACGCCCGTTTCAAGCAAATGATACTGTGTGGTAAGTTCAGTCAAAGAGCAGTTCTTTCATTCACGAGCTCCATCGTGAGTGAAATTAAGGAAAAAGAAGGTGTGACTTTCACATCTGTTCTTCACGTACATAAAATGTTAACAACTCACTTTCATTGTGCGTAAGAAGCGTTTCCCCTCGCAAGCACACCCAGGGTCTCTGAGCACTGACAGCTGAGGAGGTTGGTCACCACCAGCACCCGCAAATTGGAGGCCCGGACCCCTTACAAAGGGCCACCTACACCCAGGGGGTGCGTGCCCCCGCTCCGCTTGCGGGGCAGGCCGCGGGCCCCTGCCTGCCCCTCTGCCAGCAGGAGGCCGGCTCGGCCCCGCACCCCGGCGCCGCCCGCACCCACCCCTCGGGACAGGCTCGGGGGGGGGGAAAGAAGTTTGGTGGGGCGGAGGGTGCGCGTTCGCGCCTCTGGAGGAAGGGACAGCAGAGGCGGCGGGGGGCGGCAGGCCGGCGGGGGGCACCTTGCCTCTCCGCTCCCGGTGCGGGGCAGGAGGGGGAGGTCCCCGCGCCGGCACTGACGGGGATATTGCACCGGGCGCTCCCGCGGGCCTGGCACGCCGTGATCGGCAGGAAATCTTTCCTCAGCAGTGTTTTCCTCCTAATTGAATATAATTGATAGGTTTAGACTTTGTTTGGTTTCTTTTTCTTTCTATTAGCGAGGGAAGAGGTACCCCCGGTAACAACCCCCTCGGGGGCGGGCCGCCGCCGGGCCCGCGCGCCTCCCCCCCTTCCGCTCGGGCCTTCGTGCTCGCCAGAGGCGGGGAGCCCGGCGAGGGAGGGCCGAGGCCCGATGCGGTGTGGCCGAGGGGCCCGGGCCCAGGCCAGGCCGGGGCGAGGCGAGGCGAGGCGAGGCGAAGCTCCCCACCGGGCCCGGCCCGGCTCAGCCCTGCCCGCCGGCCTCCTGCTGCCGCCGCGAGAGGCCGCCCGCGCGCGCCGCTCCGCGCTCTCCCGCGCTGGGAGTAAAGGCGGGAGGGCGCGTGCGGGGCGGGGTCGGGGTCGCCGCGCGTCGGCCCGGGGGTCGCCGGCGGGCGGGGGGCGGGCGGGAGCGCGGCCTTGTATGTAGGAGCGGCCGGGAGCCGTCCTGGTATCTGCACCAGGATGGCCGAGTGGTTAAGGCGTTGGACTTAAGATCCAATGGACGTATGTCCGCGTGGGTTCGAACCCCACTCCTGGTAAGTTCCATTTTTCGGTTGTTTTTTTTTTTTTTCTTTTCTTTCTCCGCAGCCCGGTTCCGCTGCCGGGCAGGGCGCCGGACCCGCGGGGAGCCGCCGCCGCGGGGAGCCGCCAGGAGCCGCCGGGCTGCGGCGGGCGAGGGGCGGGGAGCGGCGCTGGTCTCCCGGCGCCCGCCGGCAGGCGAGGGGAGGCCTGGGCCGGCTGCAGCTGAAGCGGGCCTACCCGGCCCGCTGGGCGCCGCTTAAACAGCCGAACTTAGCTTAAAGTTGTTTTCACAAACTTAAGTTTGAAGAGTATTTTTTAGACATTTTCTCTTTTTTTTGGGGGGTGGAGAGGGTGCGGCGGTCCGCCCGGGCCTGGGCCTCGGCGGCCCCCGCGGTGTCACACAGCGGCGGGGCCGAGGGCGGGGTGAGCGGCGCCCCCGGGGCCCTGCCGGCCCCGCCGCTGCCCGGCGGAGGCTCCCGGGCGCAGGGCCCGCGGCGGGGTGGGGTGGGGTGGGGTGGGGTGGGTGCCGCCGCCGCCCCCCGGTTTTCGTCGCGGGAGCTGACGCCGGTTCCCCACAGGAGTGCCAGGCGAGGGAGCCGCGCCGGCTCTAGCGGTGGCTGAAAGCGTCAGGGCAGCCGGGCAGCGCTCCGGCGGCACGGCCGTCCCCCGGCCGCGGGCGGGCGGCCGCGGCGCTGGGCGCTGGGCGCCGGGCGGGGTTAGCCCTCCGGCTTCGTCGGCCGCGGGTGGTGATTTTGTTGCTCGAAAGCCTAATTTAGGGTTTTTTTGTGTGTAATTTTTTTTTTTGTGTAATTCGGCCCCCTCTCCCCCCCCCCCCCCCAGTTCCAAGCGCTTTGGCTACTTTGAAGGCTGTGTGCCAACCTGCCGCAGTGCTTTTACAAGGTGGAGGCGAGGGTGAGCGCAGCGTGCGCTAGGGTGCGGGGTGCCGATGCATGTGCGGGTGTGGAGCCTGCCGAGGTGTCCTTGGCCGACCCCGGAGGGTGGAGGGAGGCAAACCCTGCTCCCGGGGAATGGTCCCTAGAGCCGGCTGCACCCTAAACTGTGCGACGGGTTGAGCCAAAAGTTAAGCGGAATGAGGGAGCGGGATTTTCAGGCTAACCTGCTGGCTTTGTTTTATTCTAGCGGGACAGATGTAGCAGTTGTTGTACATGTTGCAGTGTTTAACTTGCTATAGCATGGTTTTGTTGTTTGAGTTTGGTTTTGGGGTTTTTTTGTGTTTGTTTTTGTTTTTTTTTTGTTTGTCTTTACAGGGTAGTACCATTGTGTTCTAGTATATTGAAAGTGCGGGAAGTACAAATCAAGCGCAGACTGACACGTTTTAAAATATTAGTGTTTGCCAAGAGCATCCTGGTCAAATTCTAATACAGGTAAATATAGTTGTCCTTAGCCACCCTGTTCCCAATAATTTGTGCTGAAAGATTATTCTGAACTTTCAGTCCCCATATATCACGTGATGATAGGGACTAAATAAAGGATAAACTCGAGAGAGAGAGATCACAACTCATGGGCCTTCAATGCAGTATGAAATAGAAGGTGAAATATTTCAGGCAGAATATTTTATTACATGCTACATAAGATGATCTGGCATCACAAATGTGGGCATGATATAAACAGAAATCTGATAGTCAAGAGGGAGTTAGGGAGAGAGATGTGGTCTGGTGGTGAATTTCTAGGAAATGCAAATACATATATTGTCTTTCTTGACTGTTCTCACAGTCAAATTGTAAATGCAAAACATACCACGCTTTCTAGAAGTGTTCATTAAAAAGCAGTACTGCCAGGTTCAAGTATTCTATTAAGTAAACATCAGTTCCTATTCCTGATTAAAGTACAAATTAGTAAAAATGGGCATGTTTGAATGTACGTTATACCTGTAACGTTGTAATGTAAAACTGCTGCCCTTGGAAACCCACATCTTTGCATACAAATTGTGTAATCCTGCTTATGTGGTCATTTATGAGCAAGTTTGTACTTAGAATAAATGCTCATGTAGATTTTGTGGATGCAGTGCTGATCTTGATGAAAAGTTGGTCCCAGCTATGTCAGTTACAGGATGAATGATTGGCAGCTATTCGTCATTGTGAGAAAGAAAAAAGAAAAGTAAAAATAATGGCGGTTTTTACAAGAACAGTAATTACTGACCAAAAGATTAAAAAAAAGACAGTTTTTATGATAAAGCGATATAGGAAACTGGATTTCTTCGTTAGAAATGCTTCTGGTGCAGACGCAGCCCTTTTATTAAGAGATTTCTTTTGCAGAGAACTTCCCTCAGTCCTTTGGTGAAGCTGTGTTCCCTGTTTTTTATAATGGCTTGTTAGAGCACTTGCAGATCTGGAATGGAACAGAAGATTTTTGAACCTTCCCTGCTCTCAAGAAATATCCATAGAATGTGCTGGCAACAAGTACGTCCCAACCCCTTCCTACGCTTCTCCAGAAAGAAAAGGATAATCTGCTGGGGTTATTGGTTTCTATTTCAGGTGAAGTGGCAGGGTGGCGTACTGTGTTTCAGCGCTGGAGCTGACTGTGATTTGATTTAAGATTTTTATTTTATTGAGCAGGTATTTTTTCTTTGTTTGTTTTTAAGAGCTTCGTTGTTAAACCCTCATGAATTATTGGTGGTTGCCTTTGCAGTTTGGCATTCTTACATGCACTCATTATACCCTGGCCTTTAGTTCAGACAATGTTGCTTTCCATTGGACTCCATTCTGTGGATGAGTTCTTTTTCTAACAAGGTCATTATCTGCAGGATCCTTGCCTCATCTGTTGAAGAAAGTGGGAAAAGTGTACTGACTAGTGCTAGAAACTGGAATAAGAGAAGAGCTTCGTATGCAGACAGTTGAATGCTGCACTGACGAACCAGAGGTGTTTCTTTTGCCACTGCATATTTCCTGTCTGATGAGGAGCCAGACAGCTAAAGTAGATTTTTCATCAGCAATCACTCGTTTTCATGTTCCTTATTTTGTGGTATCCATCTTGAGCACCTCAGTCTGATTTGCAGAAATGCAAAGCTTCTGCAATCACAGGTGAAATCAATGTATCACCTGTATTTTAAGCAGTCTCTGAAAAAATTCATATTATGTGTCTCTGAGCAGTCAAAGTTATTGGAGATACTTGATGTTAATCTTTCCATACCTCAATTTCCCATTGTGTGAAATGGAAGTAATAGAAATACACCATCTGCAAAATGGGCTGCTATGAAGTACATTCATTCTTGTTTGTGAATAATTCAGATAGGCACTTATGTAATCTGGTCATGTTAGACAAGCCCATGAGCAGAATATGAGTTTCCAATGAATTTGGAAAATACCATTAAATAAATAAGGTATGGAGCCACACTTTGACCTGTGAAGACCTTGGAAAGTATCGAATAACCGGTTAGCGAGCAAGCACCACGTGATGTGTGCTGAACAAGGTGGGAATCTTATAGGAAAACAGCAAGGCGTAGTTTAACTCAAAATTGTGTCTCACTTCATAAACAGAAGGCAACCTATTGGTGAAATATTATTTAGGTGATATTTCAGTATAGTTTAATCCCTTTTTAAAAACTTACAGCAGCTTTTTTTCCCCCCCCAGTGGCACTTTAGTGTGTGATAGAAGCGTATCATAGAATGCTTTGGGTTGGAAGGGTCCCTTAGAGGTCATCTAGTCCAACACCCCTGCAGTGAGCAGGGACATATTTAACTAGATGGGGTTGCTCAGAGCCCCATCCAACCTGGCCTTGAATGTCTCTATGGACGTGGCCTCCACAACTTTTCTGGGCAACCTGTTCCAGCACTTCACCAACCTCACTGTAAAAAAATAATAAAAAAAAATTCCTTTTAGTTTAAAACCATTACCCCTTGTTCTGTTACAATAAGCCTTGCTGAAGAGATTGCCCCCATCTTTCCTATAGTGCCCCTTTAATTACTGAAAGGCTGCAGTAAGGTCTCCTTGCAGCCTTCTCTTCTCCGAGCTGAACAACCCCAACTCACTCAGCCTGTCCTCATAGGAGAGGTGCTCCAGCCCTCAGATCATTTTTGTGGCCCTCCCCTGGGCCTGCTCCAACAGCTCCCTGTCCTTCCTGTGCTGGGGGCTCCAGATCAGGACACAGCACTACCAGTGGGGTCTCACCAGAGCAGAGAAGAGGGGCAGAATCACCTCCCTCAACCTGCTGTCCATGCTGCTTTTGATGCAGCCCAGGATACGGTTGGCTTTCTGGGCTGCAGGCATACATTGTCAGCTTGTGTCCAGCTTTTCATCCACCAGTACCCCCAAATCCTTCTCCGCAGGGCTGCTCTCAATCCCTTCATCCCTCAGCCTGTACTGATACTGGGGGTTGTCCCAACCCAGGTGCAGGACCTTGCACTTCATCTTGTTGAACCTCATGAGGTTCTCATAGGCCCACCTCTCCAGCTTGTCCAGGTCTCTCTGGATGATATCCCATCCTTCTGGTGTGTCAGCTGCACTGCTCAGCTTGGTGCCATCTGCAAACTTGCTGAGGGATGGACATGATCCCGCTGCCTATGTCATTGATGAAAATATTAAACAGTACTGGACTCCTGAGGGATGCCGCTTGTCACCAGTCTCCATCTGGATATCGGCCATTGATCACTACCCTCTGGATGCCACTGTCCAACCAATTCCTTATCTGCTGAACAGTCCGCCCATCAAATCCGTATCTCTCCAGTTTAGGGAGAAGGATGCTGTGGGAGACTCTGTCAAAGGCTTTACAAAAGTCCAGTTGGATCACATCTTTTGCTTTCCCCTTGTCCGCTAATGTAGTCACTCCATCATAGAAGGCCACTAGGTTGGTCTGGCAGGACTTGCACTTGGCGAAGCCATGCTTCCTATCATTTGTTGCTTCAGTTAGACCATTTTTCCATCATTCCCAGTGACCAGTATCTCATATTGAGGAAAAAAGTGTAAAAAAAGCTGTGAAGTTCTTTGTCTATTATATAATGATGTATGTAGGATCATCAGTAATCCCTCTGATTCTTACTGCAGACTAATTTGAAGTCTGTAAAGTAAGGCCAGTCTCTTATGTTAGTGGGAATGACTGCATATAAAGCACTTGGTAATTCTTGAATTGTTGTCATTTTGGGGCCTCTGTGGTAAAAACAAGAGGTGTAGACGCTGTTTTCTGGATTCTTGTCATTCTCAGGATGCTTGTTCAAAGATTACCACTGTAGACAGTTGTGTCAATGTTTGTACATGTGTCTTTATACAGGTTCATTTTCAACAGCTGCTGGGCTGTTTATCTGCTGACTGTGTCTGATCTTAACGTGCAGTTTCTTACAGTCATTTCTGTTGGACTTGATAGCCACAGCAACCAAGTGTCATTAGCAATGTTAGCTAATTCTGCCTCCTTCTCCAGGGCATTACAACACACACTCCCAAACAGATCCTTGCAACATTTTATTGCTTAACTATTTTTATTGTTTTTTGTGAGGAAAGGAGAGATTTTCTGCTAGATTGGTTCAATCCAAGCAGCAAACTCTGGGGAATTACGCTGTGGTAGTATGGGGAGCTCGGCCGCACTGACTGCAGTGTTGATAGAATGGACAAGGGTCTGCATACCACTGACTGCAGTGCAAAGCCTGCAATTTAAAGTGCTGATGGAGGTAGGTTTACTCTTATGACTGCAGATGAGCCCTGCAAGTCTTGTCATGGTCACTTAAAGCATCATCACCCCCAGCATTACCCTGAGCGTTGCTCTCCAAGAGTTAGGATGGCCTAACACAGCCATCAGAAGAGAGCAGGTGCCCACCCTTCAGCTGCTCCAGTTAGTGCCTGGCATTTTAGCTCAAAGCCACCTTCACTGGAAGAGCACTGGAGTTAAGGGCTGTGGGCATGCATTCCCATTTGCCAGCTCCTCCCATCAGGAGGAATATATGCCAGTGATAGCACTTTACATCAGCACAGCATTATTCTGGAAGGATGTTTCTGAAAGCGTTAAAAGAGTGGTCTGTGCACCGATCACCTCTGATTTGGGAATGTTTTCCCTTGTGCTGGCAGTAGCCTCTGGAAGAAGGACCGAGCAGACAAGTAATAACTTACACTACAGCAGCAGGGTTCACCAGAGCACTTCCTAAATGAGGGGCCTTCAATGCCCTAACGTGAAGGCAGCAGTTAAGATCTCTGGGATCTTAGGGTAAGGGCTTAAAGCACACTAACATGCATTTTTCTGGGACTTTTTTTTGTTGAATTAAACTTACCTGAATGAATTGATTCTTTCTTCCTACCAGGGAGCAGCTTCTGTCTGAAGACCATAGAAACTGTGCACACTGTTCTGGAGATGGTCTTCTTAAATCTGCAATTAAAAATGCCTTCCTTTCTCTAATGATTTTAGGAGAAGAATGCGCTTTCCAGGTTCCTTCATTTTCCTTGATTGATTGCTGCTTCTCCTTCACCGTCTTCCCAGCTGTGACTTTTTTTCTGGGTTGGAAGTGCTACAGGATCTTTCCTTCAGACCTCATCTGCCTCATTCTGAAGTGTTTGCTGAAGTGGTTCATGCAATTCTTGGCAAGAGATTACCCCTGACCGTGTGACTTGGTGGATTTGTGGCACCTGTCTCTTGCTATTTCATCATGTTGCAAACTTTTCCATATGAGAGTAGAATCACTAGTGGGAAGTACGGACTACATTAATGAGTTCTGTTTTGCAGCTAATACATGTTTAATGATTGATGTGCATATGCATTTTAGTTCCACTTCTTCTGTCTTACATCTCTGTTGCTGTTTTCTGACACGCTCCCTTTTGCTTTTTATGTGCGTACCGAGGAACAGATCCAGCTGGTCTAGCAGTTAGCTGCTGCTGACAGAGGCAGAGACACTGTCTTTCCGCTGCCCTGGCTGTACTGCACTTTCCCACTGCTTCTGTCTGGCATCCCTCAGTCTTTGATTGTCAAGTAATATGTAGCAAACCAACCAATTAATGTCATGGTACTTGAATCTGAAATTAATCTCTGAAATGATCTCATTATAAGAATGTTTCTGTGAAGAAATGAGGAATTTGAGACAATTTCTGATGTACTTTGGGCTTCTTAACACAGACCATACAGATCCACTAACTGGTTTTATTCATTTCAGAATGGCAGCGGCTGGAAGGCCCCTCTGGAGATCATCTAGTTCACCCCCCAGCTCAGAGGAGGGTCAGCTTGAACAGGGGGGTTTTGAAGGATGAAGACTCCACAACCTCTCTGTGCAACCTATGCCAGTGTTTGACTACCCTCACAGTAAAAAAAATTTCTTCCTAATGTCTTAAAGTTAAGTATTTTCTTGCGTTTAAGGCATTTTCTTATGTTTAAACTTAAACTTACAGATCGGTCTGCTTGTAAATCTTAAATGATTGTATGTTTTCTCTGTACCTAGATTTTTGTTCCTAAAGATCCCAAAATAAAATGAAGGAACTACAAACGCCGTAACATAACAAGGACACCCACTGGATACATGGGTTTGCTGCCATGCATGTTTTACCAAGGGCTCAGTTGAGAGAAGAGTAAAATCCCTGCAAAGATCTAAGCAGGTGCTTCATTTTAGATACTGAAAGTGAGTCTTGAAACTTTTTTGTCCAAATAAAGGCCATGGGTGCGCAATATTTTGTTTATAAATATGTAAAGTTAGCTTCCTGTAAGAAATGAGCACCTGTGTCTGGCCTTAGCTTATTGAAAGCCAGAGTCCTGTTAGAGCATTACTCATTGGAAGACCGTTCTGGTAGCATGATTGAAGTTCATGATCTGCAGGTTAGACTACTGTAATTTGATCCAAGTTTCCCTTTAAAATGGTCTGGGAGCTACAGCATTAACAAATTACATGTGTCTGTTGAGTTGAGGGAGGGTAATGCGACTAATAGCACTCACCTTCACCAAGTGCTGTTGTCTGGCAACCCAATATGTACAGGTAAAAATTCTTATTCCTGTGCTTACATAGGTGTTAGCAGTCTCCCTCCTGAATGATCTTTGCTTACTGGCTGTGGCTAATTATTCCTTGCCCTCGATCCAGGGGCTGCTTCTGAACAAGGAATTGGAAAGAGTCAGCATAGTTCAGAAATCCCATTTATGTAATGCTTTCCAAATCCTTTTGTTACTGTATTCAGAACAGAAAGAATTGATTTGTTTAATTACTATGACTTCTATTTTTTTATCATAATATTTTGGATTCTTTTTTTGCTTTGCTGTGAGAAGAGCTGATTTCTTGGCTAAATGTAGTTTTAATTGTTATGTGGCTAGCTTAATAGCCATGGTTTCCACAATCTGTATTTTGATAGCACTGTGACAGTGCAGGTTACATCTATGCCAGCTAACAAATCCTATAGTGTTCTGTGACTGCAGACAGACTAAGACATGCCCAGCCTGTTGTACTGCATTCATTTGGGTGACCTGCCCCAAAAGTTATTTGACACATCAGTAAAGAAGAAATACTGAAAGCAACTGGATCCAGTTTTTGTAATGTCTCTGCCTGCCCAGCCCCTCTGAACAAAATATTTTTCTGCAAAACAGAATTATCGGGTAAGATAAGCATTGTATGGTACAAATGCATGAGCCAAATTTCTTTGAGAGGAGAAAGCAGTTAATGCCTCCCGATAGGCAGTACAGAGGGATGTCGTGGATGAGATAAGGTTTCTGCTCTGTATGAAATTGTTAGGGAGAGAGCTCAGCCATCAACACAAGAAAAAGGACCTGTGTGACAAAGACGGTAGGTGTCTTTATCCAGCTGAAATATTAACAAACTTGAGAGTGTTCTGAAATATGAGATAAGAATGGGGTGGGATTGGGCATCTCAGAACTGTCATTAAAATGCTCTAAAAACAAAAGTTGTTGTCGTTAGAGATTCTTTTCCTATGCCTCTTTAAGTAGAGTTTCAGAGTGTTGCTGTTTGAGGTTGGGCTCTGCAGAGACTATGTCAGGAGATCTTAGGTGCATGGTGGTACCCACAGCCTCTATGGGTCCTCCAGGGCCAGAGTTAGAGACAATGCCTCATATTCACCTGGGAGTCCTTAACAGACTTGTGTCCATAGCCAGGAGTGGACCTAGATTGTAATGTTGACTAGCTTAGAATGTTGTTTTATTTTTTTAACAAAAGTTACTGTATCAAGGGAATCTTAACTGTCAAACTGTGCTGTGTATGCTTTGCATTGTACATTGTTTCCTTTTATGAAATGTTTGTCGTTAACAGCCTTGGCATGCCTGCTTCCCAGGTAATAAGTATATTCTGGCATAATTAATTAAAGCAATTCCACTTGTCTCAGGCAAAACCTCAGAACTGGAACTGACCGAGAAGTTGCCAACTGCTATTTATCTGTAAACCAGTTTGTCAGGTACTATCTTTCTGAATCACCATTCCTGACACCCCTCTGTATTAACATTCACAGTGACCTGCTCAGGTCCATAGGTCATTACTTTGGCAACTGTAAAAAATTAGTTATAAAAAATGACTGTATGTTTTCATCTTATTTTTTTAGCTCATTACATACATTCAGCTAAAAAAAGGGGGTCGGAGAAAGCAATTTGAAGACTTGTGTTTCATCTGTGTGAAAATCCATGGGAAACAGTATAACTTAGTTAATTCTTAACAAGGTAGCTGACTTCCCATAGCAAGGCATCTGTATGGGATGTACTTCTGAGGATATACCTAGTTAGCTCCGCGAACACTGGCTGCAGCAGCTGTAAATTCATGGATCCTGATCCTGTTGCTGCCGCTGTGTAAGCAGATTGTTTAGCACTGGAGTTTTGGACAGTCACAGAAGCCTGGTTGTATAATTAACGTTGTAGCATCTGCGCAATAGTTATACACTTAAAATTACTGTGCCTCAGCGTCGCTATTGATCTTCAAACCAGCACAAAATTAAACTGAAAATACAAGCAGTTCAGGCAAAAAAAAAAAAAGTCTATTAAGGCCCGTAAAGAGTACAGGATAACTATGGGGGATTCCAGGGCAAGGGCAGGACTACAGTGTCTTTCCTATCTCACAGGAGTGTTGTAAGATGCATCTTACTGTTATGTGATGGGAAGGGTCATAAATCTGTATGGATAAAATGAAATTATGCATAAGCAGTTAGCCTCTGCAGAAGAAGAGACATAGGTTGCAAACTCTTTGGAAAGCCCTTCTCCCGTGCCTCCAAATCATTTAAATCACAGCATGTTCTTTGGGGAACATTAGAGTTGTAAAAACTAGCCTGGCTATGACTTTATGTAAGGGATAAATTAAGTACAACTATTAACTCTTGACTGTTGGGAAAACAAAGGCCCAGTTTGCATTAGCAAGGTTGACCGGGTGATTTCTTTTGGAAAAACACTTGGTTCCTTTTCTCTACATTTTACAAAAATTAAAATGTGTGGTGTTCACTTGGCTGCTGCATTCTGTATTTGAGCCTTTATTTGAAAAAAAAGATTCAGGGATAACAATTTCTAGTACAAATATTTGGGGAATACCTTGTTTATTTCCTGGACAAATATTATTAAATGGATTTGAAAGAGAACCATCCAAAGATGAGCTTTAGCAGTAACAGAAAAACTTTCTAAAAGGAGTGCTTCTCATCAAGCGTAACCGTGCTGCCTAAACGGATGCTATTTAGTGAGATGATGGACCTTAAATCTAGCCAGAACAGAAAGTTGTACTCCTCAGTTACTCAGATGGACTGCAGATTTAATTTGATGACTTATTTATGATAAACTCTTCAGGAGTGAAATAGTATTCCACATTGGTTCGTTCTCATGTGTTTTGCTAAGTGGCAGTGTCCATTTTATAAGTGGCTATTGCAAAGCAAAATGAGCCCGGAGAAGGACTGCTCTGTACCCAGCCTCTCAGTCAGGGCTGGCTGTGACGGCACTGCGTTGCTGTGGGGGTGGTGGCTGTGCAGGGGCAGCAAAACAGCACTGCTGCCAGAGCCTCGTGCGGAGCAGCCGGGCCCCTTCCTGGGGCTGTAGGGCCTGCAGTGGCCCCAGCGGGCTGTGGGCCTGGGGGCACCTATGCAGGTCCCTGATCCTGGGCTGGGTCCTTCAAAGCAGCGTTGCAGTGCTTTCCACCTCCTCTTGTACCATGCTGTGTACGCCTAGGAATTGCAGCAGGGAGTTTAGTTCCTTGAGTTCCTTGGGCACAATGGGAGGGGAAAAAAAAAACAGTGGTTGGGGGAAAACAGGTTGGTTGTGGTGAGGCACTGTCACACTACACAGTGGGTAGGGGCCCTGAAATACTGACTGCTCTTTGAAACCCTCATGGAAGCCTCCTGCTGCAGCAGAGCCCAGCCTGCCCGGGAAGCAGCGGGTGGGTAGGCAAACAACGCTCAGCCCCTGGTAAGGGCAGGGCCCACTGCTGCCCTCCCGGGGTAAATGGAGATGGATGTGGGCTGGCCAAGGGTGGGGAAGGTCCTGAGTGGTCAAACAAATCCACATCCTGCACTGCTTCTGAGAGGGGATTCTTCTCTTCCCCATTGCTTGTTTTGCATTTCAGAGGATTGATGTATCCTTTCTGATACCTTGCACTAAACTGCAGATTTAGTCTATAGGTGCAGAGACAACTTTTGAAAAGAATTAAGTGGATCGCAGTCAACGATGCTACCTTCTCCACAAGTACGAGCGATTCCTATATAAGAAGTGGGGCGGAGCTGAGCAAAGAGCAGAGCTGAGCAGGGTGGGCAGGCTGGGTGATGTGACGGCGTGCTTTAGGAGTTACAACTCTGTGTGGTTCGGTTACTGAATCAAGCCCCTGTTTCTCAGTTAGGTGGCAGAAGTGTATTTCAGTTGGGGATTTGCATCAGGAAGCAAACGCCATGGCTTAGCTACCGTCCCTGGGGAGAGATTTCCAGGCAGGCTAGTGGGAGAGGTTTAATTAAAACCCTAGTGTGCTTCGTGTCAGTTGCTCAATTTTTGTATGACCCTGCTCTCACGAAAGTGGGAGAATTCACCCATTTAAATGGTGCTTTCATTGCCATGGTTTGCATTCATTTTTGTCATGTTGATCTGCCCTCTCCTTTTTGCCCGGAGGCCACCCAGGCTGCTGGCTGGTGGATGTCCTCAGGTGCAGGAAGCAGACGGCTCAGGAGTTTAAAGGAGCTTCTGACAGTCCAGCAGTTTTCGTGGTGAGCCTGGACGGCCCCAGAAAGCTGGGGGGAGGGCCGGCAGGGTCTGGTCATGAGCAGAAAGCACTGTCAAGCTTCCAGCCTTAGTGAACAGTTCATGTTTTTTAGTTACTTCATGGGTGAAAGGAGCAGAGTGTGGGAAGGTGATACTGGCAACATCGTCTATGATTTAAGGTTGCACGGCCACACATCGGGGGGTCTGAAGGCTGCCTGTGTTTGAAGACTTTTGGCACAAAGTCTGGGAATCGTGCAGAGCTTCAGGCATGTCCCGCCTTATGCAGAGCCAGAGAGCAGCCCGAGGGCTGTAACAAACCAGTCAGACTCAACGAAAAGTGGAACTATTTATGGGAGGTTGTCTATTTTCTCTTGTGACTCGTGGATGTTGTCTCTCGTTCACCCAGGCTCTGAGCCCTCTCAGTTTGCACTTAAATATAGCATTCCCAGGTTTTCAAATCTGCTGTTTTCCCAGAGGAATGTCTGTTCCTGGCATGTAGCCCTCTTTTTCTTGTATCATACTAAAAATCATCTCTTGCTGAGTGTTGGGAGCTTCTGGTAGATGACCAGCTGCTTAAAGATTGCCGACTACCAGACCCCTCCTCTCTGTCTTCAGGTCGAGGGCATTGTGGTTCATTTGATCCTACCCTTTCCAATGCCCCGTGCCTCCAGCTTCTTCATCACAGCCCTTGCTGTGATCCTGAAATATCTTGCCAAGTAGAGAGCGATGGAGGAGGTTTGCCTTCCTTGCAGTGTGAGGCAGGTGGTACTGGGAATCGCAGAAGCCAGTGCATGCAGAAAGGGTGGTGTTGCGGCATGTGACGCCTACTCGTATCGAGTTCTCATATGCCTAATTGTCATGGACAATGCCTAAGCGCATGTGCCAAAGCTGTCAAGATCAAGTGCTGTTTTTGCATATCCTCTCCAACTTAGCTAAATACTGTACTTGCAGGGAAGCTTTTTCAAGAAAATCTAAAGGTTTAGACTAAATACTATCTATAAATGACATTTTAAATACAGATGCACAGCACTTTGTTTAACTGCATAATTAGGATCTGATGACGGTCCTACAAAACACAACTTTCTTGCCTCTTTTTTTAAATAGGAATTTAACTTCCCATCTTTGAAAAAACTTGATTCTGTATGATTCCACTCTCAAACCAAGCCTCACACTTGCATAATTTTTTGAATCATTCAGAACTGTGATACATTTATACATTTGTTACTGCAAGTGTGCCATAGCTAACGAGTAATGGCTAATTTAGCTGTTGTCTCAGAAGTTCTGTTATTTCAGGTGAGAGAGATCAAAGGTCGGGTATTTTAAGGGATTTGACACTTCTAGATAAAAACATCTTGCATTCCATACATGTCCAGTCTCTAAAGATCAGTAGGGAGGAATATGATAAAACCCTGATATCTCTGTGGAAAGGATAGCCAGAATGTAGTTTGTATAATTACCTTGCATGGTAGTTGTTTGCATTCATCAGCGTGCTTTTATTTTTGTTTTCTACTTGTTACAAAGCGTTTTGCACTTATTTTTTGTGCTGATTACATGAACATTTGATGCCTGCTGCTGTGAAGATTTTGTCATTGAAGCAATTGCTTCCTGAGCACTTCAGTTCTTCAGGCAGAGTCCTATCGATGATTATAGGTTTTGGGGCTTTAAACTGAAGTTATTTTAACATACGGTAATGCTACTTGATAGTTTCCTCTGGGAATCCCACCCACTGTGTTAGCTGAAAACAGCTATATGAAGAATGCTGTTCTCATGGCTCAAACGCTTGTAATGTCCCACCCAGACTAACCTCAGCGTGAGAGTGACTTCTAATCCGCAAATGAGATAAGCAATGGAACTATATGTTACTGTCCCTCTGATTTAAAGGTATTTCTTCCAACCAAGTTAATATTTAACTTTATTTTATTCTTAACAAAAATACAATCATATACTCATAAAAGAGACAGGTGTTCAGTCTGTTGTACAAAAGAAACGCATCACTGATTTGAAGGGGTGGTATAAAGTTCTGTTAGTGCAATCAAATAAAATACGGAATGCAAAAGGATACAGTTTCCTAAGTGAAGAAGAAAATTGGCTTACATTAGGTGAAACATTAATGGCAATTTCACTAAAATGAAATCATCTTAGAGCTGCAGTTCTTTCTAGCTGCACTGTAATTTTAAACTAGAAACCATCCTAGCAATTCCTCTTAGGGTAACAGCAGGACTGTTTTAAAAAAGTATCGATTTCATCACGCATGTGCATGGATCACAAAATTCTGGAAGTGTCCCAAGTTATCCCATCATGATAATGCAGGATTTTTTTATTTGATGATAATCTTTGGATAATTTCTTCCGTAATGATTTTCCCCTTCGTTTCCATACTGCTGCTGTCAGCGTTCCGTTCCAGATGCTGGTCTGTCATGACAGCAACTGCTTCCCGACTTTTTTGAGCCTGAAAACTTGTCTATCTTTCCTAAGTGTATCAGCTGGTCCAATAAAATCTATTTCACATCTCTTCAAATCTTGCTCCTTTTCTATCATTAGGCCATCCCACCGACATTACTATTACAAATAACTTTATATGCTCCGTGCCCCAAATACTTCATTATTGGTTTTTCTTAAATACGGTGCTGTCCTTGTGTGTGCCAGATGTGGTTAAGAGAGGTGTGTGACACGGACTCAGTGCTATCTTATTCATTTGATGTCTCTGCCACTTGAGGAGTCTGACTGCATTTATATTCCTATGGAAAATCTATAAAAGCAGGGTCAGATAATACTGTGCGGGCAGCTGGCCCCATTGCCTACAGATAAATAAGCAGGGAGAGAGAGAAAGCCTGTTCCAGTTCAGAGAAATAATAGGTATCTGCCTCCTCGGTAGAATTAGAGAGAAACCATTGCCTGATAGGTAGGAAAAATATGAGGAACTTGTTACCAGCTGATAATATTGCTGTTTCTCAGCAACCAGATGCATGGAGGCAGTGGCCCTTCCCCTGTTTGCAAGAGAACTTTGCTCTGTCCTGCCCAGTCAAGGTGTTTGACAGCTCTAGGTTGGTATCTGAAGCTTCAGGTGGGGTTCTGCTGCCTAAATGTAGCCCTGTGCTGTCACCTGAGATGCCTTGGGTGCTTTAGGTGTCTCTTCAGCCCCATATGTCACCTCTTCTTGGGTGGCTAAATAGGATGGGATACCAATGTGTAGGTTACTAAATCCTTTTCCTGTGTCTGAAAATATACGAAGACAAGAGCAGTTTGAGGTCGCCACCACTAGTTTTGTTGCCTGGATCCATTCAGCCGTCGGCTTTGGGCTCTCATTCTCATCATACTTCTTCCGTGGTGCAGTTTTATGCTTGAGTAGGTATACTGGTGGCCAAAAGGGGCAATGCTTTTACTTTCTTTGCCCTTGGCATCACTCTCCCACTGCTCCCCTTAGTGTTGAAGCAGCTTGCTTTGGAGTCAGCCGAACAGCAGTGTTGGAGAAATAGATGAAGTAGGAACATGCAAGTGAGAAGTGTCTGCTCAGCTGGCAGCTACCCTCTGGCTCAGCCCCATTGCAGAACTGCCTGGTTAGGTACCTGCTTGGCCCTGCAAGTTGTCTTGTCTTTGTTTCTACAAATCCAAAGTAATTGAGCTGTTCAGGAACAAAGTAGATCACAAAGGCTGTAAAAGGCAAATATCATCTGAAGGTAAATCATGCACGGTCAAAGGAGCTGGGTCTGTGAAGTTAATCTCCAGGGAAGATTGAATGAATCAGAAAGTAGACCCTTTTGAGGATGAATTGCAACATATGTTTTTTTGACAAAATTCTTCCCTTAGAGCCCCCTGGCAAAATGCAGACTTCCCCAGACTAAACCTAAGGGACCTAAAGAAAGGACAGGTTCCGGAGGCAATCTGGACCTCTGTGAAAAGCCTCTTTGTGCCAGTCTGAGAGGGCTGGAAACTTCTTAGGCATCAGAATTACAGGTGCTAATAGGAACAATTCCTCTGGCTGGTTTGTCTCTCTGATGGGAGAGTGAGTGGCTGGCTCTGCTGGTGGCTCTGAGACCCTGTACCCTGCAGCTGAGGAAGGCTGGCAAAGTTACTGGGGCATCTGGCAAATATAAAGCTTTGCACAGCATTTGGGGCTCACTCTCCCTTACCACTTTCTGCCTCTCCTGATGCAGGAAGGTGGATGGTTTCCAGCTGAAACAGTTGATGGAAAATTCCTGCAAAGGAAAGAAAAAGTACAGGCTTAACTCTGGTAAAGGCTCTAGTGATGGGCTGGGTCAAACCTAGTAAGGCCAGGGCGTGGGCTGGTGCCATCCCACTGTGCATGTTATCTGCAAGAGATGCAGAGATGCTGCTGCTGCTGTCAGGCCAGGGGGTGGTGACTCCGGGATCCTCACCGCCTCCCTGGTTGTTCCCTTCTCAGTGCACCAAGTGAAGCTCAGGAAGAACTCGGAGCTCAGCACAGAAACCAGGCTGAGCACAGTTATTGTTTGGAGAGGAGGCCCTGTAAGGAGAATGCAGAGCTCTCTACAAATAAAGTTGTATTGTTTCGTTACAAATTTCATGCTGGAATGGTGTAATCTTGAATGTATGTAGGGGAGAGTATCGCAAAATTCGTATTACATTATTAGTAACAGCTTTGGCTGAATTTGAAAGTGTATCCTAAAGGTGAAAAGGAATCCCCAGATTAACAGAGTTTCTGGATCAGCCCTAGGACTTGTAGGCTTCCTCAGACGTTGTTGAAAACATTTTAGTTTTTCCTTCATTTTTCATATTCGAATTTGGTAACGTTTCTTTCTCGTTGCTAGTGTTACTGTGCCTCTGTTTATTGGTTGTTATTCCTAAAAACAAACCGAGGCTTAGGCATTCGTGGGAAAAAGATGTGGAGTGGGGAAATGGAGGAAGGCCCTTTGGAAGATTTGTGGCGTTTGATAATGTTAGAAATGAGGCCAACAGCTATTTTAAAAAGAGCTATTCAAGCGGTTTATTTCTGGCAGGAATGGAAGAGTCCAAAGAAACCCTTACCCGCTTTGTTCTAGGGCTCAGGATGCTCTGCCTGTTGTGTTTCTCCCTCTGCCACATACTTTGTCTTCTGCGGGTGTCAGCGGAGGGTTTCGTAACACACTGCTTGTTTCACTCTCTCGCTCTGAGATCTGGGTGCAGCTTTGCACTTTGCATCTTTATAAATAAATCATCAGTTTTCACAAATGAATCATCTTTTGTTCGAGGTGGGCAGAATATTTTAATGGCATCTAAGAATCCTGGTCTTTAAATGTTTGTTTTGTATTTTTGACCTGCTGTCATTACAATTTATGTCCAAGGACATATAGAGAAGAAATAGGACAAAAAGCCTAGCTGACCTGCAGTTGTAACAGGGACGCACGCATCCCCAGTATTATTATTCATGACTCTTGGTGTAACCGTAGGACGGAGGAGTCACATTCTTTGGCAGCTGAGGTGCTGAGCACTGCTGAAACACAGGACTGAAGCGGCCCAGAGCTTTTACCTGACAAGAAGTAATGCGGGTAGGTAGTAGAGCACAGGGAAACAGCAAAATGTTAGGACATGATGAGATGCATATGTGCCCAGAGCTCGCCTGGTTTTCTAGCTCTATCAGCTGGTCACCTCAAAGCTGTTCCTGCACCCTGCAGACCTTGCTACAAACACAGCTGGAGGCAGTCTGGCTTGCAGCACATCTACCTCAGCATTTGTCAGGGTGGTGGGCTGTAGACATCTCATAACATGCATCTCAGGGCCTGCTGCTTTAATAGTTCTCTCTGTGTTGTATTAGGAACGTATAATTGAGGCTTCACTGATCCTTTTTGGCAAAGAAGACCCCTTTGGGCTCAGCACTGCACTGGGAGACATCCAAGGTTTTTCTTCACTCTCTTTTTTGGAGTGGGACCTCCAGGAGCAGTCACGCACCTCATTCCACACTCAAAATAGCAAAGCTCTTTCTGTGGAAAAGTAAACTCTCCCAGTTCCCAAAGAAAGAAATACTACTCAATAGTACTGTGTGGGCTTCAGGACCACGCATATGGCAGGGAGGACACACTTCAAAGTAAAAAAGAAAGAATTTAAAGATTGCTTAAGAAAAAGTTAACAAACGTGATGGATTAAACAGGAGTAAAAGCATCTCTCCTGGTACACTGCCACCAGCTTGGCTGCAAGTGGGTTGAGAGGCAGGGTCAGCTGGGTCAGTGTGTTTCGGGAGGGCAGAAACACACACAGGTATAAGACACAGGGGTGCCTGGGACTGGGACTGAGTCGCTGGCTCAAATGGGATGTCTACGTGTTTGTTGAATCCCACCCAGAGAGTCGAAGGAACAGGTCTCAGGGAGTTTGGTACACACAAACACTTTAAACAAACTCAGTGATGAAGGGAGAGGGATGGATGGTGAGCCTGCAGGGGTCTTTGCTGGGAACTGTGCTCTTCAGCAAAACTTGCATCCGTAGCACGTCATATACTCACTGAAACCAGTTTTCTACTCTACTCCCCTTCCTCACATCCCTTGTCAGGACTGCTTCTGGTCTGATGCTGACAAAATATTGCCAGCTGATGATTGCTACTTCAGGGCAAGGACAGATGCTTTTAACTCTCAAAACAAAAGTTCCACAGGATTTGCTAAAATTAAGTTTCATTCTGAGCTATCTTCCCAATTTGGTTTACCGTTGTCTTTTTTTCATGTTCACGGCATCATATTCCAGACTAGAGTTAAACTCTGCATTTGCCAGGGCTTGGATGCGTTTGTGTTTTAAATATACATTGGACTTTTTAACAATTGTTACAGCATTTGTCAGATCACAGTCACAGAGCTTTACAACATATCTTCTGTCCTGGGCCAGACACAAGCTGTATGGCTGAGGGACTTGCTTGCTCTGTGTTTACATACTGTCGAGCTCAATGGCACCTGATCCTGACTGAGCGAGCCCTTTGGTACTTCTGTGCTGTAAATAATACCGTCGTCCTGTACCTGGTAAATGTTTTTAAGATGAGTCTGTAAGTGCTTGAAGCGTAAGTGCTCAGATATTGTGTTACATTTGTGTTATAATGGCGTAGTATAGTGGATACTCTTAAGAAGATTCTTGCTCTCACATGGTTGGAAGTGTCTCCGGAAATGCTGGTAAGGCTTTATTTTCTGAAATGCAAAGCCCATGTGTGAGTTCTGTCCCAGCAAGGACAAACTCCAACATTGCTCCCTTTTCAAACACTTGGCCTCTGCGAGTCACCTCCAGTTAGATACTTCAGTGATGTATTAAGGGGTTTTGTTGCTCCCTTATTTTCTTCTGACAGTAACTCCAAAAAAGGCTTTTTCAGAGTAGGAAAATTGTTTCAATCATCTTTTCATTCAGTTTTGTGGTCTCTTTCTTCGTTTCAGTGATTAAGGACTTGGCAAGGCTAGACTCCTTTTTTGGTTTGGAAGATAGCTTTGGTTTGGAACATCCCAAAATAAATGATGTCCAAAAGTTTCCTCTTTGTCTGCTGTGATTTCAAAGCAATTTTCATGGCTCAGTTCAGGACTGCCTAATAGAAGAAAATGGAGCAATAATTACTGCCTGCAGAGCTTCTAGCACAGCAGTTATTTAACTAGCTGCAAAATAATTTAAGGAACCAGCAAACGTTTCTTGGAAAATTTCTGTTCCTTTAAGACCTGTGTACTTTGAGCCAAATGCTTTGCCTTGAGCTGGACACGTAATTCCCGTGCCAGGTGTGGGAAGAGCAAGGGCACCGTTCGTGATCCTGCCTATCTGAGGTGTGAAGCTCACCTCCGCCAGCACTGCCTGGCATGCTGGGTGTCGTGGCTCCCCATTGCTTCTGAAAATCTTAATGGTGCACTCCTTTCAGAACCTCCCACTGTCTAAAAAAAGAAATTCAGAGTACTCATCCCTCTGCAAAACCCACCACACTCACTAGGTTCAGACCTCAGTCTTGGCCCCAGCTGCACGAAGCAGACAGAAGGCTGCCCTAACGGGGCGGCCAAGATTTCCTGCTCACGCAGGGGAAATTTAGCAAGAAGCAGAGCCAGCACGTCGTGGCCAGCCGGCAGCATGGGGAGCGGGGAGGCCAGGCAAAGCGGCTGATTGCTGCCCCCAGCCTCGCTGGGGACACCCCCACTGGTGCCCTCTCCAGGAGCAACTCGGGAGGGGAATGAGAAGCTTTGGTCAGGATTATTTCAACCATTAGCTGAAGTACCGTGCGAAAACTGACCTCATTCAGGCCGAATTGTCCTCACGAGTGTGAAAATGTGAAGCAGTGCAGAGTGAGATTAGCTCAGCAGCTCAGAGATCTACAAATGGGCTTTGTCAGGTGCCACAGCTTGCAGAGCATCTCCTTCCATTTTACAGGTGTCACCACAGAAAACTGAGATGCTGCAAAACAAACTCGTAACTAAAGTCTTTGGTAGGTATAAAACTTTAGTTACGTGATTTGTTCTGCTGACTTAAAAGGGCCATTCATTTCCTCAGAATTAAAGTGTTATATACACATTTGTAATGTTCAGATCTAATGTTATCATGGGGACTTTAGTTAAAAGCCAAAATCCTTGTCGTTTCAAGGAAAGAAGAACCCACTCAGTGGTGGTAATTAAAAGTTATTTAGGCTTTCAGCACAATAAAAAAGCTTTACATGTTTTGGAAATAGGAGGCTAATGGTAGCCTTGTAAACCCATACAGAGTTAGTTAAGAGCTGGGCTTCCCGGAGGTTCCAAGGGCACGCTCGCAGCGGCAGGTATGGCAAAACCTGTGCAATCTTATATATAAAACCTTAAAATCTAATTAGGTACCTTCTTAAAAGGTCAAGCACAAAGCATTCACATAGATTATTTAAGAGGAAATGGCAAAGACACAGTGACACATACCTATATGATTTGATCTAAAGTGAGGCAAACAAATGTAAAAAGTAATGACTGATGGTGAAAAATTGATTTGTTTCATTCCTCCTTTGTGTTTGAGTTGGTTTGTACTCACTCCACATTGGGAGGATTCACATATAGTAAGGGATTGCTTCTTAAGGTTGGTGAGAATAAACTGCATCTTCTCCCACTGCCTACGCCTAAAATAAAGGCTTTACAAAGAAACACCCTTTCCGTACTTTCCATCAATAACTATTTTTGCAGAGTGATGAGTGCTTTCATTTTTAAAGCGCTTCCAAATTGTCTTTGTCCAACTATCATACTATGTCTCTCAGTAAATAATGAGCCTATGATGGAAGGTGGTATTTTTTTTCCTTCTGCAAAGGGTGAACCAAGTTACTAAAACTAAGCAAGTTACCTGAGTTTCTATGTTTTGTTAACACATGAGCTGTGTTTCCTGTTCTAACCCCTAACTGATAAACTTGCTGAAAAAGCATACTTAGCCTATAATTGTACAAGCATTAGGTATTTATGTGTCTAGCCACTAAACAAATAGCATAGGCTATTCAAATGAGAATGGAGTGGCGCTGAAAAAAATAGCCAAGAGCAAAAGAAATAAACAGAAAGGCTAAATAAACAAACAGAAAGCAGCTTGTGTTAGGAGTGACTTTGACGAACGGCTCACACCTGCCCTTGCAGAGGGTTGCCTCATGGTGTTGGCCAAAGGTTTCTGTCTTGCACAGGCATTTTTGTTGTTGATGGTCTTTTTTCCAATCCTCTGCTGCAGCTAAGAGAGTTATGTTGGGAGGGTAAATTGATTACCCTGATTGTTCATTAATGCACTCTTATTTAATGTACTTTTAGAGGTTATATTCTTCAGAATGATGATAAATTATGGTAGTTTCAATTAATGTCACTGCAGCTAAAGGGATGTCAGCATTTCTGTTAATGCAGTGCCATTTTCTTGGGTTTTATAATGAAGCTATAAAAAATTGCTGAAACTTAAGATACGAAGTTCCAGTGTATTTTATGCACACAATATTCCCTTGAATCTGATCTAATCGATAGATATATCGAATCTAATGAGATAAAAATAGAGTGGAGAGAACCTACTGAAGATACAGACCCCAACTTGTGGAAATGGAAGTACGCTAAGGGGAATACACTGCTTTCTGTTTAGGTTAAAGGGGAAGAGGGCACAGAACGGTGACGCGCAGACACTCAGGTGGTCCTGCGGCGGTGCAGGTGACGGGCCTTTTGCTCGGAGGGCATCTTGCACCCAGGTGTCCCATATTTATCACGATAGCCTGCTGGCCTCTGCCCCAGTCCCTCCCTCTCGCACTGTGTACCTGCTGCCCCGATGTATGGTTACGTCTGTGTGGCAAAGCGGTCTTGAATTTATTAAGATATGTTACAGTGCCTGCCACAAACGGGCTCTAATTCCTGGAGGAGTTTGAAAGGAGCTTACACACAAAGGCAGCTGAGCTGGGAATGAAAGTAAAATGTAATGTTAAAATCAGATCCCAAACTAAGGAGCTGAGGATAGAAAATGCTCTCCCACCTTTAAAAATTGTGCTAAGGCTGATTTAGAATATATTAGTATCAGATAATTAGTTGAACAATGAAGATAACTCTAAAGCACTTAGATTACAGCAAAAGAAAGGGAGAGGAACACGCTAATTATGTCCGCCCGGTGTACTGAAGTGTTTCAAAGGTACTGCCAAAGGAGTTGTAGATAAAACCAACACAAGCTTTTAGAAAAACTTGGTCATTTTCCTCACAAGAGGAACACATAGAGATGTCTTTTTACATATGTTTCTCGTTGGATAAGAGAGAATGAAAATAGTAAGGGGCTTGCGTAAGTAAGTAAGAGTGCAGCACCAAAGCACCGACGCACCGAAGCACCAAGGAGCTGTTCCTTGAATTCAGATGCAAGTTCTGTGGGAAAAAAAAGGTCTCTTGAGTAACAGCCTGCCCAATCTGTTAACTGCGAGTGACAACATGATGGGGTATGCAGAAAGGGACAATAAAGATACTTTACTTATAAAGCAATCCATTTGGTATCTTGTGTCTTTCTGAATATGGAATAGTTTTCTGAAATCATGACAAAACATTGATGAATGGGCACACGCATTATTATAGCAGTCAGTCTCAAGGTAATGAGATACATGAAATTCCTAGTCATATCTTAATCCTATCAATGATCTGTGTATTCCAAAAGCAGAAATGCTAAGAACAAAGAAAAGACAAGGAGACAAGGTAAGATGAGCTCAGAGCCTCACATTGTTTTCATGCACGAAGGAATACAGTATTTATGTACTTTGGTGAAAGTTCAAGGGCTGCAGATCATCTCAGCCCATTTCTTCACAGTTTCTTTTTCTGTATTCCCCTTGCCTTTCCTTTCTTAACGTTATTGAAGGGGTTCATGGACTTTTCCTCTCTTTTCCCTCATTTATTCTGCATTATTCAGAAAGGCAAACTGTGCCGCACAATCCACATAACAGTAATGGCCTGCAGCAACCAAAATATTTGTAAATGGATGTAGGTTTTAGAAATACAACTGGGTGGAGACTTTGTTTGGCTTTAAAATTGTGCTAGTCATTATTTTCTAATTCTGCCAATCACTGGAATACAAAATTAGAGAGACCTGAAGCATGCACACGTACAGAATATTAAAGATTAGGGTGTTTCTTTTTCCCCTGAGGGATGTGTGCCTAGAAATCCAGGTATAAAAATTATAATCCTTGCATTGAGAAGCATACAGTCTAAATAACTGGCTTGGGAAACTCAGGCTTTGATCAGCAGCTGAGCAAGGACGGCTCTGGAGAGAGGTATGTTTGAAATAAACCAGGAAGAAAATTCTCCTGCTTCCCTGAGGTAGTGTGCAGCCCCGTCATTCTAGTACCCTTCTGCTGGTGCTCCGCAGTTCAAAGAAGATAATGATGCTACTTCTGTCTAAAACAGAAAAAAAAACCCCAACCAAACAAGAAAAAAGAGGAAAAAGGAGGGAAAAAAGAAAATGCTATAAGGTTATACTGAAGTGTGTTTCTTTTTGAGAAATAATTTGTAGGTGCTTTCAGTGCAAGACTATAAAAATCAGGACGTTGGGCTTACACACGTTGGTTTGAAATGGGATATACCAGCTCTCTGCTCCCGCTTATCAGCTTGACTGCAGCTTTTAGCAATCAAAGTTATTGCTACCTGATAGCGGTCTTGGGTAACCTTTGTGAAATGACTAATCCCCTCACCGCAGCCTCCAAAAGAAAGGCCTTTCTTCCACTTAGGGCTTCTTTGCATTAGCCAAGGCAACGCAGCGCTTTGGGATCTCCGGGCCCCCCCACCGCTGCTAGATAACCAGCAGTGAGAAATGACGATTTTTGTCTGTGCTGACTCTTGGGCGGGCACCGGGTTACACGGGCCGGTACGTCTCTCGTCCTGTTTGTGGAAGACCTGTATGAAAAGCAGCTGGGTTACATCTGGATTCCAGGCTTCCAGTATTTGGGTGGTTGTTTGTCACTGGGCCTTGAAAATCCAGCACGCAGAGGGAATGCACGGGGTGGGGCGGAGAAGCCGTCTGTGCGGTCAAGAGCGGCAAGGCAGAAGGCAAGGAACGAGGGGTGCTCCGCTAAGTGCAAGCGTTATGCTCACAGTACAGGTTTATCAGTATAATGTAAACAAACAGGCATAAACACAGACCGTTACCTTTCCAACAAAACCAGCCTGCTGCTCAGCGCTGCCTTACAGTTTGACAGCGATAGGTATCGCTAACGGCGGTTTTGTGGTGTTGGTCATCCAGGATCTGCAATTCTTAACAGATTCACAACTTCAGTCATTGCAACACTTTGGGCACTTTATTATTATCTTTTTACAAGTAAGAACCGTTAATGACTTCATGCAGCGGTTTGTAATAAGCAGATCAAAGATGAATTAACTAATTCGCACTGAATCACCCAGGAAATCTATTGAATGGTCAGAAGGTTGCGTTTTCAATTTTGGGCCTTCTTCGAAGTGCAGAAACGTATCGCGCTGCCCGCAAGGCCCTGCCTCCTTGGGGTGCAAAACGGTAAGTCCCAGTCCGTGTTACCCACGTACTGCACAGACCAAAGTTTGAGGAAAAAATGTTAAATGCAGTTAGAATTATGATAATGATAATTTACAGGTAGCTTGTTTTCTTTCTTTGAAGTTTCCCCCCCCCCCCCCACCCCGGGAGAGATGATAGTAAAGCGTGGGTAAACGTCAATGTTAGCTTAGGCTAGGATGCACATAATTGCTGTTTATTATTAACTGTAGTGCCTGGTGAACTCACGGGCTGTATACGGGTAACAAAAAAGACTTTTGAAGAAAAATCTTCCTCATTTCATTGCTACCAATTTCTGTTCACCTGGAGACACAAAACGGATGTGCTGCCAAGCCTGGGCTCCCTCCTTTCTTCTAGCTAATAAATTCCGCAGCTTATTTTCTGCAGACTGCTGGCCAGCGTCTGGTTTAGTTATTAAGGCAGCATTGGGAATGCATCTAACCAACCTTGAAAACGTTTTGGGACGGACGGCTGAGGCCTGGCAGGTAGCACTGAGCAATTGCTCGGCTACGGCGCCTCTCTGGTATCTCTGAAACTTCACTCAGACTGATGTTCACGGAGATAAATAAGGGCCACGCGTTGCGTACGCGCGTGGGGGGCTGTAGGAAGGGCCTTGCGGCGCGGGTGAGTGAAGGTCGCTTGCCCGAGCAAAAATCAGTGTGCGCATTCCCAGGTTGCAAATGCGGTAATAAATTAATTAGCGCGAGCTGAATATTTTACTAACTGTGCGTGTCTGTTCATACGTAAAAAATGACTTCAGGTACCCCGCGCAGCACAGTTTTACCGACCCGCGCCGCTCCCGTGCCGCCCCCTAACGCCGCCGGGACCCCCGCCTGCCGGGACACCCCGCCGTGGGGTGAGGCCGGGACACCCGGGTGAGCTTCGGGAGGGACGTTTCCCGCTCGTAACCCTGTCACCGTTGCGCCCCTCAGATTTTGTCACGCTCCTTCGCCGCGCGACTTCGGGCCTAACGGGGAGAGACGGGGGGCGAGCGAGGGAGCCCCAGAGCCCCGCCCTGCCCCGCCCTGCCCGCGTGTCCGAAGCGCTGCGGGACGGCGCCTTTTGGGGGTGGGGGAAGGAAAAGAAGGGAGCGGCGGGAGCGCGCAGGTGAGGCCCTGGGGAGGAGCGGAGCGAGGCGGAGGGGCGCCGATCGGGCCGATCGCGCGGCGTAGCCCCCGCCGCGGGGCGGGGCCCTCAGGGGCGCGGGGCAGGGGCGGGGCCGGCCCCGCCCCGCCCCTCTCGGCCCCGCCCCGTCCCGTCCGGGGCCGGCGGCGGGCGCAGCCCCGCCCCTCCCGCCCCCTCGGCGAAGGGGCCGCGCAGCCGGGGCCGCCCTCCCGCACCCGCGGCGCCGGCCCGGCTAACAAAGGGGGCGCGGGGCCGGGGCGGAGCCGCCGCGGGCCGGGAGGGGCGGAGGAGGAGGAGGAGGAGGAGGGACGGCAGCGGCTGGCACAGAAAGTTGTGGGTCCGCCAGCGCAGCACAGCGCCGCGGGAGCCGCCGCCGCCGGGGGACGGGGCGCGGGGAGGAGCCGAGCCGAGCCGAGCCGAGCCGTGGGGAAGCGGGACCGCCTCCCGCCGCCGTGTCCGAGGGGTGAGTGGCGGCGGCGGCGGGTGCCCCCGCAGCCCCGGGCAGACGGCGGGCATCGGGGTTCCGGGAGGGGCGGAAAGTTTGTTCCCCAACTCCGAGCCGGTAGAGGTGGGGGGGCGGGGGCGTAACACCCGCGGGCCGGGCGCACCTGCGGGCGGGCGGGCCGGGCCGGGGTGGCCGCGGGGAGCCGGGAGGAGGTGCCGGCACGCCCGGCCGCCCGCCGGGTCAAAACCCCCGCCGGGGGAGCGGGGGCGGCGGCGGCCGGGCGCGGGTGGGAGCTGCCCGGGGCGGTGCGCGGGGCCGGGCTCGGCTCCCCTCGCTCGGGAGAGAGGCTTCGTGGCTTCTCCCACACGTGGCCCTCCCACCCCCGGGCCGGCCGGAGGAGCGCCCGCCCGCGGCCCCCTCCTAGCGGGCACACGGCCCCGCCCGGCGGGAGCGGGGCTCCCTCGCCTCGCCGCCCCCCTCACGCGGGGATGTCCCGTTTGGTGCCACCCGGGTGGCGGCGGTGTCGCTGCAAGGGCCGCGTCCCGTCCTCCCCCCGCCCCCCCCGGGGGTGCACTGGTGGGCGTGGGGGCCCCTGTCGCCAGAGGATGGCCGAAGCTTTGCTTTCGTGGCTAGGGATCGAGCCGGCCAGCAGCACCCCTCCGCGCCGTCCCGCTTGTGAAATGCCCCGAGGCGTCCCTCGGCGGGGGGCAGCGAGCGCCGGTCCCGGCCCGCGCCTCCCGGGCGGGGCTGCACCTGGGGTAGCCCGTGGCGTTACGGTCCCTCTCCGCTCCTCGTCCTGCGCCGTAGGTGCTGGTGCTGAGCCGGGACCCCCCCCGCCCGTGAGAGCCCTCTCCCGACGGATTTAGGCTGCGCCCGTGGCGGACCCCGGCCCGCGAGCATGGCCCGCGTCTCCGATCCGGAGGAAGGACCCGGCGGGGGACACAGCGAGTTCAGCGATATCATTAAGTCCAGATCAGGTGAGCTCTCGAGAGAAACGGCGTTTTCCTGTTTTCCCCTCTACGTGTAGCTTCTGACATCAGCTTGCATTTTTAAACAGAACGTTTTTCCAACTGTTTTTTTTGGCCGTATATTGGTAGTGCAGCGAGGGACTGAGGCTGCTCGTGCAGCTGTCCCGCAATTAAGTGCTGGTAATTGTAGATCTCTGTGGGTTTGTTGTGTTTTGTTTTTTTTTCCTTTTTTTGACAGTGTTAGTCAAGTCTGTTTGTTTGGGATCCACCTCCCGCATTATAATTACCTCGGCTTTTGTAAATAACCGTGTGCTTTAAGTGCTCTTATGCAACCTAGCATTGGCAGCTTTTGTGTTTATTCTCAGACACTGAAAATGGCAACTGTGGCCGCAATACTGCACCTCCTAAAAGTACACCGTGTAGTACTCGTGCAGTGAACTGCTTCCTCCTTAATGTAAAACAGTTGTCTAAGGCTCCTTGCTCAGGCATTTCCTCTAGCAAAACATTCATGTAGCAGATCTGAAAGCTATTGGAGAAACGTGGGGGGTTTTTGATGGTTCTATGTTTTGGTCTTCTGAGGCTCTGATGGATGCTGGGGGGGTGAGGAGGTGCCCTCATTTTAGGTGGGGGAGTCTTTGGAGGGGCAGAAGTGAGTTTTTGAAACCTTGATAGAAATTTGTGCTGTGGCCTGAGGCTGGATGCTCGCTTCTCTAGTCTCAGAGGCTCTCTTTTCTCTTTAAATGCCAAATGCTCCTGTTGTCAAGAGTTTCCTTCGATATCGGAAACCTAGCAGTGTGTTCCTTAAATGTTCTGTGCATTAAAAACTCTAGCTTTTTGGTGGTGACTTGATATGTCAGATTACGTAGGATGCGGGTTTGAATCTGGATCCCGGTGGTGTTTGAATAGCTTGCTGCTTCGACCTCCTCTTTCTGAGGAGTGACACCTTTGGTGGAGGCAGTCTTCCTATTAACTTCTGCAAGTGCAGTTTATGAAACGGGAGTGCTTGTGGTTTTTCATCTCAAATTCTGTAGTACGGGTTTACATTTTCTGCTGTTACTTTGAAACCTCTGGATGTAACTTTATTTGATAAGTGTGTAGTCGGCACCTCCAAGGGCTTTGAGTCTGGGGATGGCTTGCAGACAGTTTGTATGCAAGTACTACAGTTGTGTAGGATGTCTGAGGAAACATGGCTCTATTTGAGGTTTTCTTTGGATGAACAAATTGTGCAGTTGGTTCTGTTGTTTTGGTTAGGGCAGAAGATTGCAAATCTCCTATTACAACTGCTTTAACTTTCTTCTCTGTGAATGAGAGTGATGTATAGTCTAATGCTAACAAAGCTAGAAGACTTGTACATTAAATTAAAAATAGTGAGTGAAGATTGATCTTAAATAATTCATCTTTTCTAAATAATACGCTGGTTTGGATCTGGATGTGTGATTTCTTCAAGTTAATTTCTGCACTACATGGCTCAGATCTGAACCATTCCCTACAAGTAAATCTGTGGGAGGGATTTCCTAATGAAAGGGCTGAAGTTTCCTGGAGTACAGATGGCAGTAAATTAAAGGCTAGTTGTCAGGACTGGGGAAAAAATATTATAAGCTATGCTTCCATTTTTCCTAGATATATCTGGGGAAGAGAATGCTAATTTTGATACTTAGAAAGGAAAACTGAGTTGGTTTTTGCTGGGAAGATTTCTCCAGCATGGGGGGGGGGGGGGAAGTTCTTCACAGTGTAAGTGGCCAGAGTGCAGTAGAAGTGTTAGGTTAAAACTTACTAATATTTGGGGAAGCTATGGGTCTGTTTGGGCTTTGAGACTACAGAGAGCAGAACCAGACAAGGCTTAGGATCTCCGCTTTCTAGTTTTTGTCTTGGAAAACGGGCTGTTATTCTGTTTCTTGCTTCTTTCTGAGTTCATCACCTGTGATATGGGAAATCTCTAACACTTCAATTAGAAAGAGCATGCTAGTATGCATTTAATAATTTCACTCTTAATAAACAAAATACAAAACCCACTTCTAGTGGGTGAAAATCTTTAACTGATTTGACTGCATATTATTCCTTGCATTTTTAAACTTTAAAACACTGAAAACTGTTCACTCTCTTCTAAATAAAAGGAGAGAGAGATAACGTCCTGTGCAAAGATCTCCCTCTCCCCAGCAATTGTCAGTCCGTCTCTTTCCACATGTTTTTTTTCATCTTTTTGGAATGGATCACCAAGCTGTCAGGATATCGTGGTTATTAAAATCTTAATCTTATAAAAGTGATGGTTAAGATCATGGCTAAATCTTTTATTTTGTTATAACTTGGAAGAAAATTATCACATGGAATGCCAGAATATTTCGGAGGTCGGGCCTTAAAGAGTGGTATTAGTAAAAACGTTTCTGAATATTTGGATACAGATGTAAACTTTAGCCTTTAGCAGCTGTCAAACTGAATATATTGTCCATTTTTGTAGTCATTGCTGCTTTAGTTACCTTGCTTTGGAAAACTGGGAAGCAGCTAGAAAGCCATAAAGGTGGCACTGTTAATACAGTGATTGGTTACGGGAAACTTTGCTTTGATCTAAAGTTTCTCTTATGAGTAACTTTAATAAGACACGTGAAGTTTTATGGCTGCTCAGGGCTGTGAGGTGCCCATCTATGCCTGTTTTTATGAACAGAACAAGCTATGTAATTTTTTTTCTTAATGATTTGAACTGGGAAGTGATCAGCATACCATGTGAAGGATATGGGAGAACTGTAAAAAATCATAGTTTTTTCTGTAGAGCGATCAAAATCAATTATCAGCAGATTGGATTTCTGTTTGTTGCTTGTGCAAAAAAAGGGTGTGAGTTGCAGGACTTCACAGATGGGGAAAAAGTAATTTTTCCAAGTATCTAATTTGTCCTTTGGAGAGCTTGAACTGAGAGGAAGGAGGATAAAACACTTTAAATGGGGATCCCTGGATGTTGTTGATTATGTTGGAAATACTTCTTGCTTCAGCTGTCAGCAAGAAAACTTTCTATGAACGTGCTATATGCTGTAGTTGTTATAAGTGATAAATACTTCTTTTTAACAAAGCAAAAGAGGGGCTTGTGTGTTGTACCCCCTCCCAGTAATCTCACTTTCGTGACTTGTGATACTACAAAAAGGAAATAACTTCTTTCTGTTGTCCTATTAGCATTTATTGTTTTCAGCTTTGGATGTGTCTCTTTGATTAGATAGTTTGTTAGCACTGATCTACATGTAGCTACGAGTTATTTTTGAAGACACATCTTCTGCACTTAGAATAGAATATGATGGTCACCAAAGCTGCCTTTAAAATAACTGTTGGCTATGGTAATTATAAGGGAGGCTGCCTTAGGTTTGAAGAAGAACCAAGTGTCTTTTTGCCTTCTTTCCTCCTGCACCAGGGGTGGATGCTGATGGCTCTGAGTGATAGAATACTGTTCCCGGATGGTTACATTGGGTATATATATTTATAATTAGCATTTATTTAACATTATTAGCCCGGGCTGTGCCTGTGCGTGTGTATGATTCCTTGCTATGGAAAAGCAATTTTCCCTTTTTCACTTCCCTGTAGTAGAAGTAATGTATATGGAGCTGATTTGTATCTTTGAAAGGCATTTTGTGCAGACAGGTGATCTTTTCTCTCTGCAATAGCTTTCAGAAAGGAATGCTGTGGGATGGTTGCCTTACAGTGGTGAAAACAGCGCTGTCATCACTGGGCTTGAAGAACAGATGAGCCTTTGCTATGATTAATTATGGAAAAAAAAGACAAACTCACTTAAAATCTGTCATGGTAGCTTGGAATGGTAATATATAATTAAAGAGTAAGACATGACAGGAAAAACATTTCTGGAAGATTACTCTGTCTCTAGTGCATTTTAAGATATGAGTTCCTATCTAAATTGAGGGGAACTTAATTCTCCTCATCTACCTTTCATTTTTAATTGCATTAAATTTGACTGAAAGACCGCTTTGAGAAATTGTACCTTCTTTTTGGAGTTCTTGGGCAAGGCTTGTTCTGAGAACTGCTGTTGCCTGTCTGTCCCCATGAAGCAATGCTTACTTGGCCGGCAGCCCCCTTGCTCCGGGATTTCCCTGCCCTGCAGTGCCACATGTTGCCTTTGGAACCAGTTCCTTTGGTCATGCCTCTCGCTGCCAGATAGCTACAGGCCAAACGTGCTGCTTCTCGTTTGTCATTTCGGCTCCATCGGTGTGAAATGGCCAGGAGTCGTTATAGTTGCAGGCAGACCCTTAGGATTCTGTCAAGTGGGTGTGGAGTTGGCGCAGCCGGTTTTGCACTGTGTGAACTCTTCAGAAACGTTTGTGCAGAGTGTGTGCAGACAACGTGTTAAAGACAAGCGACAAGTTTGCTGCTCCTTATTTCTAGCTGCTAAAATGACTGTTTTCCAAAACTAAACCTTTAGGTTGCTGTTGCCTGGCTCCTTTCTGTCTGTATTGCCTCCTTTTCTTGGGCAGTCTGCTGGGTGCAGATTTGATGCTGCAGTGAAGACAGTTCCAGGGTATTGCCTAGCATTTATGAAATGGCAGATATATAAGTACCAGGCTGGTTTCTTCTAGTCCCTTGATTGGTAGGTGAAGAAATAACATATGCTGCTCCGTGTGTTTGAAGCACGACTTTGCCTTGGAATAGAAATTGAGGCTCCTCAGGGAGGAAAAAAAAAAGAAACACAACAAACCCGAACCATAAAAGCAGCCCATTGATTTGCATGTGCTCTGCCAGGAAATGAAGCCATAACCCTGGGCAAGAGCTGCTATGTGAGGCACCGCGTGTAGTGTGTTAAGTGTTTCTAAGGAGGTCTAAAAGTCAGGGTGGGGAGAGGCGGCTGCTGGTGGCGTGGGACACCCCCGCTGATGAGGATCCTGTGGAGGAGTGGTTCCTAGGTGATGGGTGGACCAGGAGCAATGTGAAGCTCCCAGCTCTAGCTCCCCTAGCGCTATTTGAGGATCTGTCCCCTCGTTCTTCCCTCAGCTCTAGGGGAAGAAGGAAGACTCTCATACAGTATCATGAAAATACTTTCATGTGCAAATAAATTTTTAACGTTCACAGCACTGGGCAGCTTAGCAAAGAATTAGCTGTGCTGTCTTAACACCACTTGGTAACTGCTCCTAATTTTTTTCCTCCTCACTTCAACAATTCCTCCTAGCCGAATCTGTGGTGTGTGTGCTGGGGTTGACTCTGATGAGCAGGGAAGAGTAGGGCAGTGTTGTTGTTAGCATCATTCGAATGTGAGTAAGTGGGGAGACAGACTGGAATAGGTAATTCAGCATAAGTGTGGAAGGTGAAGAGCATGTGGGCTCCAACTGACCTCACGTTTCAGGACAGTATAGCTGCTGTGCTGCCAGGTAGCAGCATAGACTGCTGTGCTCAGAGCCCGCGCGATCTGCTTTTCATGTGTTGTGTGGTGTATCTCCTTCGAAGGAAAACACACGATTAGAAGAGTGCAGCTGTTCCCACCCATCCTGGGAGCTGAGATGCCCCTAGCGTTAAGTTGGGGAGAACTGAATTCATTTGGATGCTTTAATAACAGTCTGAAGAATGAATAACAGGGTTTAAACATCATGAGGTGGGAGGGAGGAGTTGCGTTGTCTGACTTCTTATTGTGTTGATGAAGAATAACTTTTAGTGCTCCATACTTTGTCAGAAGTCTGTTTTATGTCTTCCTCCCCTCCCCCAGTGTGTTTCTGGAATGAAATGGGGAAGCGAGCTGAGCTGTAATTTCAGAAAGTGACAATATATCTTCAGAAGAAAGCTGTGACTTTTAAAGGTAGTGACAAAAATAACAGGCTAAGGAAATAGAAGAGCCCTCTGGCACATGTGGGTTTGACAGAAGACAATGATATGGCTCTGTTGCAAACTGTAGTTTTGGGAATGAGGCAAGAAACTACTGACTTGTGAATATATGCAGCTGCAAAGTCAGTGAAACGTCTGCTGTCAAGGAGGAGGAGTCAGAGACTGCTATTTATTTATTTATTAGGATATGACATCTTTGGGCCTCTTCTTTGAAAGGACATCCAAACCACCTGATACTGCCTTTGGAGAGAGTAAAAAGAAAAGCTTAATTTGATTATTGGAACCAAGTTGGGCTCAGCCCTGAGTGGAGCCAAAAAAAAAACAAACCCCTGAACAAAAGTAAGAACACTTGCAATTATCTTTTGTAGTCACTTAACAGCGGGACCAGTAGGTTGGGGCTGGTACAGTTGCTAGCTGTGACTCCAGGTGTGTGTCTGAGCAGCCAGCAGACTCTGATATGGCTGTGAAGGGCACCTGGGGAGGCTGGAGCTGGGCTGGCTGTTGGTTGGTGGTGGGGAGAGTGGTGGAAGATGGTCAGTTGTAATGGGATGGGTGCAGGCAGTCACAGTTTGTTCTGCCAAGGGCAGGGCTGAGTCTCTCTGGGAGTGTTGTGGGCTGTGTCTTCCCTCTGACTGTCTGACCAGCTCTGGATGTGAGCCCCAGCAGTGCAGGGGAGGCTGGTTATCAGTGGGGACCCATCTACAACCGTGGCGCTGACCTTCTTGTGAAGGTTTCTTATGCTCAGAAATGTGTTCACTCTTTAATATGTTGCATTTTTAGGTATTCATTAATCTGAGTGTGTGGGACAGATGCATTAAACACGTTGACATCCTGGAGAGGAATAACTTGAGCTTTGTCTGGCCTCGCTGGTAGTTTCTCTTGTAATGAGGCAGCTCCAGTGCCAGAGAAGCATTCTCTAGCAGCCTAGCTCTTTTTCAGGGGTGTGGTTCACTACTGTGTGTGGAAGAAGTGGTGAAGGGCTGCTAAGTCTTCAGCTGGTGGGAGATAGGGTGACTGTGTGCTTCAGTAAAAGGCCAACTTCTAGCTCAAAACCACTGAATACATGGTGGCAGGAAAGGATGTGGCTATATGACAGAAACTAGATATATATTCTTAAGGTCATTTTGAGGATCAATATAGGAAATGTGCAGCAATGCTTTTCAGCCATAAATTTTTGGTAACGAAGGTTCTTTCTGGACTTCAAGTTTTCCCCTTGCTTTGTGGAAAATACAGGACCCTCCATCCAAAACCTGAGAGATTTTGTAGAGGAATTAAACATAGAATCATAGAATGTCCTGAGTTGGAAAGGGACCCATAAGGATCATAGAGTCCAACTCCTGTCCCTGCACAGGACAACCCCAAATTCACACCATGTCTCTGAGGGCACTGTCCAAGTGCTTCTTGAATATCGTCAGGCTTGGTGCCGTGACTGCCTCCCTGGGGAGCCTGTTCCAGTGCTCTACCACCCTCTGGGTGAAGAACCTTCTCCTGATACCCAACCTAAACCTCCCCTGGTATATCATCATGCCATACCTGGACCGTCACTGGCTTATGCATTTAACTGTGGAGAAACGTGCATTTAACCCATGAAACAACACGCTTTGGGGTCTGTGTAATTCATGTCACAAGTAACTTTAGTTCCCTTGTACTTGGCTTTTATAGCCTAGCATCAAATGTGGTTTTTGCTGCTCTCCTAATTTAGATCATGGCAGAGGACCAAAGGTGGAATATGCTTCTAAAATGTTATGTTAGAAATGATTGATCGGAGAAAAGTGGTGTGATGGGTAAGTTCTGAAATGTTTTGCTAGCTTTTTTTATTGTTATTAATTTACCATGCTATCCTGGATGAGCAAAGAAGAGTAGTCTGCGTATGAATAACAAATAGAGGAGACTTGTTTGAATGTTTTACAGGAGCATGATGGCAATAGGGTGAAGCCTTTTGGTTTTTATGTTATTTTAATAGTGATAATACAAAATATGATTGTATTAATACTACTTTATTTATTCTCCTTTTTAAATGCCAACAGACTGAGACCTTTTTATTCCCTCTTTCTACGCTTTTACTTCTGTTCTAACTCAACAATGAACAGCTATGGTCAGCATAAATCATTTCCAAAGAGAGTTCATTGCTCTCTCTTTTTTTCTAGTTTCTACATGTACATCTTGTTCTTGGATGAGGCTTCTTGTGGAAATTCACAGGAACATATTGTGTTTAAGTTGTACCTCTTTCTTCAGGAAAAGCCTTTGTGGAAGTTGAAAGTCTGGCAGTTTCCTTCTGAATATAGTTTTGCTTGCTCTGGGGCAGTGGTGTGTAATCTTTCTGCTACGAATGCTTCTCCTCTCTGCTCAGGAATTTTTCTCTTGGACCTGGCTGTAAGGCCCAGTTTAGAGCTTGCTGGTTTGATTTACTGAGCTTTTTTTAAAAAAAGCTAATTTAACACACTGTTCATTTGGAATAAGTTTAAGTAGTTTAATCTGAGAGTTACTAAAGGTCACAGTACAGATGTAAAGTATTTGCTCTGGTCTTTCTACTCAAAAAATGCACCTCCACACTTTATGATCTAAGCAGAAGAATAGCCTGTCTGGCAGAGTGTCAGTCTTGTGCGGTGCCCAGGTACTTGCAGGTGAGGATGCAGTTTCTCTCTGGTGCACTAAGGATGGAAGCAAATGCTCCAGGCTGCTGCAGGTTCTTGGTGGGCTGTGGACCACGAGCCTTGTTTCATCCTCGGGATTCTGTGCTCCTGCCTCTGACTGTTGTCTGGGTGCCTTAGGAGAGGCTGTGCTTCAGCGGGTTCCTCTGTTTTTAATTTTTGTTTTTCCACCTGCCTCGACTTGACCATTATCCCCGACTTGACCATTATTATTTGAATATTGAGATAATTCAGGACAAAAGGACACTTTAAAAAAACCCCAACCACCACCAACAATAAAAAACCCCAAACCCCCACCAATGTGTACCACAAAAATGCTGTTCTGGGTTCACTGGGCATTTGAGAATTTATTAAAGCCATGAAACATGCCATAATTTCTGGAAGATTTTGCTGCTGTCTTAATAGGAGAAGTCAGGTGATGACTGTTGTATTAATGTGGAAGTGAGTTTTATACTGAACCCCACAACTGAAATTGGACAGAGGAAAGAAGAAGGAAGAGCTCAAATGGGGTTGTGCCCATTGTCACAGATGTCATACCACTTTGCATGTGTGGGGTTGTTTTTTTTTCCTTTTGAAGGCTATTAAAACTAAAGTTCATTATTTGCCCTCTGGCTGTTAACAGAAAGTTCATTCTTGATTATAGGAAAAACAGCATTAAAAGAAAGGAGAGAGCTTTACAGAGCCTCTAGATGCCAGTCTCCTCACCTGTCGTTCTGTGCTGCTGCCTTGCCAGATCCCTCTTTCCCTGTTCCTCTTCCTCAAGTGAAGAGCAATGCATAAAAAAACACTGAGTAGAGGTGCAGTTTAACAAACATACTCTAGCTATAGTGAGAAGCTTCAAATGCCCAGGTGCATCATACCTCTACTGGGAAAAACTTTATTCTATTTATGGGTATTGGGAAAATGATGGCATCTGTTTGTGGCATGTCTTCCTGTGGATGCTTTCCTTTGTCTTTTCTGATCCAAAGAAAACTAGATCCATCAAGACTTAAAGAGCTCTCAAGGTGCAGGGGAGCAGTAACTGCTGCATCAGCTGCAGTGGTATCTGTTACTTACCAGTCCTATAGCAGAACCTTTCTTTGAATGACACCTCTTCAGAGTTTGGCAGAATGCCTTTTTTTCATGCCAAAAGGATTAATGCACTATCTACATCTTTCTTCTGTACCTACATGTGCACAGCAGGAGGGAGCATGAGATTGTGCTATTAGGTCTCAGGACTGACTTCTCAGGGTCTTTATGTAGACCCTCCTCTAGAGAAGTGAGGCATGAGAAGAACCAAATTTCACGGGTTTTTGATCTAAAGCAGCTGTTTAGAAAGTTTTTTATTTGGCCTGTAATGAAGTGGTTCCTAAAACTTAGGAAACATGAAGTTAATGAATTCCATGTAAATTGTATTTTGTTCTTCATCTTTGTTTTAAGAGGGGAAATAATTTCCATACTAGGTCATGAAGGCTATTTATCTTTCCGAGTTAGGAATTTCCTGACTACTTTGAGACCTTCTCCTCTACCTGTAATCTTCTGGAGCAGGTTTTCTGTCACTGTATGGTAATAACCTCCTCTTCTCAGCAGGCAGTGTTAAATACTACTATCCTTAAACAATGATGAAGTTACTTTGCTTACATAGTGACTAACAGTATTGGGTGTGTTCATCTCCACGAAGAAAAAGCAGAGACAGAACCCACCACTTTCTGATTAAAAAAAACCCAAAAACAAACCCAACCAACCAAAAAAAGCCTTCATAATTGAAAATCCCCAAATTCTTGGTTTAAAAGATCACTTGATTTTGAGCAAGGCGCACAACATGGTTGTGGTGTGACAGAGCTTTTTGTGTGTCATAGGGTATCATATATGTAGAGAAAGGAAGTTGTGTTCATGTAAATGTTTTTGCTTCCCTTAAGTGAGGAGGTGTAATGTGAGGAAAGAACAGTAGCTGGTCTCTCAAAATGAGTTGCTTTTGGTGGGTGATCACCCCCGATTGCTAGTCGGGGATTCATATTCCCTCTCGGAGAAACAGTGAAGTTAATGCTAGGGGTGTAGTGGGGAAGGTGAGGGGTCCTGTCTGAGGCATCAGGTGGGACAGAGTGTCGGTGATAACAATTGCTGTTTTTCATGTGTCATGCAGTATAAACCAAGCAGCCCCCAGAATAGAAGGACTAATCTGGAAGAGTGTGTACTGGGCAGAAGCAAACTCTTTGCTCATTTGTCTCCTGTTACCACTAATGATGGTCTGCTATCAGTTGTGAGACTGGGATGTTTAAACCTTTCAGTTTGAGTCTGTGTTAAACAAAATACAACAGCCTGCTCTTTGCCTGAGTGTGCAAACTTGCCTTGCTGTATATACCTGGTTGGGCTGGCAGAATTTGGGTTGAAAGAAGATGCAAAAATGCTTTGGAGTAACGAGTTAAAGTGTGGGATCTTGAGTCTGAGATAGTCTGTTTTACACAGTTTTGGCACATACAAATCAGATTTGTGTAAAAAGTCGTGACAACACAGAATGACCAACCTAGCTAATTTACAGCCAGGGCCACTTTGTAGTTATTTGTAGCATTGATTTGTTATCATTTGTCTTGTTTGTGACTGAATAATATAAAAATAGATGCCCTGTTCAATTCCAAGTATGAGGATGATAATTTTTGAACATGATATGCAGTTAAAAATTACTCAAAATGAAGTAAAAAGCCTCTAACCTTGCTTTTTGAAAATCATACTTCCATTCTTCCCAGCAGTTGCCTTTAAATTTTTTTTTGTGTGCATGTGCTCTGTTCCTCCTCTACATTGTTCAGCTTCATGGCTTTCCTTCCAGTAGGAGGAAGACTGCAGCGAGTGCCTAGTGTTTGCCGCACAGTGTGTTGCGGGAAGCGCAAAAGAGCTGGAGAGGCTTTTTTCCTTCCTGCACTCATCCCAGTACGAGGGAAGGGTGGGAGGACTGATGTGGCAGTGCTGGCTCCCGCTGCCCTAGGACGTGCCCTGGCGCCTGGCAGGGCTGTGTGCTGACAACTGGGGACCCCCGGGCTCCTGTTCTTCAGGCAGCATCTCCTCTGTGCTGTGCACAGAAGGTGGCTAGATGAGATAATCTGAAAATCTAGTGAAACAGGTGGAAAATGTTTTAATGCTTTTTTTTTCCCTGCTGAACTCTGCCTCTCTGGCTTCATTTCCCTGGCCTGGTGAGCATTTGCAGGGAGGAGAAAAAAGTGTTCCTCAAGGATTTAGCTGCTGATCTAGATAATTTTCACAGAAGATGACTCTGAAGACAGAGTTGTTTGCAGGGGCGCTTGTATGAATATTTGTACAGAGAAGACTTGGTGGAAAATGAACTGGGGGCAGTTACTACTAGGGCCTAGATCAGAAAATGCTTTGGGTGCTGGGTGAGAAACTCCAGGGGACTGGAGCTGCCAGAGCGGTTGGGTAGAGGAAGAGACCATGGCTCCCTACAGAGGGCCTAGATATTAAGGCATCTTCCTCAAAACTTAATTGAAGAGCTTGAGTTGCAGCTAAGGTTGGCGAGTAGTTTGCAAGGGTACAGAACTGCTGCGTGGCTGGAGAGATCTGCTATGCCTCTCTTCAGCTGAAGTCTGTGCAGCACCCTGGTCCCCTGCCGTGCCCATGGCCTTGGCTGTCAAGCACAGGGAAAAATATTCCGGGGTCACTTTTTCCAAAATACAGTCATGGGTGGGAGGAGAGGGATTTGGGATGGTGCCCATCTTTCCTGTAATTGCATCTTAATTAAATCCCTCATGCTGACTTTTCGCTCTTGAAATGCCAGTTCAGATTTTCAGAGGGTTCAAACCACTGACCATTACCCTAAGGACAGGGCTGCAGCGTAGGGTGAGATGTGGCCGTTCCTGATGTATCACACAGTGACAAAATGTGCCAGGAAGAGCGTGAGGGGCCAGAGAGCACTGAGGGCATTTCTTAATAGGTCAGGCAAATCCCAACACGTTCTGGGGGAGAGAGCGTTTGCAAGCATTTCTGCCCTACAGATGTACTGCTTGATGACAGTGTCTAAGGCTTAAGGCCAAAAAAGCAGCTAAGAAGTTTGTCTGCTGAAGCTGACACTGAGACATCAGTACCAAAACTTGGTGCTGAGAGATGGCTGGTCTAAGCTGAAGAGCAGATTTTCAGTGAGCCTTGATACTTTTCCAAGGAGAAAGACATTGTAAGGTTACCAATCAAGAGCTAGAGAAAAGGAGTGTTGCTTTCCGTTTCCCTCCCAAAAATAAAACAACCAAAACAGATGCTTGTGTTGCTGGTTTTAGCAGCCATCCAGCCACCACTCCTGTTGATGGTTGCAAGAGTGTAGCATTATCATGATGAACAGCCATTGTGTTGCAACAGGGGCTGGCCTATGCACAGGGGCAATTCTGAAACTTTTGAACAAAAGCCCACTGCAGGAAAAAGAGGGATTTCTTGCTGTAATAATTTACCCCAGATGAGATAATGATCATGAAGTTTGTCTGTGTCACAGTCCAAATAACTGAGATGTCTAGAAAGAAGGGAAGCTTAGGGCTGTATATAGAGAAGAGTTATTGGCAAGAACTTGAGTCCATGTTTTCCTGGAAGAAACATGGGGGATGTGTTTGGAGAGCTGTTTCTTTGGTGTGCGCAGGTCAGACTGTGTTAGCTGGGCTTGGTGGTGCTCTGGCATCTGGTATGGAGGTGGCAAGTGTGCTCGTAGGGGCATTATGCAGGGTTATCCTGGTCAAATGCCTCCTAGCTTTATGATCTGTTTTGCATTCATTTATATGCTGTAGTCAATCACGTGAAGTGAATGATGTGGCATGCTGTGGTTGGCGTAGTTGATGTTTGACTCCTGGTGACTTCCTGGGTGAGGTTGCTGTCATCTGGGGCTCCTAAATCCCCACAGGAATTGTGTGATGTGTGTTGTGTCAGTAAGTGCAGCTGTGGAAGGTACCTGCCCCACAGAGGAATGTGAGTGTGGTACTTCTGCCCCAGGGCACTTTCACACTGCAGTAGCTCCTGCTTTTTGCAGCCACTTTAATGTTGCTCTTGAAACTGTCTCTCACTGGTTCACTTGATGCTACACCTAAATTAAGGGTTACTGGGTTAAATCAGGGATCACTCTAGCATGTAATGTCCACTTCTGAGGCAGAATATATTTTCTTCAACAGGAACTGGGGTAGAAGAGGAAGAGGAGTGTGTAATACTTGGTGCATCCCTGGTTTGTGGCTTTACGAATAGAGAACATAATTCAACAGCAATGTATTTGTGGTGTTCTGGGCAAAATATCACATGTGATGTAGTGGTTTCTCTGTCTATTAACTGGGCAGGGTGCCTTTAGTGCTGAGGGAAGTGGCATGAAAACAGTGAAGGGTCCCAGAAACTCTGACCTGTTGTAGGCATGTCAAATTTGCTTTTACTCTCTCTTTCCAGTACCATGTTGAAGAGGTCTTGGGCTGTTGTATTCATCCTTAAAGGATTCAGCGGCCTTAGTTTAGGTGATTAAATTGCGTTTCAGGTAGAAGTCTAGTTGACAGTTCAGTCCTCTCTGAACTAGTCCAAATCTGTTTAAAGCCTTTGCAGAAACTAAGATGACCGCAAATCTTGTGACTGGAGCTGGCCAGGAAACAGTAATTCGTGCTGGGTAATGCACTTGCATGGAGGTTTTGGTTCTAGGGTAATTTGGGCAGGAAAAATGAAAGCTTGGAATTTACTGCTGATTGTTGTTTTGGAAGTCCTGATGCTTCTTTTCCTCTGCAGCAATGCCTTACTGCCAGTGGGCAGGGGGAGCTGGGATGGAGCAGCAACCATTAGCCAGGTGGTTAAAATTGACTGTGACTACATAATCTGGTAAATTGACTATGAGAAATGAAGACTCCTTAGGAATGTCTTGCTTATTTATTGATTTTTCCACGCTAGTTCTCGGCACCTCTTGTTATAGCTTCTTATTTTGGCCCTGCTGTCTCTGGCTTTAACTTGTATGGGGAGACAAGTATCATAAAAATACATGAAAATGTAAGGTTCAGTGGAACTCTGTTTTCCTGCTTGGGGAAAGAAGGAAGCAGGTAAAGAACATGAGTTCTGATGTACTGCACTGTTGGAAGATGCTCACATACTGCAGTGGTCATGAGAAACAAAAATTTATGTGGCCTAGGACTAGTGCAACCTGATCATGAAAGTATTCTGCATAATTTGTGTGGGCACAGGAGGGAGGAGAGAAATTGTGAAATGAATTGTAATTCCTTATACTTGTTTCTTAGAGTTTGAAAAGTTGTATGGATTTGGGTCCTAATGTGCACTGAACTGACACTTTTTTCCCGTTACACCAAAATGCACACAATTGGTTTCTTTCCTCCTAGTGATTGAGGACAGAAGGCAGAAAAAGGGTTTTTGTTCCTCATAAGATATTATGTCTGCCTGGTATTCTCATTTGCAATAAGGCTCCTTTCATACTATTCCAGCACTCGAAAAGGACCTTAACTTGCTATCCTATTAAGAACCTCTTGTGCTGCCAGAAAAATGTAAAGAGGCTGTAGACATTTGGGGTTCAACGCTCATTTACAGTACAATGAAGAAAAAGGAAATAATACATTCTTGGCTCTCCTGAATTTAGCAGAGCCAAAAGGTTATCAGCTGACAGAGTAGATGAGTTGTGATTATGATAACTAATGTTACTGGAAGTCTTTAAAAAGCAATTGAATTAATTATGTTTGATCTCGGTGAGAATCTGTGGCTGTTGGGATGGATTTTGATCTGTATCTATTATCTGGGATGCAGCATGGTATAAGTGGGGGAAAAATAATGTGTGTGAATTGTGACAGACTTGTCTTTTTGTCTGCTTTGTATTTGTATTGTGGCATATGTAATAGAGAATATACTATTTCTTTCTTTTTATTCCTCTCCTTTTGGATGAATAAATTGAACTCTGCTACAGTTTGGAATCTGCAAGGTATCATAAAAGCCTTTCTTGAAAGTCTAGCAAATTATAAAATCTAATTTCAGTGACAATTAGAGTATGATGTAGAATTTGCCCCTTCTGTGTAAGGTGGATATAGTTAAGAGTTATAAAAGCTATTTTGCAGACTGTTATTTTTAGACATAAGTGTTCAATTAACGTACAACACGGGAACAAAAGAGAAGTTCTGTTTAAATTACTGTTTTTTAACTAAGGTATCCTTTGACTATCTTAATCAAGGGGGACAAGATAAAGTTTTTATTATATATAGAATTCCTTTCTTAACATGTCTTTAGACATTTTTTCCCTACCTCCTTCTGCAGCAGGACTTGGAAGGCCAAGAATACAGCTGAGGGGTGGGTGGGTCAGCCAGATCATGTGTTCCAGAGTCATCCAGCTTGTTATAGGTAATAATCTGCTGTTTATTTAAATATTGGTGGCATCAGTAGGTAACCTGCTGCTTTACCATTCCAGAGCAAAATAGTGCTCTACACTTTTTGCAGAGTAAGAGCAAGCAGGTTTAGTTATATCTCAATAGTGAAGGGTGGTGTATTAATACAAGGTGAGTGGATTTTTCTTTGTGAAAAACTTATCAAGGCCTGATCTGATGATTGTAATTGGTCTTTTTCATAAGTGGAACTAGTTGAACAAGTCCTCTCACCTTTAAGTAATTTTTTGAAGTCCTATTTCAAATTTCCTGCTGTAGAATAAAAAACTAAATATGAATAGCCACATATTTAGTTTTGAAGAAGATTTATTTTAAATTCCCATTCAAGTAAGAATATATATGTGCAAGAGTACTTTTAAAATTACATCCTCAAGGAAAATATATTTATATAATGTGAAGCTAGGTGAAATAATGGTGAAAATATCACCTTGGCCTTGAGTTCTTTGGTTTTTAATCCCTAAAATGAGAAGATTTGCCTCTTGACAATGGATGAAAAGTGACCAAACTGGCATCTGATATTTTTTCCTTCATGCCTACTCCTGTCTCCCAGACTGTGTTTAGTGAACGACGAGCCTGTTCGTTCCCAAACTTATTTTAGCTTTGGGCTGATGTGCATATAGTGCTTGACCTGGTCATCATTAGTGGAAGATGTGGATGGCTATCTTTAGCCTTGTTTAGCTTCTGTGGTTAGCTGGGATGTCACATGCTAAGCTTTCATGATGGTCTTTTGGTGTTTTTTGTCAGTACTTGAGGGATTATTGAAGCATAGGGTGGTCACCTTTCCATCTGTCCCCTTGCAACTATTTATATAGAAACTCATCCTGACATGAATTTTTCAGGTCTGTTTTTGGATTGTTGGGTAAAAAATGTGGAAGCAGTAGCCAATGAGCTTTACACTCCGTCTACAAGGAAAACTTTGGGGTTCCTGCTTTAGGCAGCTAAGTAACAAGGGATAAAAATGTCCTTGGGTGACCAACATCGCTTGCTTTTTCTTGGAATTTTTTTTTTCCTGCCTTCGTGGAACTTTGTCGAATTCTTGGAAAAACTTGTAGACACTAATCTTGCATTTCCATCCCAGGGTAGGGTGTTAGTGCAGTGAGCTAAGCATGAATGTAGCTGTGTAGCTACAGAAGAGTGTGTTCCCTTACAGCAGTTAGTCAAGAGTATCTTTGAATATTTATATGGTGAATTAACACCATGGTGTAGAGGAGGTTTGGCAGAAAATCTTTCAGGATCTTGCAAGCTGCTCCATGCATAGTGCAGAACACATTAAAAAAAAGGGGGACATATAAAATGTGCTGAATAAGGATGTTGAGAGTTGAATCTGGCAACATGTGATTTTGCAAAGGAGTCTTGTGTAGTGGATTATCATTTATTTGATCAGACCTTTATTTTAAAAAATGGTTATACAGGGGAAAAGCTTTGTATCTCCTCTGATAGATATCTACGTTTCACTGAAATTCAAGCAGTTGTATTTTGTAGACCTTATTAAAGGTTTTTCATAAGTTGCAAGTTGTCCTCAGCTTTGATAAATCTGTTGGCCTGTTCTGAATTGTTAGTGGCATTAATGTGCTGTAGAAAGAAAAGTTCTCACTTTCCAGTTGAAGTGAAATTCTTCATTTTATGGCAAGATGTGAAGAGTACTCACTTCCTTTCCTTAATTTTTCTGAGCTGACTTTCTTCTTAGAATGGCCTTGTTCTCCTGTGGCAACCTGCCTGGATGGAGGAGGAGCCTGTGTTGGGGACGAGGAATAATTTGCTTTGAAGAACAAAGTTTGGCAAATCTAGAAGAGTGATGGAGATCATAAAAATCAGAACATCAGGGCTGGTAGTTGGAAATCACTTGATATACGGCAGCAGTGGCATTGCCAGGTGGAATTCTTCAGTTGGGTAAGGGTGGAGTAATTCCATCTTAGCACCTCCCTAAGTTCCTTTGTGTGTGGGTCACACCTGTCCCACTGTTCTCTTCACCCACTACAGGATGCATGGCAGGTAACTCATGGGCACAGCAAGGTGGTCGATGAAATGCGAGCTGTGCTATGTAAGGTTGAGAGAGAAATCATCTGTGCAGATCTTCTCAGGTGGGAAGGTAGGGCTAAGCTTAACTGTCTGTAAGCAATTAGAATTCATGACAGAAGGTCAGGATATTATACCCTCCACCAGTCATTTCTTCATTAACCAGACCTACGTGAATATAACGTGGTCTGTTAAAATTTAACCCCAAGAGAGGACTTCTTGGCAAGCTTTCTAGCGCACGAGGATCAGTGTTGATGCATAAAAAGGTGAGTAGGTAGAAATGCTTGAAATGCCTTAAAAGCCTCTTCCAACTTAATATAAAAGCACAATGGCTGAAAAAAATAAAGGCAATCTCTACATGTAACATAGGAAGTGTTTAGTAAGCAGTTGTCTAACAGGCACTGGGCGATGGAACTGGCTGATAGAAGCTGTGTGCTTATAGTGTGGTTAAAATACCTGCAAATGAATTTGGATCCACTTTATTTAAGAACCACCTGTTTTGTTTCATAGTTAGATCTAATCTAGGTACTGAATTTTAGTATGGCTAGTTTTTTTGTTCCTTGAGTGTGGTGTTATTCTAGCCCTCTACTACTTTGTCCTTCGCCCCCACCTTGGTTAATTCTTATAGTTATTTCTGCTGAGAGATGGTGAGGGTGAAGAAGCAGCTGTAACTTTCCATGTGTTTAGTTTTCTTGAACTTGGTTCCTATTTGGTGGAATTTCTTGGACCACAGACTTTTCAACAACATCCTGAAGTCAGTTGGGTGCAATCTGTCAGTAGAGCCAACTGCTTGCAATAGTTCATCTCTCCTGTTACGAGTCCAAGTGCTGTTGCCTTGGGTTCCTTCAGTGAGTGCCTGTGTATGTTGCAAGGTTTAACCTTTTTCTTGACTATGGTTTTCAACCTATGCAGCCCCTAACATCAGAGCTGCCCTATCAAACAGATCCACCTAAGGGAGGGTGTTCCTTAGCATGCACATACAGGTGAAATTTGAAGTGCTAAAGACCTCTTTATGCTATAATTATAATTTTGGGCCACCATATCACAATAGTAGCTATCAATTCTTAAGGAATTGTTTTCTCTGCGGATGAGGCCTATTTATGCTGCAGAAGTGTGGTTTTTTTCATTCTCTCTTGATCAGAAGGGAAAACTGTAAAATTGATGTTGTCTTTGCCTCTCTTCTGCACTATTGATTGTCACAGACCTTGGGCTTGACAAATGCATGTAATGTTCAGGTTATCCATAACTCAGATCTGTGCCTTTGTAAGGGGAATTATCAAGAACATCCAGGAAAATCAGCCTTGATCTTTAGCACTATAGCCTAGTCTCTTTCAAGAAAACAAACAAATCATAAAAGAAAACAAACAAAAAAGCTTACCCTGACTTCCTGCGCCTTTCTCTGTTTTCTCACTGCAGATGTGGTCTAATGCCTTCAAAACCAAAAGAAGGTAGAGCTTTCAAAGACTAGTGTGTTCCTATAACTTGTTGTTGTAACCAGTAACTGAGTATGTAGGTGTTACCTATGACTAACTTTGTTTGAGAAATGCAAAAAGATTTCTGCTAAGTGGCAGAAATAGCTCAAATAAAATATTGAATACTACATACGTTAGTCTGGGATAAGGCAGGTGATGGCTTGTATGTGCTGAAGTTACTGTAAGGGATGGGGAATGGGTAGGAGAGAGTTCCAGGGAAGAAAAGAGTGTTTCTGAAAAAGTTTCATGAGTTTCAGCCCTCAGGGAATGACATTTTAAAAAGGGCTCCTGTTCCTACCCCTCCCCCTCATAAAATGAATGGTAAAGTAAATAAAAATGTAATTACACACCCCTAGCTTGAATGTTTCTTCCTGATATACAGAAGCAGAGCCACAAAATACGGCAGTGTTTTTAAGTGATGGAACAAGGTGCAATGGAGTTTGGGTTTTTGTCATCTTTGCTGTGTATGCTTAAAGATAAGAGACAGGTATATGTAGATGCATATGCCTGTGCACACATATATACCTAGACCTATGTATACTTTCCCTTCTGGGACTTCTGCTTGGAAATGGTGAAAATCCTGAAATTACACAGCCCTTCCAAGTTAAGAATAATTACACAACAGTGCATGGATCTGAGGTGGTTAGAAGTCTGTCTTTAATGAGGTGTTTCCAGTTGGTTGCTTGGGAAGATGGTAAATCCTCAGGTTGTACTAAAGCACAGGTCTGTGCTTCTTCCATCCATCCCCTCCCACCCCACCCCACCCCCCCAGTTTACGTTTGGACTTGAATGGTAGGGTTTTTTAGGTTGTGACGGGAATATTTTTCCTCTGGAATGAAATAACACCATGTGGAGAATATGTATTCTTGCTTATTCACTTACTTTTAAAAATAAACAATGCCATAACTGAGCTAAAGGTAAATCTTCTGTGTCATTCAGAAGAAGGCTCATATGGGGGGAGAGAGATTCAGAAGAGAAGTGGTAGAAGACATTCATGCTGCTGAATGCTAGCGTCACGTGGTCAGAGATTTCATGTAACAGGTACAGACAAGAAAGAGTGCATCTCAGGCAAAAAACTGAGGGAATTCAGATATGCAGCCTCCATGGAATAACATTTATTGCCACTCTTTCCTGCTTTTCCTCCACCCCAACCCACTCCCTGTTCCTGGCCATCTCTGATACCTCAAATGAAAAGTAATCTCAGAGACTTCTCGTAACTATTTATGGATGTTGAGTTCAGCTACTCTGCATCCTTGGTAAGGTTAGTTCCCAAAGCATCTCATGGATGTCTTTTTCTAACATCCACAGTTTTGCTTTTATGCATGCAGTGTCTGGACATTGGCGTCTGGACTCTGGAGATGCAGGTAGATTCACTGCTTCCTTCCGACTCTGCTGGAGGAAAGCTGGTAATTTTTTTCTACTTGGTCCAAGATATACTATGTCTCTTCTGGTGGTCAGGGTCTGAATTTGGAAATTCCTAGCTATGTTTTCCTGTTCTTCCGAATATTTCTGACTCCTTCCTTGTCTGTGTACCCTCTTACTTGTGTATATGAGTGTGAAAGTTGTGTTTGAAGTGCTCGAACGAATGAGCAGGGATAGTGGTGATTCAATGAAGTTGCTGGAAAACGTTAGTTTCACTCTCAGCAAGAGCTCCCCACCCTGCTGGGGAGGCTTGCACTGTTCTGTGCTGATGGCTGTGCTGGGCTTGCTCCTGTGAGCTTGGCTTTGTCGAAATCAAAACTTCACTCAGCCTTTAAGTGTTGTGTGTATGATTTCCTTGTGGTTTCTGTTTGTACTGTGTTGTAAGTTCACTAGCAAATGCCCAGTGTTTTAGACAAGAGAAAATTGCTTTATGATTTTTCCTTCCCTTTCCTGTAGGCATTGTTCATAAATCCTAGTCAAAGGTCTAGCAATAACTTGTTAATGCAAATATGAGAGACATAGTTGTTCTAGTCTGCCTACCTTCCACTTTTGTAATGGATTTTGTATGTAGACACAAGGGATGTATATGCATGGTGATCCATTCCTCTCCCTTCTTCCTTGTCAATCATTTGCTGTTACTGGCACTGTTCGAGTGCCAGAAAAGGGGGAGAGATTGACTTTAGAGGGCTAAACTCTTGGCAGCACTTAGGTGGAAGGTACTTGGATATTGGTGATCTGTCTAGAAGATCTTTTGATGAAGGGGATCTTGGCAATACATGTTTTCTAATCTGAGTTATGTTGAAGGACACTTGGCTTACTCCAAAATAACTTTGGAGAGGTTCTGTTCAGGCCAACAGTGCTGAAACACTTCTGTTGTGTTTCTGTGAAGTTGTGGATGACATTGCTATTTTGTACTTGGCGATGTTTACCAAGCCTTTCTAACATTATCCTGATATGTGTGGTGTGTTTTTTTTCTAGGATGATACAGCACTCTTTAGAGTTTAATATCTGTTTAATTCACAGATAGTGAAGAAAGCCTGTTGCAGCTGCCTGTGATCATAGACTACTGCCAGCATGCTGGAATGGGAAGTTCTAGGCTAGAAAAACTTGAAACAGATGAAGCGGAAACTTCCTTTTTTTTATAGTGGTATTAGCCATGAAGCGTATTTATAAAGTTTGACCTTTTTACCATCAGACAAAAAGCCTTGCTGAAGCTGTGAAACTTTTGATTGCCACAGGAGCCCTGTATAATTTCTGCAAGCAGCTGGCTGGATTGGAAGTGCTCACCTTCTCCACTTCCACACCCTGAGCCCTGTGTGGTTTTGGGATTGCTGCTGCTGCTTCGAACCTTCCTACTCCCCAGCAGCAGCAGCAGAACCTGACCATGGCTTGTACATAACAAATCTCTTGGCTCTTCTGTTCTGTAACAGAAGATGGGATTTAGGTAGGGGAAAACGTACAAATAAGCTCCGTGACCTGCTCACTGCATCTCTGATCCATCCTTGGGCTTTGAGGGGTGGGTGGGCCGTGGGATCGGTCATGGCCAGATGCTGTGGCTCAGAAGCGAGACCTGAGGAATTCCCTCCTGTCATCACAGCTGCCCTGGCATGGCTTCCCCGCAGAATTCCTGGTTGGAGCAGTGGGTTTAGTTTGGAAGTAGGCTGTTGTTGAGACTGGTTTTCTGAAGCAATGGAACAAATGACAAACCAACTACATCATTAGATGCCCTTGGTGGTTTTGGCTGGAACTGGCTGTTGAGGGTGTGGGGAATTGAATGAATGGTCATGATAGTAACTAGGAGGAGCTCCAGCTGTTCCTGTAGTAGTCACAAAGTTCTTGCTGTCTACAGCTGGGCACATATCCTTGTACTGTCCTCCTTCTCTACCAAATAGTGAAATAAGTGGATTGAAATGTGTTGGAGGAATTCCACAGGGGGAGGCAGCGAGGGCTGGGACAGGCCCTGGGTGCTTCTCTGGGCTTGTTTGTCAGATGGAGTTGGCAAAACTCTCTGTAGAAGAGCTGGGCTTAGCCAGAAACCTTGTGTTGGGGGTGGCAATGAGTTATGGTCTAGCAGGCTGCTGAAATGCTGTCAGAGGGAAATGTAGAAGTTATGTTTATTGTGACAATGTTGTCCTCCTGTATGTTTGCCTCTACCTGCTTTTGTGTGCTGGTGGGAGGAGTTTAGTGGTTGCACCTGGTGCTGACCCTGGGCATGTCTGGTTCTCTGCTGCTTCTCTGTTCCAGCTGCCTGATCTTGCATGCAAGAGACAAAACAGGGGGCTTGAAGTATTTATTTTCAGTGTTGGTAGGGGTTTATGCTTGCTTCACTGAGATTGTACTAGGATGCAATGAACTGGCCTGCCTCATTGATTTTTGACCCTCCTGATGGAGGGTCAAAATCAAAGATCTGATTAACAGCTGTATAGCCCAGGGGTAGAACAAAACAAGGAGGATCAAGTTAATTATGGTGGAATGGGAGGTACAAGATTGTTGGTGTGACAGCATCTGATGATCATGTGGGAGTGAGAAGACTGAATGAATTGTAACTTGCTTTGAGTTGATTATTTTTTTCTTAATAGTAGTGAGGTTTATGTTTGCAGGAGGAGTAATTGAGTTTATGGAGGCAACTGGTGAGAAAGATAGGTGGTGGAAAACAGCCGGGCTGGGGGCGATTAGTTGGATAGAGAGGATTTAGGGTCAAAGCAGATTTCTAAAAACTGCTGGGTAATGCAGCTGTTTGGCTGCATCTAGACTAGGGCTACTTCCCAATGACCCAGGGCCTCGCATACAGTAGCACAAGTTTTACCAAAGGTCGGTAGTTGTTGGTTTTTGTTTCAAAGTAACATCGCAAACGACTTAATTGCATCTGTATGAAGTCTGTTTCTCAACCCTGCCTGTCTTCTCCTAAACTGTCTTGCTTATCTAGCAATCTAAGCTGTAAAGGTCTTTATTGTGGGGATCCCCTTTTTTTCCCTAACATGTTTATGAAGATAATATGTAGTGGGGGGTTGACTTCTTTCTGTGGCTCACCTGAAGTACTTTTGGCATTAGAAAGTGATTTTTGTTTTTTTGAGACAAACTTTGTTATAGGGAGTGAAATGTGTCAGAGCTCAAAGTGATTTTTAAAATCAAACAAACAAGAGCACCTGCAAGCAGATTAAAGAAAACAAAAAAATATTAATTCTATGAATATGGTACAGAGTTTAAAAAAAAGCAAAACAGCAATGAAGTTTTATAATGCTTCATTCATACAACTGTCTTAAACTAGTACAGTTAGAATGGGGGAACTGCATAAATTATATAAAAGTTTATATAAGAATATAACTGTGGAAATAGTACCGTTAGATATTAAATTATTGGTGATGACCACAGTCTTGATGCCTGGTTGAATACAGGTATTACAGAGAACTCAAATCTAGGGCAAGCTGAAAGCAGTGTAACAAAGAGGCTGGAGGGCTGCACGTTTGTGTTTGTTCAAGTGAGTTACGACTGCCATACAACTCGTTTGTTTTCTGTTGTTGTTCTCCTTTATTTATATTGGAGTTTTACCAACCTATAAAGACTTTAAAAGTACACCTCTAAACAAGTTTAATACAAATTGCCTCAGTATTAGCTTTGTGAAGTTAAAGTGGCTTTTGCCTCTGTGTGTCAACAGGCCTGAAGAGAGAAACGAGGCAAGCTTTTCAATAGCACCATGTTGCTGCTTGCCAACGAGAAGTTAAGCTGGTAAGAAAATAACTATATGAGAACCTGCGCAGTGCTTGGTAGCAACAACAAAAGTGAGCAGGGTAGTAGGAAAGACAAGACAAATCAAGGAACAAACTGCCAAACATGGTGTGCTGTTTGGAGCACTTTGCTTCGCGTGCTGGGGAGATTGTGGGGTTATAGAAGTCCATCTGCTGAATGGAGTGTGGGTCCTGAACACCCAGGATGGTGTGAGGTGTTTCAGAATCTCAGTCTATCCACTTTGATGTAAAAAATTTTCCTCAAAGTTACTTATTATATATTCATGTACTCATCATCCATAGTGTACTCACTATAAATATATTTTTAAAATGCATGAAAGGAATAATTGTTTAGTCAAACAGGCGAGGGATGAGGGATAAGACACTTAAGTATTCGCTTTTCTCCCTTTGAATTTAAAGGCTTCAGCTTTAAAATGTTGTCTTTTTCTTTGTAAAAGTAATGTGAAACTTTATTGAACCTGTTGTAAGGTTGTAGTAAATGTCAGATGGCTTCAAAATTGATAGTACAAAATAGGGAGGGGGGTTTAGACTGTGGATGAGACTGTGCCTGCTTACACTTCAAGTTTGTATGATACTTCAGTAAGGTGACCAATGATGTTGTTAGTATAGTGTGTGCATCTGTATTTAACCCTTACATTGCTTTAAAATCAGCTAGTAAACATGTATATTGTTGACTAAATGTTAAATATTTATGTGGGAATGCTGTGCTCTGTGTGTTGTATCACAGTAATTGTGAAGGAGGAATTGTGTTTTGGGGCTTCATTTTTCTAGCTTGGGAATGTGTGTGATTTGTCAGATAGTCTTGCACAGGAAGACTTCCTGGAACTTGCTGTACCTGTGGCCTCTATCTCAACCTTCACGTGATTTAAGCTTTAAATTCAATTAACGCTTGGTTACGTTGGTGGTGACAAAAGCCATACTGGTGGTGGCAGCAGTAACAGCTCATCATTGTACTATAGGACCTTGAGAGGTACAGATGGAGTTTTTGAGATGAGTACTGTGTGATTGCATGCTAACTTCTGCATAGTATACGCTGGCTTTGCTTAGAAGGTTTCTGGGAGCTTTATTATGATATCTTAGTGGGTGGTGGCATTTGAAGAATAAAAGAATGCAATCCTTCTGTCCAGTGGAGCTTTGGTAATTACTCCTCCACACACTTGAGCTTAAATAACTGAGCCCAGTGTTTTCCATTTGACCTGGCAGAAGCCTGCAAAGGATATGCACAGAAAGCTTGCCGAAAATGTCTTGAAAGCAAGCGAGGGTGTAAGCATGCAACCTTTTGCTGGCTTGAAAAATTGAATAAGTTACTGCCTGTCAGCTGCTTTCTGCTGCCTGGTCCTCTTTAAACCATGCCCCCCGATGGTACACACTGGTGGGTTGTGTGATCTTTCCTTAGCTGGTGTGGAGCTCCGTGAGGTGCCTGCTAACCTGGCTATTACTTAACCTCTTCAGCTGATGTGTGGGCTGGGCTGGACCCCAGCCTTGGTTTGGAAATCTGGGCAGGCGGTCTGAGAGAGTGTGCTTTATTTGGGAAAGGATGTGCACCTATCTTCTCACTGCTGTGGGATCTCGGCTTAGGGGTGTGTGTGTGTGCGGTTACTTTTAGAGAGTCCTGGGAATTTTTTTTGTGTTTAGTTGTGTGGGTCTTTTCTCTTTCTAGGTAATGGTTCAGTTATACTATGTGCTTTCTCTTCCATGCTCTTTCCCTTGTCCCTTGATACACAGAAACGCTGTGCTAAGCTGAAGAGCCCTCCCTCTGAGAGCTTTAACCCTGTTTCTGTGGCCCTAAGAAAGCAGGTTGATGCTGTTTGTTGCTGTGCTCTTTGTTCTTACCTGACTCCCATTGCCAGTTGGCAGTGCAGCGTGGTGGCTCTGTGTTGCCATAGCTGCTGTGTGATGGTCCTTTGTAAACTGACCTCCAACTAGTTCAATAATCAGTTATTTTGCAGGTTCCACTAGGCTTGTTATTTAACAAAGGACGTGGTTGTACCTCTTTTTCTTGCTCTGCTAATTGGTAAGGGAGGGGAGAAAGAAGGCCAATAATTTCAACAATAATTTTAATTACGCACTTCTGGTATCTGACAGCTGCAATGCAATGATTTTTTTTTTTAAAACACAGTCTTTCTGTAGAGTGTTACACCTACCAAAACATCTGATGTTGGATTATCTATTGAAGTATACTCTTTGGTCTTGTTGCAGCCTTAAACAAACATACGCTGATTTGCAATTTGTAGCTGTTAAAAGGAGATCAGTGGCTAAAGGTTGTGAATTGATGTGTAAGCTTTTAGCAGGGAGTGCAGTTTAACTATTGAGACAAATTAACAAGAGGTACAGTAAGTCTGGAGTTAGCTGGAGGCTTTAAAGAGGATTGAGCTGGAGCATGTGTTTTGTGTGAGGATTTTTGGGTGATTTTCCTTTTGCTAAAGGGGTGTTTCATGAAAGTAAAGACTTACCTACTCTGATGCCACAGTGTAACTTTAAGATAAGTTTTCTGTAGTTTGAAAAATGTTGAGGTGTGGCTCTGGCATCGTGCAGGAGAAGGAACAGAGTGGCTGGGCAATGTGTGGCCCCCAGGGGCTGCGGTGCTGCTTTTGGGCCCTTGCCTGGGTGCATGCACCTGGGCTCTGTGCTGCATTGCTGTGCCAGGTCCTGCATGCCCAGCGCAGCCTTCCTGTGCCAAGCTGAGTAGGTATGGTTTAGTTTCTTTTTTTTTTTGACTGATAACTGCAATGCTGTTTCAGAAAGAGAGATGCTTGCCTTGGGTCCTTGGCAGGAGACAGGCTTATCCTCTGGGGAGTGGAGAGCTTAACTGGAGGTGCATTTGTGTAACTCTGTCCTCTAATTGCTGTATTTATTCTTACAAGACTAACTCCAGTCAGCACAAAGTAGTTGAACTTCTCATATGTATTTGTCAAAATGTGCTGATGGACAAGAAGCTGCTTGCAGGAAAGGTGTCCCTGAGCAGCCTATGGTCAGCTACATAACCATAGGGAACAAACTTGGGTTTTTTTCTCTTCTTGATTTTAGGGTACCTCTGATAGTTTCTTACTGTTTTTCAGCTTTCTGGACTAGGAAAAGGCAGCCTGTTTAGCTTGAACTCTACAGTATCCTTTCTGTTCAAGGAAGGAATAGGGAGACTTGGGGCTCCTAATGCTGGCTTTCTGCAGATCCCTCTTCCTGGTGAGCAAAACTCTCCATCCCCAGCATGGTGACTGTGGGAAGTCCAAAGGACTTTGTTAACAGCTCCTGTGGAAAGCAGACCAGCTCTGCACAATGTTGTCCCTCTCTTTGCCCTCTGGCTTTTGTAAAAGGATGAATAAAATACATTGTTGCAAATGGGAAGGGAAGTAGACTGTCTGGGTGGGAGAAATTTAATGCTAATTTAAATAAGACTGATAATAAACATATATATTTGTGATAGCTCAGTGGCAGTACACAAATAAATGGTGTGCTCTAAATGGTACAGCTGAAGAGTTAATGTCTCAAAGGGTGCTATCTGATCACCCATGCGTTGTTGCAGGGCATTAAAAAAGAAAAGCAAGCATCTAAATGTTTGAAACTGCAGTTGTTGGTGGCACTCTGCTAACCACTAATGCCTCAGTCGTCACTCTGGCTGCGCTGCTGTTGAAATGTGCCTGTGATAAATTTAACTGTGATTATCTCCCCTCCTTTCCCCCAAGCAGTAGGAGATGAGGGTTTTAGCTTTCAGAATGAAGGCTGTGGTTGCAGCACTGGCTGGTAGAGGCGTCCGCAGCGAAGGCCTGAAGGCTTTGGCAAGCCTGTGTGCTTGCTCCAGAGCTGCTCTCCAGGCTGCTGCTTCGTGCCCTGTCCTTCCCCTCTGCCCAGCCTGCGGCAAACCCCAGTGCCTCCACACAGCCCTGCTTCGTCTGCATGGGGAGGGGGAGCTGGGAGGGTTGGCTGCTCCTGGTGGCTTAGGAAGGTCTGTTGCTGTTCAGAGTGTGTATATATAGTATGTGTGTATATGTATGGAGGGTGGATAGGAGGATTGCATCTAGAGCTTTTAGTCCCTCCTTCAACCCATTTGGTGGTGCCCAAAGTTAGAAGGTGCTTGGTGCTTTGCTGCTGTAGCTGGTGGGCAGGGAGGAAGAGACTCCTTCCACACAGGGGCTGTCTGCTGTAGGGCTGTGAGTACTTCATATTCTGGGTTGCTTTTCTGCTGTCGACAGGACTGTTCTTATTCTTCATTAGTGTGTACCCTGGCCAGCAATTGTTATCAGAAGTACGTTTAAGTAACATAAGCCAGAATGGATACCTGTGGAAGCATGCTCAAAATCAACCCACATAACTGCAATTCAGAATGAAATCCTGTAGGTTTCCCTTTCCTTTGCCTGTATCTTCTAATTTGAAAAGAATGTATCAGAAGACACTTTCTAAGAAAAAATCCCTGTGCAATTTAGAAAGCAGCTTTTAGATGTTTCTGTTCTTGGAGGTGCAAACTGGCATTTACAAAGTGAGCGACAGGAAAAGATACAAGTAAATTCTTTTATTCATATGCTTGTTTAAGCCACTGCTTCCCAAGCTTTGCATTGCATCCTGGTGTGTGGAGGGGAGGGGAGCGAGATGTGTTTGGGAGGCAGTGCCTTTTCCTGCAGCAGCTCCCAATTACTACAGGGTGTGCTGAGGACAGCACTCTGTCCTGGGTGGAGTTGCCCACCAGCAGCTCTCTCCAGCTTCTTGGCTGCTGGGCTGATGAGCCCAGGCTCCCCAGTCTGGGGGATGCCTGTCTGAAAGTTAAAGCCTTCTGCCAGGGCAAGTGGTACTGAGAACTGTAAGCCCAGCCCCTCCAAGCAGAAATCCTGGTGGGTGTCAGAAATGATGGTGCCTCACCTGTGCTTGGGCTTGCATGCTGCCACTCGGGGGCTCCTGCTACCATACATGTTACACCCCAGCATACAAGCATGCAAACGCTGAGCTGTGCATCTGTCACAGATTGATTGGGATTTGTTTTATGAAGGTGCCCATGAATGGGCAGCAACCTTGTCTCAGGAGGTCTGCTCAGCATCTTAAATGTAGGAGGAACCTTCTGCATTTTGCTTCTCATCTCCTGTGGACTTGCTTGTCACTCATCTGGGCTGCTGCAAACAGGTTGCCCAGGATGTTTTGTGGAAGGGGGTTGCTGGTTGTGTGTTGTGGCTGGGTTTCACAGGTACAACTACAATGTAAACAACACTTTTGGAAGAATAGTGTGCCCCAGGTTTTCTCAGTTTTCACATTAAAAGTATTCCCTTCAGTATCTATACAAGAGAAAAACAGATTCCTCCCCCTGCTGCCCACTCCGCCTCCCCCCCCCAAAAAAAAAAAAAAAACCAAACCAAAAAACTTTGAAAGAGTAACTAAAATTGTGGAGATTCTTGAAAGGTGTCACAATTTGTTATCCATAGTTGCTGCTGTTATTTCTTCTGCAGGATGAGTCAGTTGGCTATTTGCAGCAGCCACAGACATGCTGTTTAACAAGAACTGTGTGTTTGAAGTTCAGCATGGCTGAAGCGCTGCATGCTGTAAGGGTTTGCTGTTGGAGCTGCCTGTGTGAGCACTGAGAGTATCTGTGTTATTTGTACTGCAGTGCTCCAACAGCTGCCATACTCAGAACTATGTTTCTCTTCCACAGTGGTGAGGGCAGTTACTGTACTGGTAATTCCCCTTTCAAGAGAAAGCTTTATGCTGACACAAACCTGCTGTGTGAAAGGAGGTTTCAACAGAAATGCTAAAAACCTCTTTGTTATCAGTCTGAGGTTGCTGTTGCTGCTGGTCTCCTGGAAGTAGAGGTTAACCTAATGACCAGTTTCCATCAAAACGCAACAGGCACTTGAAACATGACTTTCTGTTTAAGACCTTTTCAGCATCCTTCTTAGCATTGCTCTCTAAGCACCCTCATTTGCTTGCTCAAGCAAGTGTTGTGTAGCCTGTTAATTCAAAACATGTTTGTCAGGCCAGTGAAAAAAAAGTCCTGTCATGTTGTGGTGGAAATAAAATATCCTGAAAAAAATTATGGGGTGTCAATATCCCACTGCATGAGAAGCTGTTAACTTAGAAGCTCATTATAGCCGTGTTATAAAGGGTAGGGCAAGAAAGGTAGTGCAGGAACCCTACAGAAGAGTATGCTCCTCTAGGAAGGAGGAGAAGGCTCTTTGTTTGTGTGTGATGGAGATGGAAGGTGAAGGAGGAACTCTGTATCTCCTTGTTCTGTTCCCATAAGAAATCATCTAGGCTGTTTTTTTTTTTTGCCTTCATAAAACAAGCCTTTCTCTGCAGACTTGTCTGGAAGGTGGAAGTTCAGAGCAGGGTTAACTGGGGCCTACTTGGAACAAACCTAGGAGGAGGGAGGCTGTGAAAAAGAAGCCAGTTTCCTCTTCTCAGAGTCAAGGCATTCAAGGCTCTTGGAAGGCTCCCAGAAGGCAAAGAAGAAATGGAAACCAATCTCATTCTAGACTACCTTGCATACAGGGGATTTTTTATAATTAAAGGATGTTGCCCTCTGTTCCCATTGTTGTTTGCCTCTGTGAACTTTTATTTTATTTTGAACCCAGCACTGACTTCATACGTGCTGGGGCTGTGATAGAAAAGTGATCTTGAGTACTTATGAGTTCACCTTCAAATGAACAGATACAGTTCCCTGGGTTTTTTTCCCCCTCTTTTTCCCTTTTTCCTCTACCACTATGCTTTTTCACTTTCTCATTCCCTGCTGTGTGGACTGAGCTACTGATGGGTGGTGTTTCACGTATGAAGTGTGGTGTTCAGTCCTTCTCCTCCACAAGGACTGAGTTGCCATCTGAACTCCGGTCCTTCTGAAAACTGTTGAAGTAAGCTTGCTGTGTGTTGAGCCTAGCTTATTCTTCTCCATGCTTTGTAATACATGGGTAAGCTTAAAAACATGTGATTTCTACTTACTAGACTTCAACTTAGGCTTCACTCTTCTTCTGTCTTCTCATTGTAGTCTCAGCTGGTCTGTTTGGCTGGTCTTTTTATCTTGCATGATGATAAGAAGACTAGGCAGCCAGCCAGCTGCTGTTGAACTATAATAGAGCCAGTGGTATGTACAAAATTTGATTACTGCTGTCAACACCAGAGTGAATAAAAGAGAGCACATACTCCAGTCAGAGAGCTGCTAAATAAATGGCCTATTGAATATGGTAGTAGTAGGAATAAGACCATCTTCTCCTAATGAATGAAGTGGCTTATGGGTAGAGAATGTGCTAGTGTGTTGAACTCCTGAGTTTGTTCAAAAAAGGCAAAAAATCCTCTTTGAAAATTACTTTCCCCCAAAAGCTTCCATTTTTCTCTTGCTTATCAGCTCTTGTGGTTAATGCATGGATTTCACACCCGGTACTTTAGATTTTGGCAGAGGCCATAGCTTCACTTCTTAAATTCTGCTTTAAAAATTATTCCTGCCACCCTAAAGCGAACTTCTTTGCCGATAGGTTCTGAGATGAAATTAATTAATGATAATCTATTTCCATTTAGGCAAGAGATGCGCTATGTTTTAACTAAAAACAAACAACGCCCCTTATTAAGTTAATAAGTATTCTCAGTGTATATTCTTATTGAAATGTTGGATTTGCTAAGTAAAACTTGCTGTTAGATAAAAGTGGTTTCTCTAATGTGCATGATGTGGTTGCGGATGGCAGGCAGAGCTTGAGAGCTGAGCTTCTCTGGAAGCTCTCTGGTGAATGAGCGGTTTCACTCAGCCCCTCTAATACCTTCCTGTTGAAGTTTGAGACCGATGGAAGCTCAGAGATCGGTGTTTCTCTAACTGCTCTCGCTAGCTGCCCACCCTTTCTTGTTGAGGAGTGGGAAACCCAGGAGTGTTGTAACAAACTAGCTGCCTCCTGAAACTTGTATGTTTGGCAGGCATCTGATGGACAGTCTTAATTTGTGTACGGGCCTTACCTTGGCGTGGCAGGGACCAAGGTGAGATGACATATTGGATCAACAGGAGAGCACTCTTGGGGAATCCAGACCAGTCTCCAGACCTGAAAAAAGGAGTTCAGGTGCTCTTGGTAAGACTTCTGGTGTATGTGCATGGCTGCTCCACTAATTGTTGTCATATGCTTGGTAGAGTTGGCAGTGTCTTTTTGTTTTGTGCTTGGCACAGTAAGGTTTATATTTGTATTTGCTATGGCAAAATACATCATAGTTGTTTGTTTCTAAAATAGGAATCCTAGATTTAAAACTCTACCTTTCCATGTTGCTCTTGTTTTTGTGGTCCACAGAAATGTTTGGATACAGATGTCTGGTTTAGCCCTCTGAATGTCTGCTTGCCCTTATTCATGAAAACAAAACTCCTTTTGTGCATATCTTTTGGGCTTCAACTTTGATAAATTCCTAAAATTTGAACAAAGAAAAAACCCAACCCACAAAAAAAAAAGAGTAAGACTAACTTCTGCCCCTAGTAGAGTTTAAGGAAAAAAATCTTATCTTGATATTCACCTCTACCTCCCCCAATGCCTCTCTGGTATGTGACACAGTAAACTGTCCTAGCTGAATAGTAATGGAGATGAGAGCTGTATTTAGAACAGTTGTCTGATAGCATAATACAATGAGACAGACAAATAGCATCTGTCTTTCTGCTTTTTGAAACCAGTTCTCCTGTGCACAACTCCTGGCCGTAGTACCTGTACTTCTGTGCTATAGTTGATCTCCTCTTGCATTACTTTTTTGTGACTATTGGAATTCTGTACAGTTCAATACCCGAAAGCATGTAATCTGGAATTGTGTGTCTTTAAGTACAGAATTCGGAGTCCTCTCAATTTGATCATAAAGCTGGCAACAGGATGTTGAAGGTTGAGGGACTGGATTCGCCTTCTGTTTCGGTGGTAAACACAGTTTAAAGGCCGACTCGTAAAATAACTGTGATGCTATCATAGCTTTGCATTATTAACATTCTGCTTTGCTGGGCTGTGGTTGGTCCTGTTTAGAATTACTGCCCAGTGGAAATGACATGCCTAATCAGAGTTTGTGATTTTTGACACGGAGGCTTATTTGTAGAACTTCCTTTTTATGCTGAAATTTTGTGGTAAACTCTTGTGCTTTCTTGAAGGCCATTAAAAGATGTGGGTGCTTACCTTGTAGAGCTGTTTCATATTCTATCGGATGTGTGGAAAAAGTGTTATGGTAATACTGCAAGCTTTTTGCAAAGTAAATGCTAAAAGTACTTAAGATTTTTAAAATGAGTGTGGCTTTCAACCAGAGAGGTTGATTTCAACAGAAAAGGAAAATTGCCGCTTTCTTTCCTGTTTTCTGTATGTAGAATTTAACTTGCTCATGCTTCGAAAGCTTCTGTTTTCATAAGGGGTAGTAAAGCAGCATATTAATCTATTTTTGCAGAGAAAAAAAAAGCCTTAATTAGCTTGAAGTCTATTACTGGTTTATGTGCAGCCTCTTAAAAGGTTTGTTTCCTGAATGGTTTTGTCAGTCACTGTGTGGCTGAATGTGTTGAACCCTCTGAGGAAAACCAGTGCTTCCCTCCCCCTTGAATCCCGGCATGCAGTTCTTGCGTGGGTACTAGCGTGTACTTCCTCTGCATCTTCACTTTCCTGTTTTTCAAAGAGTGAGCTTGATCATGAGCCTTCAAACAGCCAAAAAAGTTGTGTGGACTAAGTACAAGGTTGCTGTGCCTCAGAATACCGACAGGCAGACCTGTTACCCTCTGCTGGGTGAGTGCATGCTTACTGATGTTTTCAAGGTTGTGGTGGATAAAAAGATCCAGATCCAGCCACGTGGGTCTGTTTTTCTTCTACACCTGATGCAAGCTGCTTTTCTTAACTTTGTTCAAGCTTGTGACTCTGACAGGAGCAGGTTGTGGGAGGCATGGCAGGAAACATCCAGGGAAGGGCAGTTTCTGTGGTGCTGCTCCATTGCAAGTGCTGTGCGAGCCCTGGCTGCGTCACCCTTGCAGCTGCAAGATCCTCTTGGTAATCCTTGTGTTGTGGGCTTCCCTTTCACCTATAATAACTTTCTCGTGGCATGAGTTCTATTGCTCTTCTGTCTGATCGAAAGTCTTCATGTGTAGTTCAAGAAAATTGGGGGCAATAAGTTGTGGCAATTTCAGTGTTTGCATTTTTATTCTCTGCAGTTCTGCTTCTTGTATCTTCTGGGACTTTCGAATATACATACTTATTACTGTATAACACCCCTCACTTTTTTTCCATTTTGGTGATCTCTCCAGGGAGCTCCTGTAATTTGGAAAGTATATTTTCTGGGGAGGGGTGCTTTGGAGGAGAAGAAATTGGAGATTTCTTTCCCCTTTTCTTTCTGCCATCCTTTCCCATTTGTCCCAATTAAAATTTCATGGATTGACTATTCTGCTGTTTTTGGACCAGGGCCAAATAAGCTAGATTAGCAGGGTAAAGGCAATTTGAGGTTTCCTAGTACCTGTGATTATGCTGTTTAGAGTAACTGACAGATGGGGGCTGATTACTTTGTGAATTGGTGTCAGAATTTCATGGATGCAGAACCTGCTGATCAACAGAGAACTTGATCCATATGACTTGATTTTCTGATGTGGGTTTTCTTTTTGGTACAAAGCTGGAGTCTGAATATGGCTTTTTAGAAAGAGAAACTAAAATCCTCTTAAGATGTAGCAGTGTAACGGCTAACTTTAGAATAAAATGATGGGCTGGGACTCTGGTCTCATTTTTGCCTCTAGAACAATGAGGTGGATTTGGATACACGCCAGTGTAGTTGAGAGCAGGAACTTCTTCCTTTATGGCCTAGTCCAAACTCTGTTAAAATGTCAAGAAAAGTGAGTGAAGTTGCTTTTGACTGACTCTGGAAAGCTAACTAAATTACAGGTTGGAGAGAGCTGGTGCTCTTCAAAATCTGCATGTATTCAACCTGCTAATGAAATACAGCTGCAGTTGATCACTCTTGGAAAGTTACAAGTAGGAGAAAATCAGTTTGCTTGGGTTTTAACCCGGGCCCATTGTTCAGGGAACATGTTTGTTCTGGCTCTGTGTATCAGTGGGTTTTTTAGGATTATTTCTTGGAATTTTTTCTTTTATTGTATTTTCAGAAGAGCAAAAACTTGGAAAGTGTTACAACCAGCCATGCAATTAACTGGTAAACACTGCAGTTGTGAAACCCCTAAAGTGTTCATCTATGGGATAATGGGGGTGGGTGGGTGTCAAGCTCTGAGGCTTAGTGACTGTTTCTTAAGGCCTGTTTAACTCCCTATGAGCTGAGAACCCTCTGTTTTTAAAAGCATTTATATCATGCAATTATAATTTTTCTTAGCCAAGCAGCAGGATTTTTCCTGCTTTTTTTTTTTCAGAAAAAAATCTGAAAAAAAGGTAGGTGAGAGGCATGGAAGGGAAAACAAAAGGAAAAACTAAAGGTAAAATAAATGAGGAGGGGGAGAAAGCCTTTCTCCATTTGAGAGGATAGAATTTTCAATGATGCAGTACTGGAAATATTCAAGTAGGGAAAAAATGGGTGGAAAAGCTGGGAGGGATATGTATTTGTAATCGTTTCTTCTTCGTGTCCTTTGCTTTTCCCACAAATCCAGAATGTAAATAACAGGGAGACTTTGAGAAGTTTAGGAAGCACCTTGTGTGCAGCTCTCTGGCTAGAAGGTCTAGGAGTGATTTATTTGCCTGTAAATGCTACAGTGTCAGCAGAGGTACAGCTTTGGTTTTGTTGGTTGGCTGCTACTTGTGAGAATTGGTGGAGGCTGCAGGGAGGTTGAAGCCTGTGTCTGATAAAGTATGTGAATGTAAATGGATTAGTTTAGGTAAAGCCAAAATGAATAAGACTCTACTGTCCTTTGAAGCATAAACAACACGAGCATGTTTCGTCAGATTGGTTTATGGCCTAAGACATACTAAATAATAATTTAGCTCACCTAGGGGGATGTCACTCTATAAATATCTGTCTCTTAATAACCTTTTAAGCTCTCAAGTCAGTGAGAGGTGCTGCGAGTGTGGTGGCACTGGCAGGCTACGTGGTGCCTAACTGGAGCCAAAGCTGGATCTTTATCTGGGAGGGGAAAAAAAAGAAGGGATCTTGTACTTTTTTTCAGATGTTCACACAAATGGGCTCCCTTGTTCATTGCTGTTCCTTGTCGTGGGAGGTAATTTATATTCTTCCAGGAAAACTTCTGAAATTGTTCCAGGTAAACTATTGGGCTATTTTGTATTTATATATACACATACTATATCAGTGTAGCAGCACTTGATGTGATTATTTTTTAAATTAGTTTTTCTACTTCAATTGCCTCATTTCCCAGACCGATGTCACAGTGTCATTTGAGGGGAGGCTACTTACCCTGTATTAAGGAGGTGCTAACAGATGCCAGTCTTGTAAAACCGTCTGAAAGGGGTTGCCCTGTGGCACTGTTTCTGTAAAATGTCAACTCTTGAAGCCAATAAAGCACTCTGCAGTAGTTGAATAATCTGTGTTCGCATTTTAGCAATATGCCACTACATATTATTTTGTTTTTTTCATACAGTTGTCAACATAAGCAAAAGACACCAATTTACATTTTATTATGTGAGCTAATTGTTGTGCAGCCCCTGCCCCAGTGATTAAAAGGAGTGTTTTTTTATAGCAGTAGGAAATAATGGCAATGACATGACTGAGGCATTTTACAAACTGATAGTTTGACAGCATGTCTTTTGGAACCCTGTGTTTAGCTTCTGTTCCCATTTGGGTCTCCCTTCTTGCTCAGATAGGCTCCCTTTGGAAATCCCAGGAGCACTTGCCTACAAAAGAAAAGCTTCTTTTCAGGTGGGAAGGAATTAATCTGTGTTCCCACAAGATATGTGCACTGATAGCAGCTTGAAATTACTTAATCATGAGAACACAAGCTGTTACAATAGTAAAAATAATATTTATTGTTCGTGTTACTGTAAGTAGTTGTGAACCCCTGGGTTGGTTAGTTTGCTTAGTAGAGCTATGCTGGACCTCATCTGTTTGATTTGAAACAGCTCTGGCTTTTAAACACATGAAAATGGTATACTTCCTGTTTGGCAGCAAAGGTCATGAAGGATGTGTTCTGAAATACAACATAGTTGTAGATGAAATGCATAAGAATAGTAATTACACTGTTTTACATAGTTACATTGAGTCTTCATGTGAACTGTTTCTCAGGTTCTGAAGGACTTTTTAAAACTCTTCCTATGTATATTAAGTTATCAAATACACATGTGTACTGAGAAAGTGGAAAATATTTTTCTGTTGTCTAGTAGTACTGTCTCTATGGTAAATTTCAGGGGAGCTCTTTGCTGCTGGATGCAGGCTGTGCCCCTCTGCATTGTGTTGGACAGAGCGGTGCCTGTGACTCACTTCTGCCATGTGGAGAAACCATGTTCCCTCTGGCCAGTGAAATAATCAGCTGCTGGTTCACTTTTATGTTTTCACTGAAATGTTCTGACCCTTAACTGGAGGGCTCCATATGCTTCCTGCCCTTGTCCCTGATGAATAGGGCAGAAATTGGCAGGAGTATGGTCTGCTATGTGACCTAATTTGTGTGGCGTCTGGGTGGAGCACGCTCTAATCTTTGCTAAGCGAGTGGCTGAGAAAGCAAATTGCGGTAATTCCCTGGCTGATCCTTCCAGTGGGTAAAAAGTGCGCTTGTGCCGCAGGGGAAGGAGATGCCTTGTACTCTAACACTTGTTACGTGCCGAGATGAATTTCTACCTAGGCGTTCAGAAAAACAGCGAACAAACGGTTCAAGGGTTCTCCACAGAAATTCGGGAACGTGGTGGCTCACTTCCGCGCTGTGCGGGGTGACAGTCAACAGCTTTCCCCCTGTGCCTGCCCAGACCAAACCTGGCACGCAGCAGTGTGCACTGACAGCTTTCTGTAATATTTGACAGTTAAGAGTGTTTAGTATCGCGTGTGCAGATGGAAGCAGGATGGTTGTATCTGTCTTGCAAAATCTCACTACAGCGTGGATTTCATACTGCAGTTATGAAATACCTCCTTATTGAGACAAAATATTGCTCAGGCTTGCTTAACTGTTCTGGGTCTGACTAACCTGAACTACGGTGTGAGATATGCTAACTTGTAGCATGTAGATGCAATGTTCAGTTGTATGTCTGGACAGATACTGAAACTGTGACCATGTAAAGATCACGCTTTCCCCGTTGTTCTGGTGAACTGGCTAACAGGGGGAGAGCATCAAGTGTTTCGTAAAGAAATAGCGTGTGATGACCAGGCAGGTCTCGTTCCTGCCCGCCCCCTCTTGTTCTGGTGACTGGTTCCAGCCCAGCGCTTTCGTGGGGTTGACCCTGAGTTGCGCATCTGTCCCCCCAAACCCAGGCTTCAGGACGGACTGCCTCGGGTCGAAAGAGAAAACTGTGCTGGGTTTCCTGAGCTGGTGGAGTCCTTAATATCACTACTTCTTCTCTCAGCTACACTTTTCCCTTACTAGAGTTGTATAGCTAAATCGCTTCAACCTTCAGATTATTTTAAAAGGTTCTTAGCTAGTTTAGTACCTTGTAACATGAAATAGTTTTAAAGCAATTCATAAACTGCTCTGTGCAGACCATTGAAATTAATACTCTGCTCCCAGCTCGGCTATAGTAAAATCAATATTTACTTGGCCTGTGTGACCTAAGTCTTTTTATATAAGGAAAACATTTATTTCCACTGCTGCTTTTAAGGTAGCAAAGAGATAGTAAAGTCAATACTTTCTGAAAGTAAAACAAAAGATCCCCTCTAAATAAAGCTACTTTTTCCTCTCATACATATAGTCTAAATACAGGTTTCTGTAAAATCTCAGGCATACCCCTTTCTAAAAAGTTACTTGCTATTTCTCCACTTCTAACCCAGAAAGCAAATAATAAGATTATGATCTTTTTAGTTGCTGAAATAAATGTACTCTTGGAATCGAATATTTGAAAACTAATCTGTATAACTAAATAACATCCATTTTATTTTCTCCAGTTTTCTATAACGTAGGTCTTGCATTATATTTTTTTACCAAATAATTTGTTACTAATTCTTGTAGTTTTCTTTCAGCAAATAAATTTTAAGCTTCAGCTTGCCGATGACGAATTGAGATTGAAGGTTATATGCTGGGATTTTTAGCACTCTGTAAAAGGCAGAAAATGCCATCGCCTGATGTCTCACCATTGTTCCTGTATCTGTTGCCTTGAAGTCTCCTGAGTGTTCCTTATCTAATCTACAAGAAGTAACTCCAGTAGCTTTGGAAAAAAAAAGTCCAAGTGTGGGTTGCACAGAACTTTCCTGTGAGAGCATGCCTTAACCCTTTGTTTAGTAATCTTGAATGCACATAGGATCTCCCACAATGATTAAGCTCATTTCTCAGCTTAATAAAAATGAGAGAAAATGTCGTTGAAGAACTTCAGTACTAAGTGATACTTACTGGTAGTGTACTTTGCTGTAGTAAGCAAGCAGTAAGTGTGCTGGGCAGTTAAATGTAAGCAAGTATTTTATTGGTTTTGGTTTTGCCCTGTGGACAGAACTGATTGTATGAAAATTAACGTTAGTAGCAAGAGTTGCAAGTGCTAATACCTAGACAGGATTAAACCAATTGCAGTATACCTCTCATAGCTTTTAGTTAATTCTGATGTAGTTTTAGTCTTCTCTTTAATGTAGTCAAGTGGCATATTCTTGAAAATAATCAGTCTGTTGTTCCTGTGTCAATGTACAGCACCAGCCTCCTACTGGAGCTGTTTTTGTTTGAATAATCTATCCACCAGTGACTAAGGGGGATGGGGCGGAAAGTGCTTGTTTTAACCAAGTCATTTTACAGCTTTTGCAATTGAAAGAGAAACCAAGATATTGCTGACAATGCAAGATATGTTATCCTTCTGAGACTTCTTTTTGGCAAGGGATGAATATTGGAAAACAGCGCTGTTTAATTCACTGTTAGAATCAAATGATTTATGAGTGATAGTGTGCAATGCTATCGTATACTTGTAGAGCATCCATCTTGTTTCTCTGGTTTGGTGTTTTGTGTGTTTGGTGGTTTGGTTTTTTCCTATAGCAATAAAAATAGCTTCAAGAGTGTTGGCCTCAGAATTTGAGCTAGACTTAGCAAACTAGTTTACTGGTTTTACTTTACTATCTTATCTGACATTCTTCCCTGAGCTATGGGGAAACACTTTTCAGTACAATTGGCAGTAAGTATGCCTTATTGCAGTTAATATTGTCTTTGACTCCACAAAACAGTTTTGCTATTTGACCCCTGTGGTGGGTTGAAATTGGCTGGCTGCCAGATGCCCACCCAGATGCCCCTTTAGTCCCCTTCCTCAACAAGGCAGGAGGAGAAAATAAGATGAAGTTTGTGGGCTGAGGTAGGCATAGGGATATTGCTTACCAATTAATCGTAGGCAAAGCAGGCTTGAGTGAGGGAAATGATTTTAATTTATTGACAATTTAAATGGGATAGGGTGGTGAGAAACAAAACACCTTCTCCCTACATCTCCCTTTCCTCCCAGGCTCAACTTTACTCCTTCAGTCCTGAATCCTTGCCCTCCTCCCCTAATGGGAATGAAAAACCCTGCTTATTTAAATTATGTTTTCAAATAGAATTGTGTTTTTATTTGTGAGAAAAGCTGGCTTTTCTTGACAGTCATGTGCAGTGAACCCTCAGCACAAGCTGAAAAAAACCTATGGCTCAACAATTTCCAGATGGTAAAAATGGACTCTTGGTCTGAAACAAACTTTTTATCTGACAATAATTCAAAATATGATTTGGCAGATATGCCAGTGCTTGTGGCAGCAGGGTTTGGCTGACAATGCTTCCTTGTACCTTCCTTTATGGTGTGTGACTCTAAAACCAATACAAGCGAAACCCATGTTGAGGTAAGCAGACTTGCATTAAATATTTGCAGCATCTTGGAAACAGTCCTGATCAGCTTCTAAGCAAGTGCAATGCTCTGCTGCTCTGTGTGTAAACACTACTTTGTTTTTAATGGCATCAACAGTCAACATAAGTAGTGGATGTTTTCTAGCCCCGTTTGCTGATGTCTTGGCATGGTGTCCCTTATTCCTGCTCACTGCCCTGTCTCCTGTCCCCTCTGCAGCATGCACAAAACTGCATGCCTCAAAACTGGTGCTCTCCAGAGTGATGGAGGTGAGTCAGGTCACGGTGGCAAAACTTACGTGTCCTCATAACATTGTCCTTAAGAATATCCTTGAACATTATACATGGCAGAGTCATCACAGGTAAATAATTAGCTATTGTTTTGATAGTGCTAAGCGTTTACCTGTAAAGTAGGAGACAGTTTGGCTAGCCTAAAAAAAATTCACTTTAGCCATTTGAGCGGGGGGTGGAAGCAAACCCAACCCCCAAAAACCCAAAACCAAACAACAGAACCAAACATGCCCAAGTGTGTACAGAAACTATCAATGTTTGGAGGAATTTAGAAAAGTTAGTTCTCTTCATCAGTTTGGTAGCTTAGCATGCAGTCCTGCTGCAGCCACTGATCCCAGTTCAATTAAAAATCACATGTGATGCTGAACAAACCTGTAGCCATTTTATTATTCATAGTGTAGCCTGTGGGAGCAGAGCAAAGTTGATGCTAAAGTTGGTAGAAGTGTCTGTAAAATGGCTCAGGCAGCCTGCGAACCAGCAGGTGTGGGAAATGTTTTACTGGCTTAGCAGTAGCTCTTGAAGACTTTTGAGGCAATTAGATAATCTGATTGACTTGTTTTATTATTGACTGCTTTATAGTGGAAATGTCTCATGTCTAATAAATCATGGCAACTTTTTATTTCTCTGTATACTCATTCCTCTGTCATGTTCTCGTACCAGCATGAGTGAATTATTGAGCCTTCACCTTTGCAAGAAACAAACCAACTATGCAGTGCAGGAAGAGCTAAAACATAAAGATCTGAAATACTAAGGTCTGTTGTGAAATAAAGTGGGTTTTTTTTTGAGAAAGCTCCTTGGTATGGGTAAGTGATGTGGTGGTTTATTTTTAACTTTGTTCAAGTATGGTATTCCTAACAGTGTGGTGGGTTTTTTGTGTGTGGCCTTCTTTCCTCCTTTTCTGTTATGCATGAGTACCTCTTTGAAGTCCTTTGATAAATCTCTTCAATTTCTCATTATCTTGTTTCATCCACTCCTTCCTGATATTACTATAATATGACATTTCTGTACTTATCTCTCAGCTCTAAAATTTTTTAAATTGTAATTTGTATCTGGTTTCTGTCTCCATCTTTCTCCCTCCCCAGATTCCTTTCTGCTATCTTGTGGTTTGGAGATTGACATGATCCAGGTGCTGAACTTGTGTCACAGGGTTGGAGATGATATGATAAATACTAACATCCATGTTTCATCCTTGCTCACTTAGGCTTTTGTAATTCTTTTTCCTCTTCCAAGAATGAGTGTCCTCACACACTGCCATCTGTACGGCTCTTTCCACCCTTCTAAAAGTAGACAACAAAGAGGTAGAAATTCATTATTTTCTGGAAGATCTGTTTTTTCCATAATGTTTGTGTCCAGGAGGTGCAGGTAGGTAGTACGGCTTAGCAGCTGGAATTCTGAGTTGTCTTACGCTCCGTTACTGAGCCCAAATGTCATTCTGTGTTTGAAGGGTGAGAAGGCTGGTAGTCACCCTTCCTTGCTCTTCCTTTCTATAGCCATGTGAAGACTTGGGGACTAACAGTGAAGCGTTGTGACATGAATAGAGTGTGGAACAATGTGACTCTGATTATAGACAAGACTGAAGTTTCTGAGCTTTTATTTGTTTAGTCTTTGGCAAGCTGTTATTTTTTTCCATTGTACGGTTATCTCTGCAGGACTGAAGACAAGCCTCTTGCATGAAGTAGGTTGTAATTAAATGCAGCAAAATTTGAAGTAGTATAATAGGTTGCTAAGTCAGCTCTTAGTCACACTAATTCTTCTGAGAGCAAAAACCTTCACATATATTCCTTTTTCTGCTCTCCTTAGCTGTCCTCTCTTTGGCACCCTGGTGACCCTTCCTTTATACTCTTTCCTGTCACTCAGTTTTCACTTGTCATCTAAAAAACCTGGGGATTCTGTTTCTGAATAAACAGAAGTCTGCATGACCGGCTTCACAAGAAGGATTTTGCCAGTCTCTAGCTGGACTAAAAAGATGCTGGAGGATAAAGGCAGGAAGCAATATTCCAGTCTGGTCCCTTCTTAGCACTTTCAGAGCCCTTGTTAGCTGGACTCTAACTTTGAAGGGGATGATAGCAATATTTAGTAGAATGACTGTACAAAAAAGGGAAGACTATCCGGCCACTTGAGCTGCCCTTCAAACATGAATTTTCATTTCCAAGCGTAGCGGACAGGCATAATATTTCTTGTGCTGTTTGAGCACAAGAGCAGGTAGGTACAAGTAGCAGGTAGGTGACGGAGATATTCAAAATGTGTGTGGTCCTTCTATGCCAGCTTGCAGATGTGTGTGTGGTTGCAGCTATGAAGATCTAATCCATGTTATGTGAGTTAAACTTCTTATATCATTGCATTGGGGATGAAAATGTCTGGTGTTTCTTAAACTGAATAGTTTTGTGATTTAGTTTTTGGGACTGTTGTCCAAAGGAACAAACAGCTGTATAAAACTCTTGGAACAGCTGTTAATATTAAACCATTGTAATATGAATACGGTAGAAAACCTTAACCAGCTTAAGATGTTATGTTAAAGCAGAGCAACTTAGGACTTAGGTAGGTGGTAAATGGAATCTGACTAAATTGCAGGCATTATAACATTAAGTGTCACAAGTATTTGGCAATTACAAAGCAGCCAGACACTAGCTGGCTTTTTGAACGTCTCATGTACCATATCCTCCCCTCTGCTTGTCTTTGAAGGCAAAAGTACTAACTATTCCCAATCAGTTTAATCACCTAATTTTTGCCCAATCTGTGTATCACTGCAAATTCAGTGCTGTGAACTTGAGTAGGATTAAGAAAAACTGCCTGCCAATGAACTAAGGTCACGGAGTACTCCAGATTCATTGTGCTGCCCCTCTGTATTTAGGTGGGGGAAGAAACCTTGGTGAAAATCTAAATCAGGGCTACTACGTACTTCGTCAAGGTTCTCTGACCCCTTACACAGTAAGAACGTGTGAAGAATGACTGGAGCTGCTATAAGGGTAGTTTTTGTGGTGGTTTTGTTTGCTTGGTTTTTTTTCTTTAATCAAGGTGAAAGTGTGTGATGCTCTTGAAATTGATCATGTGGTAACTCAGTGTATTTGCAAAGTAAAAAGTGAAATGTCACAGCTTCTAGCAAATTTTATCAATCTTACTGCTCTTAGTTTTCCCTTGAGTGATGCAGATAAGACTGGCAGAAGTACTGAAGTTACTTGTGATAGATACAAATGTAGAATGTTGAAAGTAAATCTTTTTTTTTTGCCTTTACATTTTTAGAAAATGATCTAAAACTGAGGTAAAAAGTACTTTCTAGATGCATTCCACTCTTTTCCCCACACCTAGTTTGTAGCATACAAAAGTAAAGATTCAAAGGCAGGTCATGTGAGGACTACAGTGTCTTCAGGAGATGACCTATGACTTCCATTTTGTAGTTGTATTTCACCCTGTTCATACCAATTGTTCTTTCTGTGATGGTAATGTTATTTTAATGTTTCAGAAATAATAATCTTCCTTTTATTATTTCCATTAAAGTATTACTTCTGTTTGCATAGCCTGAAGAGTGTGAAATGCATTGTTGGGTTTTTTACTACCAAGCTTTGTAGTTTGCCATAACTTATGTGCATAATTTTATTGAGACTTTGAAATTTATTGTAAATGTGCATGAAGTTATTTTGTTATAGTATATTTCTCACTTAAAGAAGTGCAAATACATGTTAAGTAGAAAGCAAGATTCTCTTTAATCCCGTTGGGGAATGACATAAGCTTTGCTTTTCTTTGATAAAGAGCCAGTCTTTTTGCATGCTTCTGGGACTGCATCCTTGCCTTATCCCCATGTCCTTTCTCTCCCTTATTTCACCCTTCATGTCTGAGCAATTATACCCTAATCCAGACCCTTCACAACCTCCTCAAATGCACTGGAGGAACTGGGCTTTGCTTCACCAGAGCTGGCTGGTTCTTGGGAGCAGTTACATGAGCAGGTCTGAAGAAGCAAATCGGTGGCTGGCTCTTGGGAGAGCTGGGGATGTGCAGATAAGGTGCTAACAGCAACCTCAGAGGGGGATGTCGTACTGATCCTTGCCTTTAAGCACAGCTCTTCTTCTAGCTGTCCTTATGTACTTCTTTTGGGAGATTTGGGAAATACTTGTTCAGTACTAATTGTTTATAATAGGAAACATTATTTGATGCTACTTGCAAATAATTTTTCTTTCTGGGGTGGGGTGAGGGTAGGGCCATGAAAGCCTTGCAAGAAATTCCCTCTTGCACTGTATGATCCAGCAATGGTGATCTTGTCCTGGCATTTTCTGGGGTGGGGGTTAAGTGCTGATCTTGCTTTAAGTATTTTTTTATTAAAATATCTCAGATCAAACGCTCTTAGTTGCAAGATAAACCTTTGAATTGAGGAAACTAGCATTTCATGCAATACAAAATCATATTGTCTGCTACAGAGTTTGTACTTTGTGTTTTGCTGCTGCTTTGCTTTATAACCTCCCTTTCTTACTGGCAGAAAAAAGTTAACCTGCCATGTAGTTATACTCTTTTTTTTTTTTCCTCAAAATTAGTGAATTAAGCCAGCAAAGGCTCTTACTTCATGCAGCTCTGGCTATGCCAGAGGAGGCTTTGTTATTAGTGATGTCCATGCATATTTTTCATATGCCAAGCCGATACAGTTGTGCCAGCAGAACTCAATAGTGTATGCCTGTGTTTAGATGCTGACTTATGCCTATTGGTGATAAGAAACTTTTGTCAGACTACACCTCACAGTGTTTCTTCCTGTATTGCGAGCTAGTTCTCATTTTAGAGGTCATTCAAAGATACAAAGGCCTTTCTTGATGGGGGGGAAATTCCTAAGCACTTGCTGTCTGGTTAAGTCAAAGGTGTGTTGGCAGGTCTGGTTTTAAAAGGATTTGAACACTGTTACTGAACTAGTCTCTTAATGTTCTGCGTTTGCTGTTTCAGCATTGAAATTGGTCTGATGAACTGGCTTATGCTACTTACATCTCATCAACCTGGGTGCTTGGAATTCACAGTTTCTGTTGGATTTAGCACTGGTTGCTCAGGGGAGCAGGTTACCGCAAGGAGGGCTGTGTGGGGCTTAGCCTGGCATGGTACCTGTGGTGGTGCCACAGCTGGATGCCATGTGCTTATACTTTTTCCACAAGCACATCATCACTGGTACTTTCTCTACCTTACTTTCCAGTGGTTTGCAGTTCAGGTATTTCTTCAGCTATAAATTATATCCATCCTTTTGTGGACTCTTAATTCCATAAGCTTGTCTCTGCTTTTTTAGCCCATTTACACTAGTGCCCTCATTTGTCTTGCTTTCACTGGTGGTTACCAGCATTAATTTTGGTTAGCTTAGTTTAAATTTGGTTAACTTAGGCTAGCAATATTCCGGCTGAAAACTCCAGCCTGAAGGCATAGACCCACCTGCTCTGCTGCAGGGAGGTTGACCTACAGTGAAGCAGAAAGTTGGGGACTTGAGGCTCTTGAGCTGCCTCAGCTGGGCAGCTGCCTGTTGCACAAGGTCCGTGAACCCTGAGCCTGCACGGTGCCTGATTCCTTAGTGCCAGGAAGGTGTGCAAGAACCCTTTCTGAAAATGCACCCAGGACAGGATTACACCTGTGAATATGACTGACCTACTGGAGTTGCTGCCAGAGGTAGCAGTAATAATCTGATTTGTAGTTATCTGCTTTCATTAGGTGATCTTTCTTTTTGTACAGCCAGTTTCTGGGAAGGTAAAGGTGATGTGCCTGTTTTGAATTTCACATGCCCTCACAAAACCATCTGATGTGTTAGTGGCAGTATTCAAACCCCACGTTTGCACAGGTTTCATCGTAGTCCTCGTAGAAATTGGTCATTAAATAATAAAAGCACAGGGATTGGGATGTGTATGCGTAATCCTTTGCCTAAACAATTGGCTGCTGAAATCCCTTGGCTCAGGTTATGCCAAAGTCTCGATGGGCTCTGAACTTGTGTTGCTCTCCTTTTTGACTGCTCAGTTCCTGTATCATCTTCAGTTTTGGTCACACTCTTTAGAGTGGTATGTACTGAAGTAGGGGAAGTCTTCTGTGGGCTCATGCTGATCGTGATCAGTGGCTTGTTTGATTGCATAAATACCAGTTTAAGTGCATTCCAGATATTTATCTTGCAACTGTCGAACAGAATTTATGTACTTCCAGAGCAGTTAATCATGGAGGGGGTTCAACTTTGGGGCCTAATTAATGTCTAAACCAGGGAAGAAAAATTGAGTTTAATTAGGATATAGGAGTAGCAGTGCCTCGACCTACTGCTGTTCTGATCAAATGACAAAAGAAAATTCTCATGTTTGCCAGACGCCATAAGGAGGGACGATTCATAATACTTGATTTCTCTTTTATTCTTTCCTCATTAAGATATCTCACTAAATACAAGATATTGAATAAGACACCTTTATGACTGTGTTCCTTCTTCCCTCTAGGGAAAGAATAGTAATTTCTGAGTGTTCAAAGTTTTGCGTAGCATCATGTTTTCTTGCACAAAGGTTTTTCCCTTCCCTAGTGGTGCAATATTTCTTTTTCCTTGGTCAGCAAACGAATGTGGCTGGGAAGTGAAATACTCAATTTATTTCAAGAAATGGACATGCCTTTTGCTTAACCTTCATCACTAGGGATGGGTGACAGTACAAAATACTTAACCTACTTTGGGTAGGTTGTGTGAAGGTAAGAGCAGGTTAACTTATGGTGATTGTTTTTGTAATGAACTTGCTGGAGTGTTTTAGGGATAGAAATGAGAGTATTTGTGGTTTGCACTAACATACTTTGCATTTAAATTTTTTGGTCATCCTGTTAGTTCTTTTTGCTTCCTTTTCCTTTATGCTTAGAGCATTACTACACCAACTGAATTTTAGGAGCTTCCTTTAAGCATTCTATACGTCAGGCTTCATCTTAGTAAATTACAAAGGTTAATAGGCCGAGGTAAATAATTTACAGGCATCAGCATGACTCTGATCCTTGACAAAATAATGGAATAGCTAATGAAGCTCAGACTTAGTCTGTCTGCAAACAGTTTATGCTTTTTTTTAAACTTCATTTGCCGATTTGATTTCTGTATAGACTGGGCTCAACTTTGTTGCTGAGGTCAGCATGCAACAGTTCTGAGTTGAGGAATACTTTGTATCTGGGGTTTGCTTCCCCCCCAGCTTCTATCTTCCTGGGCAAGCAACACTTGGGATTTGTAAGAGTAACAGGACTTGGTGTGAGTCGTGGTTGTGAAGAACTTTAATGTGTTAGTCTATGTTTGTAGGTTGGCCACAGAAAAGTGTAGAAGCCTTCCAGTACGTAGTCTGTTAGGTGAAACTGTGTTAGTGAGCAGCTTTACAGCAAGTGACTTAAGCTTTAGATGCTGGCAAGTTTGTGAAACAGGAGTTTGCCTCCTTTCTTTCATTCATTTTCTTTACCACGGGCATGCTGCATGTTCTTGGACATGCTCCCCTATACTCAGCGCTGGTGAGGCCACACCTGGAGTACTTGGTTTAGTTCTGGGCTCCCCAATACAGGAGAGACGTGAACATACTGAAGTGAAGCCAGTGGAGGGCCACTAAGATAATGAAGGGACTCTACTACTATATAGGAAGCCAACCTTTATTAATCTATTTCTTAGGAAATTGGAGCATGTAATAATATGTAGGAGTCAGATGATATATTAGTTTGCATCTCAGGAGTTGGCTTCTATTTGCGTAGGGAAAAACTGCTGAACTAGAAAGGTTTAGGTCAGGTCCAGATGACAGACTGGTGGAGGGAGATTTGCCACAAGATGGGGAGGAATGGATGGAGGAGTCTGGGAAAAAGATAGGCAGCTCTGAAGGGATGGATCAGGAAAGGTTTTAATGTTTGGGTGTGAAAAGACAGAGAATAGGGGATGAGGAGGATTTGGGATTGCAGCCTTTGTTTTTTTGGAAAAGGAAGATAGGAAAACATCTGGCTAAACAGATTTGGGGTAAAGACTCTGGAATATGAGGGGGCAGGAGCTCAGTGTTGGGAATAAGAACTTTGCAGAGTGCTACTGTCTTTACACACCTGAAATGTGGCCACTTGTCCTTATTGCATATAGCATGTCAGCCTTCTCAGTCTGACACAAACTTGGAGCTCTGGCCAGAGCAATGCATGGAGTATTTTGCACCTCTAACAGTACCTGTGAAAAGTTGTCTCTGGGATATTATTGCATTTCCTTCTGCCATATTGGGTCTGCTTTTCCAGGCAATTATGAAAACTTTTGAAAAAGTTTACTCTTATGTGTCAGATTTCCTTTTCTTAAGGAAGCTTGCCACAGAGTATGACATAATCATATGTGGAAAACAACATTTTATCTTTTGTACTGTGGACATTGTTTCCTGAAGATGTTCAAACAAGGTTGATTGTTCCCCTGATTTGAAACTCTGCCATAACTGATACCTGATACCATAACTATCCAAGAGTGATACTTGCATGTATACAGTTTATGGCTTGGCTTCCCTTTCTGCCCAAGCAATATTGCTTATTTGGGCCTGCACAAAGTCTCTGACATCTGTTGTGTGTCTTCCTTATGATATGCAGATGGGCTTTTTGTGGGGAAGGCTGCTGTGTTATGCCAGGAGATTACACTAGATGATCACAATGATCCCTCTGACCTTATAGCCCGTGAATCACCTCCGCAAATGCACGCGAGCCTAGTAATAGTTCTAATTTGGGCAGAGAAAAAAGAGCAGATGGCTAACACCAACTTGTGGAAAGCATTTCTGTTTTCTTTGTCGTGGCTCAAACACAGGGACCTAATCTGTGTTCATAACAATATGAGCTGTAGTAAATCTAGTTTGATTCCTACCTTCTTATTTGTGTCTGTGAATTTACTTTATCTCTTTAAGTGCCCTCCTGTTTATGTACTTGGAAACATCTTAATAGCCAGATTTTGGGCAGGTGTTACCCACCTCTCTCTTTTCTCTCCATGTGCCAGTCGTGTTGGTTGGGACCTCAGGGAGATGATGAGGGCATCTTCTCCCTGTGGGAGAAGTTTGTCCTTTGATATCTACGGGGTGCATATAATCCAATCCACTGTCTATCATCATAGAGGTATTTGCAATACCTTTATTCCAGTTACCTCTTTTTCCACAGTGCACTGGCTGATAGCTGAAACCCTCTAACCAAAGATTTTGACAGAAATTTTTCCAGCCTCAAACCTTGGTGTGTGATCACTGGCAGTTCGTGAAATGCGTGCCCAGCTCTGGAAGCTGATGCTGCTTGGTTTAACTAAATGTTAGGGAGCCATTGCAGGCTGTTGGAGTGAAATGTGGGGTCGACAGGGCCTGGCGACTCTCTAGGGCAGCTCCACGTAGGTGTCAGGACACTTTGCTTCCAATTCTTTGTTTTGCATTGTTGTCCCGTGAAAACAGCAGGGTCACTGGCTGACCGGCATGGGTCTTCAGGCCTGGTGCATGGTGCCACAGCATTATTTTTGTCTCAGGAGAGCTTGCTGTTCTCTCTAGGTTCCTCTTAAACATCATTCCAATGTGCTGAGACCAGCAGCATGGTGCGTTAGATTGCCTTTTCTAGGAGGTATGGAAACAGCTATTTTAATATTGCTTCAGCTGTGAGGATGCCTTCTAATTTATCAGTTGCTGGGGGATTTTTAATTGTGAAGTAAATACAATTTAGCTTAGACTCACAGCACACATCAGTGAGAACCAGGGGGTGGTCCTCATTACTTGTCTGTGGTGTCTTGTTTTTGATGGTGTTTGTTGGGAAACACCAGGGAGTGAGGTGCAAGTTGGTTTTTTTTTTTAATTTCAGGTTTTTTGTAATGCCCGTATTTCATAGCTTGGGCTGTACAGAGAATTTACAAATTGGGCAGCTACATTTTATGTGACTGTTGTAGGCAGGCATCAGTACTTATTTTTGTTAGAGACACTACTAATATAACTGTGGTTTTGCCCAACTGCTGCAGTTTGGTGGAGAAATAATGGAGGAAAACTTTGTGCTTGCCACTGATTGCAGAAATAAAAATTGCAGTGCAAAGGTGAAAACGTACAAGCAAATTACGTGTTGCTGGAGCCAATTGTTCTACCATGGTGTTGCAAGAGAAGAAGAAATCTTCAGAATGATCTCAACTCTTGGCTTCTGTTTCTTTAAAAAACCCAACACCCTCCCCTTTAAAAAAGCCTAACCCAACCCAAAACCTCAGGGCTGCCCATAAAGATTATTCTGTGTTAATGAACTCAGGGTCCAGTAGTCCCAGTGAGCATCAGAGGTTCTTCTGTGAGCTTGGTGGTCATGAACTCTGGTGCTTTGTGGCTTGCTTGGCTTTTTGCCTGTGCTAGTGGGGTTACAAACCACACTGGTTTCCATCCTCAAATTTTGTCTTTTTATATGTGAATTAATCTGAATTTGACAAAGATAGTTACTTTCAAAATGCTTTTTCTATCCAGAAAATCCTGCATCCAAGAATACAAAACTTTCCCCTCTTTTCGTTAATGTTGTCAGGGTTTCAGATGCGTGCTAATTCTGGGTAGGGCGGTATCTATGATAGATCCTCTTGCTTGCCTAAAGGCACAGGCAAAGGGATATTTCTAACTTTGTAACATTCCAAGTGTCTTAATTGAAACCCACAGGCTAATTCCTTCTATTTCTAAATTCCTTTTCTGAGAACTTAGATGAGAACTTAAATAATGAGGTGGGGAAGGTGATTTTAAGTCTTAAAACATGAGATGACCCTTGGTAACTTGTGCTGGAATGGTCGGTTAATTTCCGTACTCTATTTGCCAGTCTGTATGCTGCTCCAGGGAACTCTCATTGTAGTGCTGCTCTGCCAGCTGTTCTGGGTGTGATAACTTTTGTCTTTCAAAAACTAAATAACACAGTTCTGTCATGTAAGCATGTAATGCGTTCTGGGGAAATAAGAAAGCTGGCTCTCAGTACGAAGCAGAGGTTGAGTAAAGGGCAAACCACAATCTGGTGAGGCTTTTGCTATTACCTCTATTTTTAGATCATGTAGATTCCTTTTTGCTCCTGAATGTGATATTCACAAGGTAATAAACTGGACTTGGAACTGGGGTTTCAAACTGCCCCGATACAATTGAGGGATAATGCTGAGGGCGGAGGAGGTATGTAAGGCTATAAAAGTGATTCCTGGGGGCAGCTGAATGCCAGGACACAGGCTGGGCATCTGATCACAAGAGCGAGTTGTTACTCCAGTTGCGGGGACATATATCATGTCATATAACAGAAACAGGCTTCAGCAAACGCACATCCGGGATAGGAAGCTTTTCTTCTCTCTGTCATCACAAGAGTTTAATTCTGTGTGTTTAGGTTTCTATTTCTTCTTAAAGGAACAAACTGTTCTGACATTGGCCGTTACAAGTCCATTAAGCGCCTGGGGGGCAGGCAGAGCCATGTTGGCCAGAGGAAACAGTTGGTAGGTGATGAAGAAGAATTTGGCCCCCAGTCAGTCCTTGGCTTCTGTCATCAGGCTGCGGCAGTGTGAAAGGAAACACAAATTGTTTCAGGGACTTGATGAATTTGTTTCTCACTGGTCTGTGACTTGCTGATATTTTTAATGTCTCATGAGAAGTTGACTGGCTGGAGTACAGCATGCTTTGCTGAATGGTAATATTGTTTTTTGACTGAATGTGGCTAATTTGTTATCTGAATCATAATGCCAGCCTCTGGGGGTTAGCTTTACAGACTCATAAGATTCTAAAGAAAAATAATTTGACGGATAAAATAACTTGTCGCTGTTGTTAACAAAGCACCAGAATTTTGGTTACAACTTCTTTCCAAGGATTAATAGCAGAAAGCTTGACGCAACCCTAGCTACTACAATGGCCAATTACAAAAATCCTAGTTTCAGAGGCTTTTTATAAAGCAAACATGGAAGCATAGTCTGACTGGGCAAGAGTCATCTATGGGTTTTATAACTGAGCAGAATGTTTTGGGAAGATGGGAGTTGGGGTTCTGATTCCTTGCCTAACTGAAGTAGAAAGGATGCTCTGATAGTGAAGAGATAGTAGGGGTATATACATTAATATTCTTTCTATCTCCATTAAAGACTAAAATGTTTGTGTTTGAAGTCATGTGTGTTTTGGTTTGTTAGCTGGGTTTTTCCCCTTCCTAGGAAACCCTCTTTTTGAAAAGAGGGAAAAGGGGCTGGATTTTTAGTAAATGTCACGTACGCTACTGCAGCGCGCACAGCACGAGCACTTAAACAGCCTGGACCTGAGGTCTGGTGGGAGCAGCAGTAGGCACAAGGCTGGCTGGTGGAGTCGTGGCAGGCTGAAGCTGGTGTAATGCTGAGAAGAGCTGTCACCTCCTGCTGTGTGTGTGCTTGCGAAGGGGCTGAGCCCCCCAAGACTGGGGTGTGTAGAGCTCCAGGTGACAGCACTTATAATTCTATGACCCTTTTTATAACTGTTGACTGTGTAAAAGGACAACAATACAACTATTTTTGGCCTCTCTTCATGCTTTGCCTTTATCATATTGACGAGTAAGCACATTAAAAGAACGTTTTAACTTTGGGGTTAGTCGTCTTGATTCTCACGTAGGGAAGCTTAGGGCAGGAAGAAGGCAGACTGAGCCTTAGCAAAGTGACCTGGTACATAGATATGTACTTGGAGGTGTTGGCAAAAAAGGGACAAAGGTTACCAAATGACACTTAAAGAGAGAGAAGGATGTTTAAATATTGAATACAAATAATATTTGCAGTTAATGTAAATGGAAGACATTTTCAAGAGGTGGACAGAGTCTGGGACTGAGTTTTGTACAAACCTAGCCCTTTGGCCAAACTGTGGCAGTTAATAATCTGGTCTGTTCCTGTCTCCCAAAATAACACTTGGAGGGGAAATATATTCAGTATGTTTGGAGTTTTAAATCCTGACCCTGTCAGTCTCCTGAGAGATGGGTACTTGGAGAGTATCCTGCTGGTAGATCCTATCTGTCTTTGATGGCAAGGTGCTCTATTTCACTGAGGGAGGAGAGCAGGGTTAATGAGATCTTTCGGGTAATTGTATTCCCCCAGAATAATACCTTGAATTTCAACGAGATGTTTTAAGCATGGCCTGCTGTGTGTGCACTGTAGGTATCTTGAAACTCTTTGAGAGAAATCTTTTTCTGCATTGGGCTGTCTGATTTCTGGTTGAGCCTGAGGTGCAACTGGGGTGAAGGCTATGCTGGATCAGCTTTAGATGAACGGCAAAGAGGAAAAGCACAGAAGGCTGAAATAATGGCTGCTGGCTGCCACGTTGCAGCAGATGTGCACTCTTAAGCAGGTGTTTCAGCCAGAGTCTAAAAGGATCCCAGAACTGAGGTTTTACTTTAAATTGAAATGGACATTTTCTTAAAGCTTAAGTCTTTTAATTGTTGTGACATCTCATTTCTTACCAATGGGACTTATGTCTGAACTGAGCCTTTGCTACTGCTATTCCTTGTTTTTTACCTAATGGACATAAACACCTGGTTGATTGTTCCAGTCTTCCTGTAGGCTGTGTGTAACAGATCTCTGGCTAGATGTATTTGACATTGATGACATCTTTTCAGATGCGTGTTGGGCAGGAAAGAGGAAATTCTGAGGTCATCTACTGAAGGAAACTTCTGGTAGTATTCCATGACTCTTTAAAATAAACATCTGGAGTTTATAGGTAAAACTTCACTGTACAAGAGTCGCAATTGCTGCTGAGGCATACGATCTTTTAAGTGTTGTCTTTTAATCTGATTTCTTTTGAGATTGTATATTTTTTCTTTTCCTTGATTTCATAAAGTGGAACACTTGAGTTTCCATCCGGTTTTCTTTAGGGCTTCATCCTAGTGCAGAGACAGATGGTCTGAACACTGTGGTGGTATGCTGTGTTGTAAGGGGCTTGGAAAAATTGGTGCCAGCTGCCACTGAGAGGTTCTGCTCGAGACCATCCTGGGCAGTGGTGTGCTGTGAGTGCCTGAAGCATATCTCTGGGCTGGTCTGTTAAGAAGCTCATGGAGTCTTGAAGTTCTCTTGGAGGTCATGATCTGGGCTGCAGCTGTCAAACTGAGTTTGCCCCATGGAAGGTACTGCCTGCCTTGACTGCAGTCTGCTGCATGGATTTGGAGGTTAAAATCTTTCATAGGCTGCATATGTATCTTTTCTTGGCTACAGCAAGCAGGCCTGAAAACCCATGGTGGGCCAACCTCTTTTGCCTGGTCTGTTGTTAGCAGGTAATTTGCTGTCATTTACATGCAGGTGATGAGGCACTGTCTTGCCCCTAGCACTGCTCAGTGCAATTCACCGAAGAGGTGCCCTGTGATACAGGCAGAGCTGTGCTGGAGGTGACTCGGCCTGGTTTGGTGGAACAGACTCTGTAAAATTGCAGGTGACTCCCAAATGTCTTACCCTGGGAAGCTGTCTTCTCCCTGCACAGCCGGAGGCCACTGCTGCTCCTCCCTCTCTCTACTTTGCCTTATAGGTGCTTGTCTGTCCTTCCTTCCTCCTTGTCCTGCTGGGTCCTTCTGGCTGCCCCTTGGACCCTAGGTGCTGGTAGTTTGGTGCCATACCAGCTGGGGCTTCTGAAGGGAAGGCCTGCTGAGCTCCTTCCACGCTTTAGCTGAACTTGACTGTGACTGATCACTAATGCAGTTTTTAACCCAGGTGCAAAACCAGGCTGAGGGTGGGTGAGGATGTGAGTGCTTCCAGGGTTACTTCAGCAGCTTTGATACTGCAGTTGCTGTGCCGGGTACTGAAGGAGACGGTTATCTGCATCAGAAGCTTGAATAAGGACCTCAGCAGCTTTTGGAGTAATGCATCCAGGCAAAAGGTGTTGACAAAGCGTGTTGATTAAGAACCTGTGGTTTCGTAGGTTGCTCTTTACCAGATGGGAAGCCTGTGAATTTAATGCATCGGTACCCTGCCCAGGAGGTGCTGTGAGGCTGATTCTAATGCAAAGGAGCTGCTGTGGTTGCTAGCAAAGTTGAATGAAACATTTGTGTGACACGAAGTAGCAAAGACTTTGAGTGGTTTGAACAGCTTTATTGACAGATCAGGCAAAAAGTCCTCCCACTGAGTCAGAACAGTGTTTAATATGATCTGTTTTGAGCAGTCTAGGATTAAGAATGCATTTTCACTCATTGTTTTATTTTCTCTCTCCAGATGAACATAATGATGTACAGAAAAAGACCTTTACAAAATGGATAAATGCTCGTTTCTCAAAGGTAATGTTGGGTTGAAAGTACTACTTATTTAGTTTTGTTCACTGTTTAGAACATTGGTTAAATATACTTTGCTCTTATTCCTGTAGAATACTCCTAGTAAAACATGTCAAAATGTGTAATGAAAACATAAAATACTGTAATGTTTGCTCCTTCTGTTTCCCCATGCATATAAATATTTGATACCATGTCTTGTTTAAGAAAAGAAATGAAAGATTCTATTTTTAATACATAAAATAGCTATTTGCATGATGGTGTCTGGGTTTTGGTCTTCTTACTTTATACAGTTTATTTTACATGCAGTTTTATGAGTGCATTACAGCAGATTTTGAACCTTAGTTGCTGTGTTTATTCTCAGTAGCGCTGAGTCAGCTTTACTCATCCAAAATATTCTGCAACCCTCCAGTTGAAGCCACCTGGTGTTGCTACTTAAGTCTTGACTGTGAAATTTTTTTATAATTACTTGCTCATTTTGAGTGTTCCTTGACTGTCATGCTATTAAAACATTTCTTGTTTTAATTCTCTTTACTGACTTGAAACTTATTGAGGATATTGTTTTATGTTTTGGGATGAGAAAGGAAGTGGTTGCTTTGGGCTGCTATTTAAAGCCTGCTTTTTATGCTGTTCTGCTGATAGTGAAAAATTACACTTTGCCCAGGAGTGCGGTGGCTTGTGGGAAGTTTCCCTACTTCATAGTTTGACTGTGTGAAGGAACCTGGGCTATTATCGGAGAAAGCTCACGTGTTTTGTGGTTTTTTTAGCCAGTATGATGCTGCAAGTGGGATAACTACTAGTTTTCACTCCATTAATGAAGCAGGGCACGCATGTGAAATAGACAAAATACAGAAGGGAGGATGTGTGTGGTGGTGGGGGTTGGTTTGTTTTCTTTTTTTAAATCAATGACAGTGCTATACCAATGAATGGCTGCCTCTGGAACGCTGCCCTTCTGAGGTTCCTGTTCAGCAGCGTAAGAAATTTTTACCTTCCTTCCCTTCCTGTGCAACAGGACACTGGGCAATGCAAGGCTTGTGGCCTTGGTTGATTTCACTTTGGCTTATGTTTGTTTTGCTTGAAAGCTGATATCCTGCTCTTCATCCAATGCATTCTTGGCTAGTTTGCCCTGTAGGGAAGGAGTGTGTTTGAGTAACTGGTGGCTCTACACTCAGCTTTTGACTGGTGCTGGGAGGAGAGGTGGTCCTGCAGGAGGAGGGTTAGGCAGGCAGGATCACGTAAGGAGTGAAAACATGGTGAGAAAGGAAGGCCTGTTTGTAGAGACATGCCCTGGCATAAAGATGGCATGAACACAGAAATGACAGTGATACTGAGAATGTGCTATGTGACTTGCTTGTGTGTGTGTTATGGACATTGTATTGGAATAGGTAAAATTGGTTTTAGTCCTCATACTTATACACCCATGGATATATTTTATAAAGCGGTTTTTCCTTTTATACTATGTATTCAGACAGATCCTGCTCAGCTCCTGGATTTCCCTGCCACAGGGTATGGCCAGATACTCACTGGATTTGAAGTAACTCTGTAACTTCATGGCCCATTAAACTACCTGAAGCTATGAAAGCCATGTTAATGATTAGAGACTCGTATAAAAGGACATACTCCTGACTACTGCACGTACAATTCAAACTTGAGTATGGCTACTTTGCCCTGACAAGACACAGATTTATGAAGAGTGGCGTGTTCAGATTGCAAGGAAATTGCTGGTGTTAAGTAGAAATCACCTCATGTAAGAAAGTCTCTAGTTTCAGCAGTGCCTTGAAAATGTAAAAAGGCTGATTGCAGTCTTACTGAAGTTTTTGCGTTTACCAAGTCATTTGGGTGGTTTAAAATTCCTTTTCTGTGAACTAGATTGATTCAGCTGCTTAGTAGGATAGAGAGTTTCTAGAGGCTGAGTAAATGTAACCTGACTTACACTGCAGAAAATAAAATCGTAACTGAGGAAATTTGTGTGAAATTGCAAAGTTCACTTAAAGAATTTTACTTGTTCCATGTTAATTATATTGCAGTTGCTCTTCATTTAAACACATAAATAAAAAGTAAACAGCTGAGCCTCTATAAACTAGTTTAACATACAAAAAAATCCTCGCATTGCAATTGCATAATGTGCTCAATCACTGAACTTGATGTAAATCAGTTCAGTAAGGTTTTACAAATGATCTAGAGAAAGAGCACTGTCTTTCCCTTCTCTCATCAGAGAACAGGTAGATCAGCAAAACAGTGTCTCAAGTACGCTCAGAGGTAGCCGTATCTGCTTTGGGCACCTATTCAGTAAGATCTTTTCTAGTTCACAGTACAGTAAGTTATATTTGTGCTCTTCATTTGAACCATTCTAGAACAAAATGTATCTTACTTGCACATGTTTTTGGAAATGAAGGCACAAGCATATTTAAAGAGGATGGGGTCTTAAGGTCAATAAATGTACTCAGCCAAGCCTCAGCACTCACTGTAGGAATCTTTTCCTTAGGGCCATACGCACGACAACTCACAAGCCTATGATGGTTGTCTAGTAAGGATATTTTGTTAAAGGGAATAAAAGTTTTAGACAGTCTATTTTACCAAGCTTTAACCAATAGGGAAGTTTGCATTCAAATGAATTTCAATACAGAGCATTTCAGCCTATCTTTATATTAAGCCCCGTAATGTTTTTTCCTTATTGTATCTTTCTATTGCTCTGTCCAGTCTAATTTCAAGATTCAGATTTAGCTGTTTCCCTGTGGTATAGCCCACCAATTAAGGCATCTAGTTGTATGGATAGTTAACGTATGCTCTTCGAACACTCTAAAATTGTTTCCTATCCTCTTTTATTATTACCAGTTCATAAGTCATGACTATTCTCAGAACACCTTTCTGCAATGCAAGAGTACTGTCCTCTGTGTGTATAGCTGTTGCAAATAAAGGTAAATATCAGAAGTAGTTACTAATTTTGAGTGCTAAATCTGAATCTTGTGTTAGATTTTCCAGAGGGTTTGACGTTTCTGTAATATCTTCCTAAAAACCAGAGCTCTTGTTGAGTCTTATGACAGAGCTCGGAGGGTTCATCTCTTCTCCAAACTCAAGCAAACAATCTAAAATATCTAGTAGGTTTTCAGGTGGAGCTTGATCAGCATAGAGAAGGGACCACAAGATGATGGTGCCTGTGTCAGCAAGGACTGGGCTTATCTAGGGAAGTCTCCTAATCACACAGCGATTACCTGTAAAATTGTGCTTTAAATGATTCTGATTAGTTACAGGGGAAACTTTTGGCCAAAAGTAGAGTTTGAATTCAGGTCCACAGGATAACTTCTCCATTAACCATATGTTTTTTGTTACACATAAGTAAAAGGGGAGTGAACAAAGATTTTGAAATCAACCCCAGTTTTGACTTTTCCAAAGTTATAAATAGTTTCAGTCTGTATTTATTTGCATGGCATATTAGCAGGCCTGGGACTTGTAGATCCATCACACAGACCTCTGACACTTTGGCTGATAATCACATAGCATAGTGGCTGGATACTCGCACTTGCAACTCTAGAAGGTTCCTAGAAGATTTGATAGGCATGTTGAGGGATTCAGGAGTTGTGTCCCACTTTAGACCCTGCAAGTACAGTATTTTTTTCTGCCCCGTTCTCTTTACTTTCTTCAGTCCTACTTTCTGACCCTGTTTCCTCCCCCCCTTCACTATTACACCCTCTCACGTCAAAGCTTGCCTGCCCAGCAAATCTGGAGTTTTGATTGCCCTGCCTATTTCATTCCCACTTCTGTCTTTGTCACTTAGTTGCTTACCCAGTAAGACCCAGTTTTTCTTGTTAAAGCTCCAGGCCTGCTCTGTCTGTCCTTCCTTTCCCCTTCTCCCTCTCTACATCTCCTCACCTTCGCAGCCCTTACAGGATTCGACACTTGTATGGTCGTTCCTATTTTTGCATCTCTCTTCGACTTAACAGTCCTAGCCTTGCCCTCTATCTCCTTGCAGGAGTCAGTCTTTGCTGGCTTTCATGTTCGCATTTTCCAAGGGTACTCCTTTCCAAGTTTGCTTTCAGATTAGTTGCCGTCCTCTTCCGCTGTTCCTGAACTTGGCAGGTAGGACCTAGAGTCAACACAAGAAACATGATGCCCTAACTCTTAATTTAGACGCATGGAGTCAGATCTGTCAGTCTTTCAGAGCTTAGTTCTGTCACTCTAGAGGAAGCTCACAGACCCAGCATGGGCAAACTGAGACTCTTCCTTTTCTCCAAGGAATTGTGCTTTCATTACACTTGGGAAGTTTTCCCACAGGGATGGCACAAACACTTTATTGCTAGGAAGGCTGTGCTCTGCAAAAAGTACATAAAACATCAGAGATGCTTGTGGTATTCAGTGAAAAGAACACTGGATTTCTGTCCACCCACCCACTGCAGGTTGTAAGTCTTGGGTATGGGTGGCTGTTGAACGGGAGCCAGCTGGGGGCATTGTTCCAAGGTGTTGGGAGCTGCATTCAAAACCCTTGCATGCCTGAGAGCTGTGCCTCCCTTCCCTTTTTGTCATGTACTCCCCTCTCTTTCCAGTCTAAGCTCTCAGTTTCATTATTCTTATGGATGTCTGTGTGTCTTATTTCTGCATTTGCAGCATTTTTGTTGCATGTTTCTGTGATCCTGATCTTCCAGGTCCTGTGCTGGTGCCCTGACATCTGCATTGGCCAGCAGCTGCAGCACTGGCAGGGCTAGGAGCTAGGACCTGCCAGCCTGGGTGAAGCCAGACCTCCCATACTTCTACAGCATCTTAAACTCTTTCCTGCTCTGTGGTCTTCCAAAACACATTTCAGTTTAGGGTTAAAGTGCAAAGAAGCAGCTGAGGTGCAGCTTGGGAACAGACCGTGTTCTCCAGGGCTGAGCTCCAGGTTAGCCTGCAAGAGAGCAAATGCTTGGTGCTGAGGCTCCTGTGCATTTCCTCTGATGGGTCCCCTCCCCTGGAAGGACACCACATAAAGTAAAGATGAGAGAAGGCAGGGCAGGAAGCAAACTGGTGAGCTGTATTTGGAGTGCTTTGCATTGTGATGGCTTTATATGCATTTTAAAATTAAAACAGTCCCTCCCCCGTTATATCAGGCATTAGATAAGACTTTGCACTTAGCAAATTAATTAACTTCCTGGGTGGTGTGCTGCATATGTCTTTTCCACCATCTTTGCTCCTTAAATTTCTCCTTTCCTTGAAGGGAAGGGTTGTTTTACCATAATAATAAATGTCAGACCCTATGCTTCTGAAGACACTTTGCTGCTCCACTGCTGACTCTTAACAAATGTGATAAATCTTTTGAAAGACAAAAGCATACTTATTCAAGACAATTAATTTCACATGACCCAGGATACCTGAGGCCAAAGACACTTCAGAAGGGATTTTTTTGGGGGGGGAAGGAGAATGATGGAGTTTAATGTATTAGTCATGCAAGAAGAGAGATCAAAAAGATTGATTAGGCAATTTTATCTGTCCAAGGAGACATCACCTAAGAGGGTTTGTAGTCCTTTTTCCAGTTCAGTTTTTGTGGCACGAGCACACATACTACTGGTATATGTAGTACTAGTAAATACTTGACTACTGGTGAAGTATTCTCCAGTCTTATTCCTCCTGCTGTTGTCCACTGCTGAATTAAACTGTAAAATGTAACCACTGAAAGATAGCCAAAGCTTATAAAAAAATTGGCCTTAACCTGAGGAACAACCTGGGTGGAGAAGAATTAGTGGTCGTATGAACTGGACATGAAAAATTCAATTTTTAGTCTACACTTTTCTTCTTGCTGGATTACTTAGTCCCTCCTGAGAAGAGGTCAAATAGGATGTAAATTAACCAAGATGCAGGAAAAGAAATCTTTTTCTCGATTAAGTTATGAGATACGGTAAGGATGACTAACTTATAGCATAAAAGCAATACTACAAAGCATTTAATGATCTCTCCCAGATCTAGCTATAGTATGAGATTGCTAGTTTTCTCCCCTCCTCTCAACTGCTGCTGTTTTCTGCTCTAAGAACAGAGTGCACACAGCATCTCCCTTGCTGGACTTCAAGGTTTGGAATTCTCATATGGACTGTAATTACTGTTGATTTTGGTTAATGCTCTGGGCTTTGGGATGGAGTTCGACTGATTCATGGTTTCTGTGATCATCCCAGTTATTGGAGTGTTTGGGTATTCGTGTTTATGTGACCTTCTCAGGCACTAGAGCTAAATCTGGTAAAGGCACTGAAACAAATCTGCCCCTTCACTTGTTAATTGCTAATAAGGACAATAATCAACCTCATCAGCAGGATTTTTTTTTTAAAGGAATCAAGTTACAATCTGAAGTTAGGTGGCTTTAAAAAAAAAGGCGGGGGGGGGGGGGGGGGGCGGGGAGGTGCGGGGAGGAAGAAAAAGATGACCTTCCAGTCTTGCAGGAGAAATAACTGACAGTGATAAGAAGTATGGTTCCAACTGCCCCTGCTGGTAATGATACATAATGAGGCTTAATTGCAAGCTGAGGTTAGTACTGTTACATTAAACATATTATAATAACGTAAGCTTATGTAAATGCATTAATAGATGCACTGGGGAGAAAAATACATCCATAGAGAGTTGCTGATGCCTTACGTTTGTTTTGCTGCCTTGCTATGTCTAATATTTGCTTTTTATGTTTTCCCTCCTATCTTGTTGTCAGTCAAGTATTTCAGGTGTTCTGTGGATTAAGCTATCTTTAGCGTTTCTGCTTTTCTGCTACTTAAACTCATGTCTGTCATCTAGTAGAATCAAACTGTCCAGTTTCACTCATCTCAGTGTTGAGTCTTACTTTTCTTTTTCTCATTAGCCTGGAGTTTTAAATATTTAGTTGCTTGTAATTATTTTATTTTTAAGCACCAGTAGTGATATATAATTCAGTCAATAAGGTGTGTTCCTCCTGTGATTGTAACTTCTTATTGATGTCTTTTTACTTGGTATTTGAAGTCATAGTTTCGGTACTAGTGTTGTGTAGGCATGCCACACCTGCTCAGGCATATTCAGCATAGAGTAGAGCATACTCAACTAAAATACATCTGTCACAGTACAGCTAGTAGTTATGCATGCTCTCCTATAACTCCTGCATGTCAGTGGAAGGAGAATGGAAAAAAAGTATCAGGTTTTAATAAAAATACTTCTGTAAACAATGACTATGGTCTTAAATTAGAATTTGGCAACATTATTTGTTGACATAGTTGTTTACTTTTTGCAATGACCTTTTTGCTTTCTGAATTGTTTCCCACATTGAGTTCCCATGTGCTGGCCTTATGATGTAGCAGCACTTGACATGTTTCTTGCTCTGTTTTGGTCATGAAGTGTATTTCTTACTCCTACTGTTTGTAATGGAGTTTAAACTTAAGTAGATGGTTCAATACCTGTTCAGTATTGCCCCCTTCTCAAGAAAGAGAGGAAATGGGTCTTTGCGGCTCTACTACTGTTTTGACCTGTTTACTGAGTATCTTATTAGACATTAAAAATAGTCATCTGATGGTTAAAAATAATTAACAGAAAAACAACTCTGACTTTCCTATAAGTGACATTGGAAGATCAGAGGATCTGATGGAAAATCAAGACCTACTGCTTCCTATGTCCTTTCAGGGTGTGTTGGTGTTTCTGAGGTGGCAGATGACCTAAATGTCAACTAGGGCTTTCCCCAGCACTGCTCTGAGCAGCAAGAACTTGTTTGCTGCATTCCCTCAGTGGCTGGTGAAAGTCATATGTGTGCTTTTTACAATATGGTTACTTCCCTGGTGACAGCCAGCATGCATTACTGTGAAACTGAGAGGACCTTTCATCCTGGCTTTAATGTTGTCACTAGGAGGTCTTAATCAGTATCACTGAGGAGGATGTGAAATAGAGGTGGCTTATCTCTTACTTTCATATATCCTTGGCATTCATTTGTTGGAAAAGACTTGGGTCTAATAATGTACCTTCAATAACTATTGATTTAAAAACATGTAAATTCTCTGCTGCAGGTAACTGATGACATAAGAGAGAACTGCATATTTCTAGTTAAACTACTAGATAGACATTAGAACTTCTTTAATGGTTAACTTTGCATATAATTCCATGTTCAAGAACAATATACAAAGAACATAAATAGCTATGATAAATAATAGCTTGTGTTTAGAAAAAACAATGAGGCTTTGTCTTATTGAGAATTTGTGACTCCCTTTAATTCTCTCTAACTTGGCCATATTTGATACAGTTCCCTGTTAGTAATAAAGGGACAGTTAATGTTCTACTGTAAAGTATATTCAAGTAAGATTACTGCCTTTCAGCCTTGTGTGGATTCAGTAAAACAAACTGTAAATGTTGATGGCTGGTCTTTCTACTGTTGATAGCCTTGGATGACTCTTAAAATCTGGTCTGGATTTTGTTTATATCTTCCTCTGTTTCCTGTGAATGTTTTCTGGCAAAGAGAAGGAATGATTTCTGCACAGTCATATTGGCTGGCCTGGGTGACCCTTCTTTGCAAGTAATCCTAGACGCGCACAAGGAAGTGTGAGTCACCCTCTTAAACCTGATCCAGGTAGAGGGGCTGAAAGATGGCCAACAGGCATGTGAGGGCTGCTGCTGTGAGGAGATCACTGTGCCTGGGCCGTCCCTCTCAAAGGGTGCTGGTGTCTCACTGGAACATGTAAAGCTGATGCCTAGAGTGTCTGCTCTTGCCACGTATGGCTAGCTTCTGGTCTCCATCTCAAAGATAATTCAGAAACTGCTGCTGCCCCATGAGGCATGAATCAACAGGAGAAGTGTTCTTTAGTTATCCACAGCAGAAAAAGTTCTTTCTTTGTCTCCCCCTCACCTCATGTTAGTGCAAAGGCTGGCACCAAAATGTTCGTTGGAATAAATGTAATGGGGTGGATCTGGTTCTGATCCTTGTGCATGAGTCCCATGGTGGGTAACAACTGTGCCACCACACGCAGTTTGAGAGTACAAGCAGGCCTGGCCCCAGATTACATGCTGTCTTCAGCTTTTGTTTCTCTTACTTTCCTTTCTCTTGCTTTGCCTTCCTTTCCCTTTCATCTTCCCTCTTCCGCTTTCCCTTACGCCTGTTTCAATGAATCATGCTAGTTTAAAACATTGGGGAACCAACGTGGCCTCTTACTAAGTTAAGTCTGTTAATTATGTTCTTTTGTCTGTCTTATCAAGCCCTTGTCTCTACTACAGCAATTCTGTGTGTGCAGCTCTGCTGGCAAACTCCTCTCGGGCAGGCAGAGGGAAAGAGGTTTCTGCCCCTGCTTTTTTCTGCTTTTGTAGCAAACATAAACAAAGCTGTGAGAAAAACTACCTTCTGTTAACCAATAAGTGTTCAGTGAGGGGGATGGGGATGTGGATGTTTTACACCCTGAAACGGCACAATTCTCCTGGTACGTGGTGTGTCCCTGCCTGTCCTCTATACTGTCTTTGTAGTATATACTGGACCCTATTTTGTCTTTGAGAAAGGACCTGTTATCTGCCTTATATTTGTACAGTGCTTAGTGCAAAGTAGGCTGCTCCTTAAGTACTTACCAATGCAACCATGACTAGCAATTTGCCCTTGCTGAACGGCTCAGTGTGGTTTGTCACTGTCAGTTTTATAAGGCAAATACTTAAATTTCTTGATCCATTTTGCTCAGTGATGGACAGCCGCTTCTTACAGGATGCTGGCGGAGGCTGAACTACAGTCTTTAAGTATGTAGAAAGCGAGTAAAATTGTCCCTTCCAAAGAGAGGAAATTTAGGTTGGTTTAGCATACTGCATATCAGGCAGGACTCGAGAGGTATATGCTTTTCATATACTGCAGATACATATATTTATTTGTGTGTGTGTATATATCTGTGCATACAGACATTTTCAGAAGGCCAGATTGCTCTCTGGACATTAGGAGTGTGAGCGGTTTGGGCGTGGGCAGGGGTGGCAAAGAAAGCAGTCTGCAATGCCCCATGCCTTCTGCCCTCCCACAGAGCCCTAGCTCTTGCTGCAGCATGCCAGTCTGCCCCAGCACAGAGCTGGTCCCAGGGCTGCCTGTTCCACCGCAGTGCAGCTTGGGGCAGCGCTGTCTGTACGGGGCCCATCTTGTGCCCTGTGGTGGGTCAGAGCCAGGGCTTGGAGTGTTCGTGGACCCACTGGTTTGGATTAGGCTCTCAAGCTAGAAGCGCAGGTCTAGCCTTAGTGGTCACGTGTTGTGGCTGCCAGATTGTGCTGCCACAGCAGCCTCCCCCAGTAGGCTCAGCGGTGAGTCCTACAAACAAAAAGATGGGGCCTCAAGATTTGTGTTCTCACAAGAAGATGGTGCTGATGGCAGTAGCCTGGCCTGGCTCTGGATTGACCAATGCCTGGTGTAGGAGGGCATGCATAGCCGTCCTGCCAGCATTGCCCTAAGCTACTCCTTGTCTTCGCTTGGGAAATGGTTGTAGGGGACCATCCCTTGGGCTGCTGTTTTAGAAAGGACCTTGAAAATAGTTTTATAAGCTTAATAAACTGAGTCATACAGCTGTCAGAAGTTGGGATAGATAGCTGTTCTCTCTGAAGGAAGGTAAAAGACTTCCTGGAGCACAACACGTTGCTATCCAGCTGCATCACAGGATCTAGCCAGGCAGGATCTAGCAACAGTGTGCTCTGGAGGACAGAGCAGTGGTGTTCCTGATTGCAGACCAGACCGTGTGGCTCAAATAGCAGATCCTGTGTGTCCAGGTGTGAGGAAAATGCACAGCTGGGAAGCGGCAGTGTGAGCAGAGGAGGGTGCAGCATGCAGAGTCTCCTCTCCCATTGCGTCAGCAGTGCTGTGGGCTGGCTCTGTGCCCTGATGGGACAGCTGGGGCTGTTTGGGTGGCCGCTGCCACCAGGTGCCTGCATGTCCCTCAGGTGGGTGTGGGAAGCTGGAGGAGCAGGTTTTCAGCCTTCCTGACAGGTGTGCTGCAGTGGAGGTGGCGATGGGCTTGGTGGGGTGTGTGCTACAGCCCTTTCTTAGCCAACTTCAGTCACCCTGCACTTGTGGAAGTGCTTCCTATGAACTGAACTCCTTCCCATAGAGAGTGTTTTGCTAGACTTCACTAAATACAGAAGCTTTGCATGTTGCTGTGTCTCTGTTTTGAGGATAGTGGACACTTAAAGAAGGAAGGAGTAGCTTACATTGCAGAAAAAATGTAATCCTCTTCTGCTGACTCTTTAAACTGACAGCAAGATGTGGTGCTCTGATGGCCAGTGATGGAAAACCATTTTCCTGAGAAAGTGAGTCTGAATTACTTCCACCATGATAGCAGGGTGCATTGCGTAGGGCTGGAATGTACCAAGACCTGTCAAAATGACTGAAAGTGGAAAGTCATTCATGCTTGTTTTCATGCATGTGAAGTGAGGCGATGGGAAACAAAGAAGGTTATATGCTCTTGCCTCATTTAATACAGTGCAATAAGGGTGTCATCTATCTTCTTTTTCAGCAGATCCACATCCCTTTTAAAATTTTTTTTCCAGTTTCTGGATCTAAGGCAACAAATTTTTTGAGGGAATATAGCTATAGCATTCTCATTTTAGTGTTATCAGTCTGTTATACATGTGTGCATCGTTTTAATTATATAATGATAATCATATAATTATAAAGGCCTTACTTCTTCAAGGCCTTTGACACTGTATCTCACAACATCTTTGTCACTAAATTGGAGAAATATGGGTTTGATGAATGGACAATTAGATGGGTAAAGTATTGGCTGGAGGCTGCATCCAAAGAGTTGTGGTCAATGGCTCAATGTCCAAATGGAGATCGGTAACAGTGGTGTCCCTCAGGGGTCCGTATTGTGACCCATAGTGTTCAGTATCTTAATCAATGACATGCAGTGGGTTTCAGCGTGCCCTCAGCAAGTTTGCAGATGGCACCATGCTGAGCAGTGCAGTTGAGCCACAAGAAGGGTGGGAAGCTATCCAGAAGGACCTTGACAGGCTAGAGAAGTGGGCCCATGACAACATCATGAAGTTCAGCAAGGCCAAATATGAGGTCCTGCACCTGCGTCAGGGCAATCCTCAATATCAGTACAGGCTGGGGTATGAAGGGATTGAGGGCAGCCCTGTGGAGAAGGGTTTGAGGATACTAATGAATGAAAAACGACACGCGACAGAAATATGCGCTTGTAGCCCAGACATCCAACTGTATCCTGGGCTGCATAGAAAGAATCGTGGCCAGCAGGTCCAGGGAATTGATCCTCCCCTTCTACTCTGTGTTCGTGAGACCTCGCACTTCAATGGCTGGCAGGTATTTGCTTTTACAACAAGCATTTGAGTTGTATTGCATCAAGTGAGACTTCTGTTAGCTCCTTCCATCTGCTTTTCTGGACACATGAACAGCTTCCTCATGCATGTACCAACATACTTTTACTATCTTCTCTGTGGAGATGCATATAAAATGTAAACTAAATTTTGATGGCATTTGGGGTAATTGTACTATGGATCATCTTATCCCGTTACACACCATAAACTGTACAAGAGGCTTCCCTGAATCGGCTCTTGGGTGTTCCTGTTCTGCTCCAGCATGCCCCAAAGGCTTTTGGTGAAGTTGCTACATAGCAGCGAAGCACCTGAATGGTCTCTGAAAAGTGCACATGCTAGGAGGAAAGCCTTGTCTCTTCCTGTGCTGGAAAGAGTGTATGGTTGAGCTCAGGAAGTGGCAACATGTAGTGGCAGAATGTTAACAAACACTGATATTTAGGGTAATATTCCTGTTTGGTATTGGTCTGACAGCTTCATAGCTTTCTACACCCTTTACCTAAGTATGCGTCAACAGATGTATATACACGTTTTTAAGCATGACTTGTAAAAGTAATTGGAGAATAAATTTGTCAGGAAAAATCATTGCAAAACTAATATCAGACACTGGGCCCAGCTTCTGTGTATTTTAAGAGGTGACCTTAGTTATATGATCATTCTCGCCACTGTTTAGCTCATTGATACTATGAGTTACATTTAGGTACATTTCTGTCCAGGAGATGAAAATGTCGCTCTGCAGCTATTCAACTCTGATTTCTTGTGAGTAGTTTTAGTAGTATCGAATCTAATTAAAGTGGATATTTAAGGAAAACCCTGATGAATTTTGGGGAAAACCAGATATTTGCCAGAAAATGGGGTTCAGTGGGCAGTTCAGCGCTCTCTTTTTGATTTGTTAGCCGGCATTTGGCAATTACTAACAGGAAGAGGTAAGTGAAGGTAGAGGAGATCTATGTCAGCTAATTCATGTCTTGTAAGATGGGCCATTGGCAGACTTCTTTCTGAAGAGCAATGTTATAAAGCCAAGGTGGTAGAAAAAGGCAATATTGGACTTTTAGGTACTTTTTAGAAAATATTTTTCTTAAATTGGTGCTTCAGAGAGACACTGAAAGCAGTAGCTTAATTGATCTGGCAACCAGCAAATGACTGTTATAAAGCAAATGCACTTAGTTGCTGGCTGCCTGCGTCTCTTCCCCTTGCCCTGTCGCACTTTCCCATGTGTTTCTTCTTGGACCCCAAGAAAGTTAACGACTAAAGGGAGCAAGGAAAAGGTTAATGTGATTCTGCTGTCATTTACCACCGTTCTTGTACGGGGTTTCTCCACCCCCAAAGAAAATGAGTGTTAGAAACGATGATTTAGGGTAGCTCGGAGTGTCATATTTTGCTTCTTTTTCCAAGGTAGAGGAAAGGATTATTTTGTTTTAAGAGGTGCAATATATATTGATCTATTAGTCTGTGTAGAAGAGCGGCAGCTCCTTACACAGGGCTCAATTCCAAGTCCTTTTTTGTTTTCTTTTTTTCAAATCTGAGAGAATTTGTCCCAATAGCTTCTTTCTGATAAGCCCTGATTTATTCCTCCTTTAGATGCAGCCAGACCAAACCATTCTTTCTCAAACGATTCCTCAAACTTGGCAAGTTTTTTTTTCTTTGCCATCTTTGTCTGTTAACACATCTACTCTAAGGTGAGCCAGGATGCGCTGATTTGGTTTCTCAGGCTGCTGATGCACAGAAGCATAGAGGTGGAGAGACAAAAAACACCGAAGGGAAAGGTACCTTCCTGATCATTGTCACAGTCCCCTAGCTTTTGTTTACTACATTCAGTATGAATAAAAATTAATTGAAAGATAAAAAGGGAGAAGTACCTTCTTTCAGTGAGGCTCTTAAACACTGCTTAAAACACAACTTTTATTACTGCTTTTGTTTCTTCTGCAGAGTGGGAAGCCCCCAGTTAAAGACATGTTCACAGATCTGAAAGATGGGAGGAAGCTTTTGGACCTTCTGGAGGGTCTGACAGGGAAACCTCTGGTAAGAGAAATGTGTATGAGTCATATTCCCATTGATTTAAAAAAAAAAAACAACCACAAACCAACAAATAAACAAAACAGAATGACCAGACTGTGGCATGTGATATTTTTATTTATTTAAAAATCTATTTTGCTTGTAGTGTGTACTTGCTCTCTCCAGTTCCAGTGGAATTCCCATGAACCCCACTCATGGGATATAGGGTCAGGCTGAAGTTAGCTGTGTAACCCTCTCTTGAGGGTTAACATACAGTTTAGCAAAGCATGTAAAACCAGGAGTGTTATTTGCATAGTGTAGACTTTTAATAGATCTCTTTTAAAGGTCTGCTTCTGGATGATCTGGAAGAGCATCCTTTACCTGGATACCTGTGGATTTTTTTGTAATAAGCTCATGAAAGATCCCTTAAAGAAAAAGAAAGAGAAAAGAAAACAGCTAGTAGGCAATACAAAAAATCTGCATCTCCATTGAAAAATCCTTTTGATCTACAGATAGGCAAGGGGTGAAAACTACTCAAGTCTTGTTTGGGAAAGTGTGTATGTAGATGAAAACTCTTTCCCTGCTAATATTGCCTCTTCAGAAAGATATGAGGCATAGTGAAACCTGTGCCATCACTTGGGATTGAATTGATTTCACTATTTATAGTAATTCTAAAATTCATTTATTTACCTTATGGGGAACCTTCAGCCACTTAAAATTTCACCTTGCAAGCTTGCCTTGTTTTTTTTAAACAGGTGCATTTTACTAGTACTTCTAATGATTTGTGGTCTGATTTGAAGTATACTGAAGACAACAGGAGTGGGGTTTTTTTGGTTTCTAATTCTGTTGATTACAGTGTTCCAATTTCAACCTCATGCCCTTGCAGTATGGTCGTGTTCTGCAACAGGAGTTAAATTGCAGAGATTAAAAGCAAATAGAGTGGCAGGTATTGTCGGGAGTTGCAGTAGGTTATTTTTTTCCCTGATATTAAAAGGAAGGGAAAGTCAGGAAGTGTAACTCCTTCCCAGTATGCAAAAACTTAGTAGGCTTTCAATGCCAGAAAAACAAATTGCTGCCTGTTCCCTCTTGGGAGCCAAAAAATTTCAACTACTCTGGCAAACATTCAAAACCCTCAGATTTTCCCCGGGAACTCCCACTTTGCTGTTGTATTGCCAGTTTATAATTCTGTAGATGCTGGGAATAAAAATTCTGCACGTCCCAAAGATGAACTGAAACACATTTTGAATCCAAGGCTTGTCCTGTGCCATGAATTGAGGAATAACGTTCTGACCAGTTGTCATTTCGGAATTGTTGTGGATGATCTTATTTAGTTTTTGTTCCTGTTTAACAAAAAAAAATTAAAATATGGAGAAAATGAAGACAAATTTCCTGGTGTTTGCTCTATCTATTCTTTGTTTGGTCTATCAAGTTACAGTCTGTTCCCATCAGAACTAACTTTTTTTTTATTTTCAGCCTAAAGAACGGGGCTCTACACGAGTACATGCCTTAAATAATGTCAACCGGGTACTACAAGTCTTGCATCAGAACAATGTGAGCATGCTTTTCTGCAACTTTTTGATAGAGTCTTCAATTTATTATTGTGTGTAAATGAGTTCAAAATCAGAGGATAAAGATTTTTGGTACCTAAAAAGAGAATTCATCAAGATGGGTTAACTGGTATTAGTTTTCTTTGTCTGATGTAGAATTTCAGCGTCTGGCAATTTTGTGACATCTTAAAATGCTAACTTAATAATGGTATTAACTAAACTGTGTTTTGTTGATGTGTTCAGCTCCCAAAACAAAGGTGACTTGAAGCTCTGCTGTGCATAGCTCATGAACCTGGCAGGACAAAAACCCCTAGTTTCCAGTGATGATGCACAAGTTGTGCAAAAGTGTAAGGGTATGACAGGTTTTGTGTCTCTTCTTGTGTCCTGCTCTCAAAATCCAGGAGAATCTTTCTATTGACATCTGCCAGTTCTGTGTCAATCTGTATTGAGTGTTTCTGATTTGGAGCTTTGGTAACTGATCAGAAGAATAAACCAACACCAATCCTTCTTTAAGAAAAAGAAGAATAATAGTTTTTTGTACTTTGTTTTTGGTTTTACTGCATGGAAGTCAGTAGTACTGTAGTAAAGTGATTTTAGTTCTCCCCGAAGAACAATTCCTGATAAGTGTACTCTCTACAGTTAGAATTCCTATTTCTGAATGTTAGGGCACCAAAATAACTCCATAAGAACATTCTGGCAATAAAATACATCTAATGCAAAAAGGCACTGACATATTTATGTAAACTGCTGATTGAAGAGTGATACGCGTATGCTGTAAAATACTGCAGTTTCCTGTCCGTGTTGGTGGACTAATGTCATATTTCTAGGAAGTAGCCAAAGTCTAGTGGTGGGTTGTTTGTTTTTTTCTTCTTTGAGGTACTGTAAATATTGATTAAATAATTAGTCTTTCCAGCCTGACATCAATTTGTTTTATGAAGATAATAAATGAAGTAACATTGAATTACAATAATTAATTAGTTCTTCCTTAAGCTGGCAGGATCTGGGTTTCTAGAAGTAAACAGATGGAGTTAGTTAGCTGAAGGTTGTTAAGGTCATGTACATGATTTATACCTACTGCTTAACTTCATTAGAAAGTGTATGTGTGTTAAGATGAAGGGAAAAAGTCATTCACTGAGAAGAACCTGCATTCTGTTGCCTGAGAGTTTGTGGGCTATACAATATTCATAACGTGAAATAATTTATAGAAGTGTTTAAATATATATTGCACGGATCAGACAAGCCTAGGGTGTAGATGTTTAACTGATCCTGTGAACCTCACCCATCTGATGAGCAAAATGGTTCTAAGTAATGAATTTCAACTTTTTTATTTGTGGACCAAGTCTTAAAAAATAACTAAAAAATCCACTGGAAATCATTCCATGTAGACAATCTCAGTGTACTGTCAGTAGGACTGACTGTCTACTGCCAGCTTTCTTTTATTTATCATCTTTTGCTTAAGTGTCAGTAGTGCACTTACCATCCTAGAGGATTGCTGGCTGCATCCTGCAAAGCATTGGTTTAGTTCACAATCATTAAATACAAAAATGGACATGTGGAGTATTTTCCTTTATGGTGTAGATAGCAAGAAGACTGCATTATCATTATTATTGATGTGTGATTAAAAAATGTGAAGCTTTTTTGTTACCCCTTCTCAGTGTTTTTCTTCTGTTACAGGTAAAAAAACCTCTTGAAATGTAAATGTTTTATTTTTGTGCCCTTGACCTTTAGTTTTGTTTTCTGCTCCTTGTGTTCTAGAGTGCTTTGCAGTGTGGTGTTTAATAATAATCCATACTGGTGATTCTTTTGGCCTGTTTTTGCTTGTTTAATTTAATTTTCTTAAAATACATGCCCGGTATTTGCAAAGGGTATCGCTGTAAGATTCTGTTCCAGCTGCTGTAAAAATTGGGAGAGGACCATCCACAAATCCACAAGCTTCCTTAGTACTTTGAAGTATAATTTGTGGTTCCATGTTAATCTCACAATGTGGTTTTGATTTGATTTTTCCTATGGGGAACTCAAAATTGTCAAGATGATAGCTGAAAGTAGTGAGGCTACAAGTACATTTTGCAGAATTGCAGCTATTCATGATTGTATGATAAGAGGAAAAATATTCATGGAATACCATTATATTCTTATATATCAGCAATATTCTCTAAAACAAGATGAAACTTTGTTCTTGTCTATTCTCTCGTAGCAGGCGATGCCGAGAGCCAGACTGTGGGCTCTGTTACTGTCCTGTGATCGCCTGTATTACTTAATTGCGAACCAGCTCCTTGGTGCATGTTTTGTCTGTATGACCAGTTCTGATCCCAAGCAATGCCCAGATACAATTCTCAGAGTTAGTGCAGTCTGGGAGGTGTTTCTGGTAGGCGTTGTGGATAACACTGTTTTGGAGCAGTGGTGAGAAAGGGAGAAAAAAAGCTTCCCCATCGAGGTGAAATATATTGTGCTGCTTGCCCTGGGGGCTGGAGGATGTTCCTGGCTCAGGTTATTTACAAGAATGAAGCCCCACCATCTGCCCTGTGTGGGAGTGCGTTGCAGCATCTGCTATATGTGTACATACGCCCAGGGAGGTATCTGTCTCCTCTGCCATAGGCAGCTGTTCCAAGCCCAATTTCCATAGGCATGGTGGTGACTAATACAGCATGCTGCTGTCGGCTCCCTCCAAAAGGTGGTTCAGAGTTAGTGTCGCTTTCTCTGTATTGACTGAATGGAGACTTGATGCCTCAATTCAGTTCAGACTCTAAAGCAGCACTGAGTGAGTATCTGGTGGTGTGCTCTGAGCTTTGCTACTTCTGAGGGCCAAATACTTGGTGCAGGAATGGGTAGCTGCTCCTTTCCTTTTGCTTACTTAAAGTAATCTCTGTCTCTCTATTTTCATCTTTTTAATTATCTCAATTAGACCATCACCGAGTCTGTATGGAGTCCTATGCATATAGGAAACTTAAACTTTATTTTTCCCTTGAGCTTTTGGTTTCCTTGTATAAACTTGTCCCATTTGGATGCTGGTTCATGCAGAGGACAAACTTATTCTTAGTTACAGGGTTTTCATAGCTCTGCATTATCCGAGTGTGTCTAGGAGCACAACTGCTTAACTTAGATTTTTTTTTTTTTTTTTAATAGCAGAATCTTTGTGTTTGCATTTCTGTTGGTCAGTGTTGACTGCTGGTATGCATCTGTATATTAGAAGAGAGGATAAAGCTCTTCCAGTGGAGTATCTTCTTTGGTACCATCTTTTGTCATGTTGTTTAGGAAGTTGTCATGACAAACTCAGATAGACAGTACTTTGTCATCTCTGGTTCTCTGTGTCTTACTACTTTTTATTTCAGAGCACTTGATAACACGTGGCTGGACAGCCAGGAATAATGTGGGGTGGGGTTGCAACTTGAAGCTGTGATAACAGTGTATAATGTAGAGTTGATCCAACCTCTCCAGGTGGAGTTGGTGAATATTGGAGGAACTGACATCGTCGATGGAAATCACAAGCTGACCCTAGGGCTGCTCTGGAGCATTATCTTGCACTGGCAGGTGAGAAGCTGCTGTGAGATCTCTTTCCAATAATCTGCCGGGATTCTCAAAAACCTTCCCAAGGTTTTGGCGGCAGAAAATACTGCTTCTGTTTTGGGCTGGTGAATAAAGGCCGGCCAGTGTTTGGTTTCTGAGCTCTGTCTATTGGCTGCCTCCTGCGACAGTATTCTCGTATGTGCTCAGTTATAGTCAGTCTCTCAGTTCAGTTCCTGCTGGTGCTAATTGCAGAGAGGCTTTTCAGGCTGAAGCATTGTATTTATATTCCTTCCTCAAGGCTTTTTAAGCACTTCCAGTAACAGGTGTTTTTTTAGCTGTTTGGTTCACATCTTATGCTGCTCTATAGGTTTGTTTCCAAGTCTCAAATTGTATTGCTCCTGGTTTATCCAGGTACCTGGGAGGATCATTGAATTCACTTGGAGGGACTTTGGCGGATGCTTATGCACAGTACCCAAACAGCAACATACTTTTATTGGCTGAGCAGGTATCCTTTTCTTGCAGAGACCTGTGCAAGCTGTATTTTTGGGTTTTGCTTACTGGTGGAACCATAGCACAAGGCAATGAAAACACTTAGTGTAGGCCTAACTGAGGAGAGCGGGAGGACCTTAATGTAAGAGTAATGTGTTGTCATTACATGAAGCATTACTGGTTCTTGTAATCGGTAGTGTGCAAAGATGGCCTAAAGACTCTTATTCCCAAATGTCATGTGAGGGGTTAGTTGATTCATAGCTTGTTCATAGGGAAAGACCCTTTCACAATTTGTGAAATAGCTTGGTTCAAAGGTTTTGTAAGGAGGAAAAGTGGGGAACATGTCTGTAAGGTGTAGTTTTTGCTGCTGTCTTGCAGGTGAAGGATGTAATGAAGAACATAATGTCAGACTTGCAGCAGACCAACAGTGAGAAGATCCTGCTGAGCTGGGTTCGGCAGTCCACGAGACCTTACAGTCAGGTCAACGTTCTGAACTTCACCACAAGCTGGGCAGATGGACTCGCCTTTAATGCTGTCATCCACAGGCACAAGTAAGTAGCAAACAGTTTATCTTAGACCTAGTGAAGTAAGCAGCTTTTTTCTCATGTCTTCATGCTTGAGCATTTGGCAGCTTCTAGCCTGTTTTGGTGATTCATTGTTTGGTTTTTTTTGCTGTGGTAACAATAACAGTGGAGGGATATTGCCAGAATCTTGCAAGGATGGAGCCAAGGCAGCAGTTTAACACTCTCAGTTCCTGCACATTCATGCGCACCTGCTCATTGAAGTGGATTTCCATCCCACTTCGTATGCATTATTCAGTGAACATGCCGAATGAGTCTCGGGGATGCGGGGCATTGACTGCCTCCTTTCCCTGTACTTCCTTCCTCCTGCCCTCCTCACTCTGTAAAGGGAAGCATTTCTTCACTTGGAGTTTGCCATATCATTTCAGTAGGAGGATACAGAAGTGTCAAAACGAATGAGTAAGGCTCTGTAGCTTTTCTTAGTTTTTGAATGTATCCAGTTATTTCAGGAGAACTGTGGAGCAGAATAATCAAAGGGTAATAGAATACTTCGGGTATCTGTAGCGTATTCACTAGTTTGTCCATTATACTTTATAAGGAATGCTGTTAAAGCTTCTTTGCACAGATCTTTTGTGCTCTGATTTTTTGAGAACTCCTTGATAGTCTAAAGAAATCACCATTTCACAGGAGTCTGTAACTTTAATACCGGTTGTTGTTTGTTTGTTTTCTTTGGTGGTGTATGTTTTTTTTTTTCTTAAGTTTTCTTTGAGATCATCTTCTGGGCAATCCATTCTAAGCCAGTGTACTTTAAATGAAATCAGCTCATTGCTTTGCAAGGGCTGACTGTTCTTAACCATAAATAACCATTTTAACATGGTAATGGTATGATAATATCTAGAATTTAACCAGACTTGGCCACCTGTCACGGCAAATACTTTACAAACACCCAGAATATTTATACCCAGCAGATACAACGGGTTTGCAAAAGCATATGTTCACTTTGAGCCTGCCGTTCTCCACTCTTAAGCGCCTGTTCAGCCTGCGCTGACTGAAATAAGACTCTCTCACAGGCTTGCTGGCTTCAGGACAGGTTTGCCCTGACACATGTATGTGCCTTTTAAACCAGAGTGGGCTTGTGTTCAGCCTGCGAGGATGCATGGGGTGTACCTGCACCACACTGAGGGCTCCTGAAACTTTGGAAGGACTGTTCTGTAAAGGCAGAGCAATACTAGCAAAAGCACCTCTGGAGTTTATCAGAAGTAATACAAAGTCTCTTCTCTGGATGATGTGAGATGTACTGATGGTTTTCATACCAGCATCATTGCCTGTAGTGAATGTAGTTCTGCTGCTGTACGTGTGAAGCTTTGATGGAGAGAGCGCCAGCTTTAGATACAATTGAGACCTAGGTGACCCGAGGGAAACAGAAGGGGAGAGGTAGCAAAACTGGCTTCAGCCTGTTTGTCCTTATGCGTTGTGACTATGTGCTTGGGCTTTGCAGGATCTGAAGTCTGAGCTCTGCTCTTTTCAGAGCACTGTTAAGTAGCAAAAGCCCCTGCTGAAAACTTTGGCTAACTGTGCTTTCCTCTGGCTTCCTGGAATTTCTCAGTTACCTGGCTCTGCTGATGTTTGAGCCTTTTACTCTGTCTTTCTGGGAGTCTGGCGGCTGCCAGCATGTCTGAATTCAGTTTTGCTGTCCCTGGGCAGTAGTCCTTTAGCTAGGGAAGTGCCATTTTCCCCACACTTCTGAGAAATCTTGAGCTGGGTTTAAATTTAGGTTGGCTTTGAAAGAGAAGCTTTAAAAGGCACTTGCAAAGAACAGGGGGATTGGGGCAAGTTGCAGAAGCAGCAGGATAGCAAAGCTATTTAGTTTACCCAGAGAGTAGGGCTTCTGTGCCTAAGGGGCATTTTCAATATTGCTTTTTTAATTTAGCTTAATATGACAGTTGATATAGGAGAATTTTTGCGGGTCCTATTAAGAGGTTTAGTAGCTTGCTTTTCTCTTTATGTATCTATCAACAATTGTTAGCAGTGCTACCTCTGGCTATAATATCTAGTAACTCTAACACTTGCAGTACTTAATAAAATTATGAGGTAATAAGACATTAAACATTTTACTGTGCTGGTCTTTCATGTCCTAATATTAGCTTAGTTCCTCTTTGAATTGAATTCTGCTCTTTGGTACAATTTTCTTGCTCATAGGTAAATACCTAGATGCATTTTATTAAAATTTGTGTTATCATGGCAGTGTGCAGGTAGTACATATTCAATATACCTATTGCGATGTGTTTTTCAACGAGTCTCTGCTAAAGCTTTATGTGAATCTGTGTGGTTATTCTTGTTGCTTCTTGTATGAAGGTAGTATTTTATCAGGATTCTTTGCATATCTTTGTTCCCTGTTCACTCCACCTTCTGGCTTTTTGCTTCGCAGACCCTGCTGGCTTATGGCCTTCCTTTCACAAAGTGTAATAACAGATGTTAAAAGGATACTCTCAGGTCAATTTACAACTGAATTAAGTATTAAGAGTTAAAGGCAAGCCCACCTCTTCCTCCAAGTTCTATAAAGTACAGGATCAATAGCAGTGTTTTATTGAGAAGCCACTCTTAGAGGAGAATGGAAAGTATTTTAATGGCTCTGCAGCACTAGGCTGATCATGCCCTGTGGGTGTAGGTACCACTGGGAGGGGGCCCTATTTGCTGACCCTATTTCCCGTTGAGACCTGCTGGTATGCTTTGGGTGCACAGCTGGGCTGGAGGTTTGGTTTGGTTAATGCTAATGCGAGATGAAGGCTGCTGGCACTGTAAATTGATCAGCTCCTTAGTCTGATTTGCGTTGTGGCTCTCATGAGCACTTGTGATGGGGTGGGTTTTTGTAGGGTGTGGGGTTTTTTTTTGTTTGCTTTTTTAAATGGGGGGAAAAAGGCTGTGGGGCAGGGTGAGTGAGCAGGGGTGGAGACCGCTGCTGCTCCTGGCTGTGGTGGTCTGGGGTGGTCACTGAGCCACACCAAGTTTGGAATAAGGCTCTCCAGGAAAAGAGTGACTCTTGATTATCTACCTGTTGGAGCCTGACACAGAAAGCAAGTAGTAACAGTAATGCTGTGAAAGAAACAGTTGAAGAAAACAGGTTCTGAATTAAATTTTGAACACAGAATTTATTTTCTTGTTAGTATTTAATCTCCTGTTGCAGTCAAGGAGTATACATGTAGAACACAGAATGGAAGGTGGATGTTGCTGTGGACTTGCAGTCAGTTAATTGACTGCCAGATTCTCACTAATTAAAAGAGCACGTATTTGTTTTTATCCAGTTGTGTATATGCACCTATGTTTGTATTTTGTATATATGTTTCTGTTACTTAGGTAGCTGCCTTTGTGTCTGTAACTTCACATTCCGTATGGTATGGAATTTTTCTTCAGATAAAATTTACTGCTTTCATTCCTGTTTTGTCTTTACTTTTAGACCTGAGCTTTTCAGCTGGGATAAAGTTACAAAGATGTCCCCAGTTGAGAGACTGGAACATGCTTTCAGCATAGCCAAGAACCACTTGGGAATTGAGAAACTGTTGGATCCTGAAGGTGGGATATAGTTACTTTACTTGATAGAAGCTATTTTGAGCTCTCTTGAAAGAAATGTCTTCTATTAACATTTACTGTGAAGACAAATTCCAGCAGTTCTGTGCAGTGATACTTTGTTTCAAGCCCTTAAATTTGAGTTTAAAAGAATTTAAATTGTAAGGTAAGGGTATGTCTGTGCATGCATATGCTTCAGCTTCTTAGACATTAAGGTTCAGATTGACTTACCATTCAGAGACGGTATACAGAAGGTGAAGTTGATACCTTATTTTATTTTAGGTAGGAGTTCTATTGCAAGGGTCTGTGCCTTTCAGATGAAGCAGAGCATTATTCATTGTTTATTAGTAAGTTTGCAGACAACACAAAGTTGGGCAGGAATGTTGATCTGCTTGAGGAAAGGAGGGCTCTACAGAGGGACCTGGGCAGGCTGGATTGATAGGCCAAAGCCAATTGTATGAGGTTCAACAAGGCCAAGTGCCGGGTCTTGCACTTTGGTCACAACCACCCCATGCAACGCTACAGGCTTGGGGAAGAGTAGCTGGAAAGCTGCCCAGTGGAGAAGGACGTGGGGGTGTTGGTTGACAGCCAGCTGAACATGAGCCAGCAGTGTGCCCAGGTGGCCAAGAAGGCCAACAGCATCCTGGCTTGTGTCAGGAGTAGTGTGGCCAGCAGGAGCAGGGAAGTGATCGTGCCCCTGTTCTTGGTACTGGTGAGGCCACACCTCAAATACTGTGTTCAGTTTTGGGCCCCTCATAAGGTCACTGAGGTGCTGGAGCGTGTCCAGAGAAGGGCAGCAAAGCTGGTGGAGAGTCTGGAGAAAAAGTCTTGTTAGGAGCAGTTGAGGGAACTGGGGTTGTTTAGCCTGGAGAGAAGGAGGCCGAGGGGAGACCTTATTGCTGTCTACAGCTACCTGAAAGAAGGTCGTAGCGAGGTGGGTGTTGGTCCTTCTGCCAAGTTACTAGTGATAGGATGAGAGGAAATGGCCTCAAGCTGCATCAGGGGAGGTTTAGATTGGATGTTAAGAAGAATTTCTTTACTGAGAGAGTGGTCAGACGTTGGAACAGGCTGCCCAGAGAGGTGGTGGAGTCACAGTCACTGGCGGTATTTAAAAGACGTGTAGACGTGGAACTTCAGGGCATGGTTTAGGAGACATGGTAGTGTTGGGTTGATGGTTGGACTTTAATGACCATAGAGGTCTCTTCCAACCTTAATGATCCTGATTATGTAGAATGGGATAGCTTAAGAGCTCATGATCTTTTGTTCTTTATATATACACTGAGTAGCAGTTGCTGCCAGTGCTGTGAGCACTTACTGTGTAGGAAGTTACCAGGAGACTTTTATGACTCCTTTTTAAAATCCTGAGCTGTCACTCTGAAGTGAGCCTCCAAAGAGTCATTCTGTAAGACAAGGTCTCAAACTTCATAGATTCAAGCACCACTTAGGAAAAAACCAAAAGTGTTAGCTGAGTGGGTAGCACCCATAAATCGAGAGAAGTGAACCAGAGTCGGTGAAACTTTTCCATATGAAAAGTAAGAAAATAAACTGACCAATGCTGGGACTGGGGGTAGAGCATAAGTGGAAGTGTTTATGCAGGATACTGTCCCTGAACTGAATTTCTGGTTGGGAGATGCTCCAGAATTTTCTCCAAACAGATTTTATTCCTCAGTAACTTCAGGTTTGGGCTCTTACTTCAAAATGATCATGCCTTTTAATGTGGATACACTTTCAAATTTGTAGAAAACTCATTTTAAAATTTTTTTTTCTGCTTCATACTTCTTTTAACATATGTCAAATCTGGCATTTTAACTTAAAGCTTACCAAAGGCTACTTAACAGGAGAACATGTGTTTTACACTGTGTGAAGTCTTAACTGTATTATAAGTAATGATTTAGAAAAGCAGCTTCTTCACTTATTTCCCCCCATATTTTCTTTGATGCAGATGTTGCTGTACAGCTTCCAGACAAAAAGTCTATTATTATGTACTTAACCTCTTTGTTTGAGGTCCTTCCTAAGCAAGTCACTATGGAAGACATCCGGGAAGTGGAGACCCTTCCAAGAAGATACAAACAGGAATGTGAAGATGGAGAATTCAACATGCAGCAGGTATGTTTGTCATCAAAGTCTGCCTGGCTTTTCTTGAGTTATAATTTCAGCTGATCTTCAGGCTTGTTGTATCTCTGGAACATGCCTTCTATCTTGGGCAATATGGCTGGGAAAATAGGAAGAGTCATAGCCTCTTCTTTGTGATTGACTTCAGTTCTTCTGTTTTTCTTCTTTTCTGACTCTTGTACAAAATCCTGCATGTTGAGGGAAAGTTCCATCAGCGTTATGCTTCTTTCTTCTGCTTCTCTGTCTTGGCAAGTTGGAGAGGTGGCCCAAAATCTTTAACTGAGTTTGCTGCAGGACTTGTGGTGGTGGTAGCGATGGGTTTTTGTTTGGGTGCGAGATCCACTGTTAAAAAAGCAAGACTAAAGTTGTCTCTTCTATCCAGGTTCTTTAATTTTAAAATTAAAGTTCATTAGTGACAACTGTTGCCCTTCTCATTAAAATGTATCCAGCGATTACTTTTAACATTTTATGAAGTATTAAAAGGGATTCCAGCTGTTCTAGTTTTAGTATCATTTGGCAAGGTGTTTTCTGTGCACTTCTAAGACACCACTTTTCTCTTGGCTGCCTAGGCTGTAGCACTTGAAGAGGAGCAGGGCAGTTCTAGAGCAGACACTCCCAGCACGGTGACAGAGGTGGACATGGACTTGGATAGCTACCAAGTTGCTCTGGAAGAAGTCCTTACTTGGTTGCTGTCAGCTGAGGATGCATTTCGGGAACAGGAAGAAATATCTAGTGATGTCGAGGAAGTCAAAGAGCAATTTTCCACGCATGAAGTAAGCTGCTTTTGAAAAATCACTTGCTGGGTTTTGTGTGTGTGAGCTGCAGAACTTTAATTTCCTAGTCCTTTATCCAAAACATGCCATTCTGTTTCTTTTTGTCTTGCTTTTTCTAAATGAAAAGTACCTCTAACTGAATGTGATATGGGTTCTGTTTTTTTGGTTTTGGTTGTTTTTTTTGTTGTTGTTGAGAAATAATAGCTTCTTCAAGTTGAAAGAGAACTGTTTAGGAGAATTTAGTGGAGCATGCTTTGAAACTTTAACATATTTTTTTTAAATCAGCTTTCGGTGGCTGGCTCACTGGTATCTATAATACAAAGACAGTCTGATCCAGGCTGATTTGTGCTTCTCTGCTGCCAACTACTAAAAAGCCTGGTCAGCCTTATGTCACTTGCTGTTAAATAAGGGCAATGCTGAAATTGATAATCATGTCCATTTCATTCAGTGGTCTCCCCGTCATGATTAGCATAGTTTATTTCAGAAACCTGTGTTGTTGCTTTCAAATTATTGTTGTTTCCCAATTATTTTGTTTGGTTCTGTTCCAAGTCTGAACAAATGTTATAATGTTGCTAAGTTTCAAGTGTCATGTTAGATGTTTTAGTTTTATCCTGTGTCAGCTTACTGTATACAAGAGTATTTAAAATCTGAATGTTGATCAGTATGAATAATTTTTTCTGCTTGTGCTGCAGTTTTAAAGCCATGAACCAAAGGGAGAGGTGTTCTAGATTTATAGTAAATATGTAAATTTTTAATGTTATTAACTCACCGGGTTCTATTTACTTTCCTACAATACATTTCAGATCTTGTTTTATGTTCTGTTGGCCATAGGTGAGTTAGTTTATTTTCTGGGTGCATTTGTTCAAAGGCTGTCTTCTTACACATAGCTTTTTCTCTGAGATGGTCACCTCTTTCCCACCGACTGGCTTCAGAACTTTTGCAGCTCATGGCAAATCCTCTATCATCGGGAGGAACAGGTCTGCCATGCCTTCTGTGTTTGGTGCCAGCTCACTCTGCAGCACTGTTTCAAACATGACAATTTATTAGGACATTTACAAATTCATAAACTCTTGTAGGAGCTCACAAATCAGTGATGTGGCTGGTTGTACCATTTCCAGAGTTTTATGATGGAACTGACTGCGCACCAGAGCAGTGTGGGCAGCGTTCTGCAGGCTGGAAATCAACTGGTGGCCCAGGGAAATCTGTCACCCGAAGAGGAGTTTGAGATCCAGGAGCAAATGCTGCTGCTGAACTCCCGCTGGGAGGAGCTCAGGGTGGAAAGCATGGACAGGCAATCCCGGTGAGTCGTGCCGCACAACCTCTCCTAGAACTGCGGGACTGACCTCTGGTCCTTACTGCGTCTTGGAGGAGTTGGTTTGCATCCATTTGTAAGACTACTTTTTTTCACAATTAACTTTCAGTTTGTGACATGAAATCCACCTTCGTACTTCCCGAGGTGAAACGGAAGAAATCAATATAACTGGGCTTTCTTGGATTCTTGTATAAGTATTTTGTGACTGTTATGTAAATGTGGCAGACTAAATAAATAGTATTTACATGCAGTAGTTATATTAATTTGTTTTTAATATTGTTTCAGTAGTTTAAATTCCTCAATAAGGCATACAGTAGACATGGATAGCTATGTGTGTTTACACAACTATAAAGCACTTACAAGAATTTCTTCCCGCCTGTGGATTTTTGAGCTAAGAGCTGCGCATCAAGGGAGAAGCTGCATTTTGTTGCAGCTCTCAGCAGAGGCTTAGTGGCAAATCCCTATTGCAAGAAACAATCCCTGATATTTTCTGTTGAGAAAGAAACAAGGATACTTAACTGTGTTCCTTAGCTTAAGGGTGAAAATTTTATTTGATGGTAGCAAACTGATTAATGAATGGCCTTGCTTCTTTCTTACAGGAATTAGAACTTAGCCTCTTTCCTTGGGAAAACTGTTTCTGAAATAACTGCCTGTGCTTCCCCCTGCAGCCTGCATGACATGCTGATGGAGCTCCAGAAGCAGCAGTTGCAGCAGCTGTCCGACTGGCTGACAGTCACAGAAGAACGCATTCAGAAGATGGAATCTCAGCTCTTAGCGGAAGATTTGGAGTCCCTTCAAAAACAGCTGGAAGAACATAAAGTAAATCTTTTCGTCTGTTATATGGATACGTATGGGAGAAGTATTCAGATGTTGTACATTGGTGGGTTCCTTAGCTGAGAAATTTGATTGTCAGAAGTCATATATGGCTGTGTGCTGAGGAGTTGAATTTGATGCTTGGAAAGGGATGATGGTGGGGTAGAAAGGAATTGGAAGTTTCTGGAAGTGCTTTCTTAACTGAGCACTTGAACACTGATGACTATAGCAGAGACTGTTACCTTTGCTTCATGCAGGAAGCAAACCTGTAGGGGAAATTGTATTACCCTTCCTCCATGCAGGAAATGAGGCCTCTCCAGGTAAATCATTGGTGTGAGGGACAGTATGAAATTTACTGTGGACAAACTTGCCTTTCATAACTGGCAGGCATTGCTAAAGCATCCTTGAGCCTTGCAGATTGAAATAATGCGGGAGGTAAAACCATCAGGAAGGACCTCCCAAGTCACTGATTACAGTGTCTACTTCTACAGAGATCACATCCTAAGGGGGTGCATAGGCGCTGCTCTCTGTGCACACGTTTTGGAAGTGGTTTGTCTCAGTTAAGTTTCTGGATGGGAGTCCAGCAGTGTTTTGGTTGTGGTTTTTTTTTTCCCTTTTTAAGGAGAAAGATGGCCTTTTGATACTTGTCATGGCTGTAGCTTTGGTTTTTGTACTCAGTGCTGAGGTTTGACCTTCTTCCCAGCATGGGACATACCTCACAGGGCAAGAACTGCAGAGTATTTTTAGTCTGTGTAATTTCCTGTCCCACATTTGCATTCTTTCCTCTGTCTTCAAAGTCTGGGGAGTTTGAGGCGTGTTGTTCGTGGAGTAGTTTAGGATATTCTGGGATGAAAAGTGATATTTACAGTACTATAAAGGCATATTGATCTTGCAGAGATATTTCAGAGCTAGGCTGTAACCATGGAATATGTTCTTCTCGAAGTTGTATGAATATTTAAGTCTATGGATTATTTCAAACTAATCGGAACTGTATGCTTTCTGCAGTTTTTGACTACTGTATTTGAACATGATGATCAGTTATAGCACTGTTGATACAAGAATTATCGTCAACTATTAAAAGACAAATTTGTAGTGTTTTTCTTCTGTTTGGCATGCCCTATGATACTTGCTTATTAACAATAATAGCTTTTTGTAGAAACACTTAAGCTCACTTACCTGTAACAGAAGACATATAGAAAGTCAATGCAGTTATCATGATTCTCCTAGTGAAGTATGGTGCATACAGCTTAAAGCACTCCTTTGTGTTTTCCAACATTTTAACAGAATAGGTTTGGGTTCATTTCTAGCAGTCTTTTGCTTACATTTATTTAAAAGGTGCAGTGATTCCCAGTGGTAAAATCTGTGCTTAACTGTTGAATCTGAAGTACTTTGCTATAGCAGTTGTGTTAGCCACTGTGGCCAAAATAGCAGATTAGCAACTGTATTTGAAGTCGGTAACCTCAAATTTCTTCTTCTAGAGCCTGCAGAGTGACCTAGAGACAGAACAGGTGAAGGTAAACTCTCTAACGCACATGGTTGTCATTGTCGATGAAAGCAGTGGGGAAAGTGCAACAGCTCTTCTGGAGGAACAATTGCAGGTAAAAAGTTAGAGCTGCCTTCAACTGTAGTAGCAGGCACTTAAAAACTTTGCATATAACTGCTAATCAACATTTTCGTGTTTAAAGACAGCTTATCCTAGAATGTAACTTAAAGTAATACTTTTTTAGTGACTTCAGCAGTTCTGTAACGTATCCTTTCAGCAGTTTTTCATTAAAATGGGAAGATGCACAGTACAACTCATTTTACATAAGTATTCTTCATTAAGAAGCTAAAATCTGGGGAAAATATTTAAAGACCTAAGCGCAATTTACCTAGGGAATATTGTGGGAAGCATTTTCCCATTTTCGTCAGAAGTTAGACTGTAACCTAAAGTATAGCGACTGTGAAAGAGAATTTATTGAAACAGAATGCTACACGCTACATTGTTCACTCCTTTTGAAGCCAATAAAATAGCTCACTGACTTCAGCAAGAGCAGAGGTAAGGCCATAGGTGAATGCTCTTGAAAGTTTTAACCTCCAGCTTTTTGTGCAATACAACAATGGCTAGTACTGGCCTGGAGGTAGCTATAACGAAGAAAGAGGTTGTGAAGTAGGAATTACGCTTTTCAATATCTGATTTTTTGAGCTTCCTTGTGAAGCTTGCGAATGTTCATGAGTTTTCTGCTTTTGTAGAGGCTCGGTGAGCGGTGGACAGCAGTTTGTCGTTGGACTGAGGAACGACGAGTCAAGTTGCAAGAAATTCAGCTTTTGTGGCAGGAGCTGCTGGAAGAGCAGGTTAGTAGCTCTTCAGTTACGCAGAGTGACAGGTTGACTGGTGGAAGAAAAAACCGACCAACCAAAAAAACCCCAAACCCTTTAGTAGGGTTTAAGAGCTCTCAGGAAAAAGCCTTAAAACTAGGTTTTGTGGTACTGTTTGGGTTCCCAGCATTTCTTGAAAAGCAGAGTAGCTGTGCAGTGCAAGAGAAGTCTTTTCCAAAGTTTAGGAAAGATAGTTTATAACTCCTTATGGAATAACTTCCGAGGTAGCTTGCAAAATGGCCAAGAAGTGGGAATATTGAATCATAGAATGGTTTAGGTTGGCAGGGACCTTTAAAGGTCATCTAGTCCAACCCCCCTACAGTGAGCAGGGATATTTTCAATGAGATCAGGATACTCAGAGCCCCATCCAACCCGGCCTTGAACGTTTCCAGGGATGGGGCATCTGCCACCTCTCTGGGCAACCTGTGCCAGTGTTCAACTACCCTCGTAATAAAAATTTTTTCCTTATATCCACTCTAAACCTACCCTCCTTTAGTAGTAGGTCGTATCCGTGACAGCAAAATGACAATGAATCACTAATTATTTGGTGCCTTGATACATAAGATATATGTGCTTCCAACATGGATACATGTACACAATTGTGCAATCAACTAATCAATACTGTTTCCGAAATCAGCAACATCAAAGGTTTGGTCAATATAGCGAAGCATGCAGTTTCTCATTTTGCTGAGTTTAGGGAAACAGTTGAATTGTGAGAAAGATGGCATTGTGAGTTTTTTCTTGCCTTGATATTACACATTTTACTTATTAAATGTATTGCTCAAACACAGATTAACTGATGGCATAAAAAATACTGTAGCACGACTGTGTGTTAGGTTTGTGTGCCTAGTGCTAGAGCTTGTTTTGTGTCTCAGCTCAAAATATTTGATGGCTTTTCCTTTGAAGGTTTTACTTAAATTGTTTTGTTTTCTTAAATGATATTTATCTCTCTAAGCTATTGTTTGAATTCTGCACTACACACAGATTGTTTAGACATTTGAAAGAAGTAGAACAGTGCTGATATAGCTGTTGCTATCAGTTACAGCGTGGTTTCTTTGACAGCGGTGTTTTGTCTGCATTTTTTTGGGTTGCATATATGTTTCTCCCTGACCTCGCTTGTGTCTGTTTGCAATATATTGATAAGATGAATTCGCAGCTCGTGTGAGCTTGGACCCAAGGTTCAGATTCTGGTTTATCCAATGTCAAGCATCTATTTTTATATCTATTTCTTCACAATTGGTATATTTCACTGCATTGGTATATTTGTACGTACATACAGAAGATTGTGCGCTAATGTTTTCTGTCAACTCTTGGGCAAGATAAGTCTGAGTTGAGAAATAAGGATTCTTCAAAAGTTCTTGCTCTGTAAGTCAAGGTACGGACTTCAAGTGCTCTCAGTTTTGACCCCATGTGAGGGTGTTTCTGTCCTCTTCCTCCCTTATATTTGAGTGTCATCTCCTGCTGGAGTTGTGTTGTGTTCAGCCTTTATTTTGTATGTAGTTATGTTGGTGTGTAAAAGTGGAAAAAAACTAATTGGTGTTTGTTTAATGTAGAATGTCAGCAAGTAATGAAGAAATAGAAGTTTGTTTTAGGTGGTTTAGATCAGCCTATATTTGTATTCGTTGTTCAACTCTGAACAATGCATTTATTACTAACACGTTTGAATTAGTTCTGTGTCCTCAAGAGTTATCAAGTGACCTACAAAATTATGATTTGGAAATACTTAAACTTTAATACAAACACTTTAACACAAAAGTAACTAAAACGTTTAGGTACTATTTTCTGTTTTGCCCAGCCAGATGGAGAGATGAGCAGCAGTGATGCATCAGCCTTTTTGTGACTGCCTAGAAAATTTTTGGAAACCACATTGCCAAGTCAACACAATTCTTACCACTCAGGAAACAAATTCCTCAATCAGTGCCAGATATTTCTTAGCACTGTGATAATTATGTTTCAGTTTTCTAGGGAGAATTATCTTTGCTGATTTAGCAGAAATTAATAGAATACATTGAAGGGCTTTAAGCTCCTCTTATGCATAAAATATGTTGGCTGGGACGTAAGCGTGATTTTTCCCAGAGAGTATGTGGTGTTATAATTTTGTTCCTCAGTCTTGTGGCGTTTCCTCCACCATCGTATTTGGTGTCTGTATGTTTTGCATATTGGTTTACACTGGCAATGTAAACTGCCTTAACCCTTTGGCCCAAAAGCTGCTGTAGTCAGTTCTGGGACAATGCCAAAAATATACAGCTAGGCTGAGGAGCCAAGTGGCTGTTGTAAAGCGTGTTGTTCAAAGAACAAAAAGGTCTGCCTTGCTGTATAATTTTATTTATTTACTTATGTTAAGACAGAGGAGTAACAGCGGGCCAGTGGCTATGCAAGTGAGCTTGATAGAGAGCTGGGTGTTAGTCTATGGAGATGGCTGTGCAGCAGCTGCAGTATGTTGTAATGTAATATAAAATGTATAAAATCCATCCTGATACTTGATGCCAGTCATTGCTAGAGTTTCCACAGGAGTGCTGTGTAACTGAAGAGAAGTGACACAGGTTTCCTAGAAAAAAGTGGAAAAAGTTCAAGACCCCTGAGGTAGTACTATCCAGAGCAGACCACTCCAGCCTTCAGCAGTTAATGAGACAGTATTTGCTGAAGTTATTTTGCAACTGGAAGTAAGTACAGTAAACAGGGAGGTGACTGATTAATAGCTGAGTCTGACCGGTTGCCTGGACTAAAAGAGCTCTGAATTACCAGTGGTGTAGCCATTACAAACATTTGCTCACAGAAGCTGGTTTTGAATCACAGGGGAAGAAGGGTGGAGAATGAAAGAAAGTGTACATATTTTGATATAATTTATATTAGAATTAAATATAAGTCCTATGTCAGCTTTATGGTGGATGCCTGGTTGCTATGAATAACTTGGGAGGGGGGGTTCTGATATATTGAGAAATGGTTTTGTTGAAATGGTTTTGCTGGAAATTAGTTCTTTGATCTGATTTTTTTGTCCCTTTTTATGTACTATTTTTGTTAATGCCAACTGCAATTCCTGCATATAAAGACTGCAGAACTGTGCTTTGAATGGAAACATCTTAAAGAAGGAATTGTCAATAGCTGTTTGACAAACCTGGTATATTCTTGTGCTGTTTTTCTGATGATCTGCAGTGCTTATTGAAAGCTTGGTTAACTGAGAAAGAAGAGGCTTTGAGTAAGGTCCAGACAAGCAACTTCAAGGATCAAACAGACTTGAGTGTGAATGTTCGAAAACTAGCAGTGAGTATCGCTATCCTGCCCTACCCTGTCAAGTCTCATAGACTAAATGAATGGCAAATTACCAGGTTGACCCCATTAGGAGTTGTGAATGCATGATGCTTTGGAAGCCAGGATAATACTCTCCCCTTGCCAGATTTTCACTTGAATTTAAAAAAATGCGTACAACTTGCTCCATGGCTATTCCAGGTTGGTGGTGTGCCAAACTTTGAAATGGCTATCCTGAGTTTTTGACAGGGTTTGGAGTTTATTGCAGGCCGCCAGGCAGTTGTGTTTTCCAAAGTGTAGGCTTGCGGTTTTTATATTTTAATACATTGGTGCAGCCTGTACCTGAACGAACAATTTTGTAACTGTTACTCAAGCGATAGTGCTCACTGCTCCAGGAGCTGTTTCAGGGATGTACTCTTTTTAAGAGTGTCTGTTAGTGTTTTGTTATACAAGAGAACTGTTTTGAAACCTATGATGCATCTGGCTCAGGTAGCAGACTTCTTCGCCCGACCCCGGAATTAAAAGCTAAGGGGTGGCAGAATACTTGGTGTCGTCTTTTAATGTTTTCTTTTAACTTCAGATTTTGAAAGAGGACATGGGTATGAAACGGCAAACACTAGACCAGCTGAATGAGCTAGGTCAGGATGTGGCCCAGATCCTTGGGAATGGGAGAGCATCTGCTAAAATCGATCAGGATCAAGAAGAACTAACTCAGAGGTGGGACAGTTTGGTGCAGAAGCTAGAGGATTACTCTAACCAGGTACTTAAAAAAGCTTTGTTACTTTTTAGCTGTTTAGATGTCTGTGTGTACGCAAACCTCATTGATATTGTCAGCAAAATAGCCCAGGCAAGCTCTTGGCATCAGGCTAGGGAGGTAGGTGAGTGCTTTCACATGGGGCTGACTTTATCTGCTGACAAAGCTGTCTGCATTTCTTGGTCTTCAAAACCCCAAGTTGTTAACGTGACTAGTACTATTACTCCTTTCTCACACAGATTAAGCCTCATTTTTCTGATGAGTAAAGCAGGCTTGCCATGTACTATCAATCAATGCAAATGCCTTTAAACATTATAAGAGTGCTGGGACTGGATTAAATCTGATACTAAAAGAAAACAAAGACAAAGCCCAAAACCCAGAATAGATAAATAAATGGGAGTCATACAAGCTTTTATGCTCTGTGAGTATGATTTCTCATCTGTTGAAAATAGAGTAGTTGTTTGTTTGCTATGTAATGATGATAGCCAAGCTGGATTGTTAAATGTTTATTTTAGTATTTTGAGTGCTTGGTAATGTTTTTATTTACAGAACTCCCGCTGGCTTCTGTGAGAATTTTGTTTGACAGTTTTATGACTCATATGTTCCTTTTTGTGATATTAAAGTGTTATTATGGTGAAGGCTGTGGCACTGATTCATGATCCATTTAGTGTAGAGTGAATGAGTTGTGCAGTCAGAGTAGAGGTCCGTTTTAGCCATGTGGCTTTAATTTGTTCTTGTGTTTGAGTCAAAGCACTGGAGAGTGCCAAATCCTGTCTTCATCCATTCGCTCCCCCTAAATATCAAGCACATACTTAGAACTTACAGGTTGATACCCATGGGACTTACTTTATAACTCGTTAAAGAGTGTGGAAGGTTTCTATCGACCTAAGTGAGTTTTTAGGTCAAATCCACTGTGTATTATTAGCTCTTTCTGAGATCTGGGCTTGGTTTTATGGGATATGAGTATAAAATATAGCAGTGTCTGTTAATAAACCCAATGGAGCTTGGTTGTTTCTGTAAACCAAGCAATTATAAAAGAAGGTAAGCATTATATCTATTTTGTAGATTCTTAGTTCACTTGGACTGGCATGGAATTCCAGTTGAACTTAGAATTTTGAAGCATGGTTTGCATCTGTAAAATGAGAAAAATGACACTTCTCTGGAGCGCATCTATTATAAAGGTGCTTCATGATGGCTAGATGTGATCATTTGTAGGAGTGAATGAATGGGCTTTTGACTGATGGATGAAAGGAACTACGCAAAAGCAATTTAGTTTGTATTAGAAATGGCATGTAACCCTTCTGCTGAATTATTTTGTATAGGTAACTCAAGCTGTAGGAAGCGTAGGGATGTCACAGGTTTCACAGAAGACTGCTGCTGAAACACCACCATTGAAGGAACAGGTAGCGGTTAAACAATCCAGGCAGGAGTTGCCCCCACCGCCACCCCCAAAGAAAAGGCAAATCCCAGGGGACAGTGAAGCAAAGAAGAAGTAAGTATATGTCACTGCCACTTTCCCTTTCTCACTAGACACTGCATAGACCCATGTCTCTTGGTCTTGGCTTTTGACTCTTCTGTTTTGCAAGTGAGGAGAATTTAAGTTCCAATTGTGAGGTTGGGTTTCGGGACCGGGAAGGAAATATTGTGTACAGCTTTGTTTTCAGAGCAGCAGAAAGCCTGCAGCTTCCGCTGATTTCAAAGGAAAATGAGAGTGGTGTTTCTCAAAAAAAGCATGTCTGCAGTCCTTTGTACCTCAGTTCTTTTGCTGAAAGATAGAATTAATTATATTGACTTTCTTTTGGAAAAACATCTTCTCATCTTTGGTTAAAAAGTGTTGTGAAAGTGACAAGTATTTTGATTTATTATTTATTTCGTATCTCTATAAAATATATGGGAGAAGTGGGAGAAATTGCACAAAAAAGGGCTCAGAAACCTATTCTATCTCCCGGGTGTTTATTAATAAGAACAATATTACAGTGATGTCTCCTTTCATAAGTATATCTGGAGTGGCTGACTGATTTGCATGTATAGAATCATAGAATGATTTGGGTTGGAAGGACCTTTGAAGACCATCTAGTTCCAACCGCCCTGCTGTGGGCAGGGACACCTTCCACTAGACCAGGTTGCCCAAAGCCCCATCCAGCCTGGCTTTGATCACTGTCAGGGGTGAGGGGGGCATCTACAACTTCTCTGGGCAGCCTGTTCCAGTGCCTCACCACCCTCAGAGTGAAGAATTTCTTCCTTATATCTAACTTAAATATACCCTTTTTCAGTTTAAAACCATTACTCCTCATCCCATCACAACATTCCCTGATGAATACCTCCCCATCTCTCCTGTACGCCCCTTTTAAGTACTTGAAGGCTGCTATAAGGTCTCCCTGGAGCTTTGTCTTCTTTAGGCTAAACAGTACTTAATAACACGTGTTGCAGTGCCTTTATTAAATAGCATACCTAAAACTAAAGGAATTGTTTCAAGGTAAATCAAGAAGGTAAATTCTGTACGCTCATCATTTCGCTTTTTGTGCTTGCCTGAGAAAATGTGCATTTCTTTGAGGTGTCACTAGTTTAACCCTTTAGTAGGTCATTTATGGAGAGGATAGACGGCTGCATCAAGAGCAGGGAGTTGCTGTGCTGCATGGTGTGTGTTCGCACAGTGAAGAATTGTTCTCCTCATTTTTCTGGAGGAGGAATGGAGGTTTAAAGGGGTGAGGAACTTGCCCAAACCCTCTCGAGGACCCTGGTCAGACCCTCTGAGCCCTGGTTGGGGGTGGTGTGTACATATGGGTGTCCCAGGGCGGTAACACAGTTGGCAGCCCATCTGTCCCTTCGCTCTGTCTCTATCATGGGATGTAGAAACTATTTCAGATTCTGAAAGCAAAAGTGATCTGATCTGTGTTCTTTCTTCCTAGAGTTCAAACTGTATTAAGGACAGTCAGTTAAAATAGGTTAAACTATCTGATCTTTCGCCTGATTCCAGTTACTTATGTTGAAAACAACAAATGGTTAGTAAATAGAATTTTGCAGGTTTTCCCATGAAAACTTTGAGTAACTGACAGTGAATTCTCCATTTGTTGGTAGGCTGTTACTCCATATTAGGATTTACACTATGTTAATATAACTATAATGTGGTCTGTACAGTATCTCTATCCTTCTCTCAAGGTCTGTATGGTATTGGTTAATTTGGGAGTTGGGGTTTTTTGTTTGTTTTTTGTTTGGTGGTGGCAGGTTGCAGCTTAGAGGTCTTAGGCATAAGTTATGTTAGTATAGATATGTCCAACTGTAGCCAAGAATCTTAAGCTATAAGCTAATCTTTAGTCAGCTAAGCATTCAGAAATGTTTGTCCACTGTCACTGCCTTGAGTGCTGAAGCTGCTAACTTTTCCTTCAGACTAAAGAGTGTTGCAGATTTTTACACAGTCTAGAACGCTAATTCTTATTTGTCTTGTTCCTGAGGTTTAGGTTATTACTTTCAAAATACTCATCATTGAGAGATCTTTTGTGACATATTAAAAGAAACAGTAATAGTTTGCATGAAAATATGTAACAAAAAAATTTAAAAATTGCTCCCAAAGGGTAATGCCATGGACATAATTTTTACTATGACAGGTTTTTCAAAGTCTATCTGTCTTACTGCCTGTGAGTAGTAGTATGAGAAACATGAATCTCGTATGCAGCCTTGCTCTTCTGGATTGAGTAATGTGCTGAGCTTTAAGACTTCTGGTTCTTTAGACAAAGTGACTGAACAGGTAAAAATGACCAAAAAAACCCAAAAACAACCCACCAAAATTGTCTGATCTTCTAAACCAGGTTTGAGGCTGAAAGTGCTGAGCTCCTGAACTGGATTTCAAAATCAAAATCTGCCATTCAGGCCACAGACATCAAAGAGTACAAGAAGATGAGAGAGACTTCAAACATGAAAGAAAAGTTGAAGGTAAAATGGGGAGGTAGTGTGTGTTCCGGTGAATGGTATATTTTGTCTCTAAGCTGGCTGTCAGCTGGAGGTGTGGGCTGATCCACATGCTTCATGGGGATTAAGTCCTTTAGTTTCAGATCTGGACATACATGGAAATTTCTGTCCAGCTGTACACAAACTTGCTGGTGTCAGGTTGCACAATCCACAGGAAAGGTTAAAAACATGTATTACTGATGTTTCCTTTGGAGCTCTGATAAATGTCTGTCTTCAGGATTTGTATCTTTTCAACTAAGCAGCATATTTTGACTTCATGTTTCACAGTTGGAGATGGACTTGATTGACACCACTTCTATAATTTTGGCAGAGATGAACTGGTGGGCTGCTCAGAGGCCCCTTGAATCATGCTGGGACACTCTGCACGCACTGTACCACCCAGGGTCCAAAGTGGTCCGTTGTTACAATGTTTGGACACATTGTTCACTCTTAATTTTGGAGAAACCTGATAGTTACAACTCATGTATAGTATTACTGACTTGAAAGACAGAATGCATAATTTTACAGGACCCTGAAGCCAGGAGCCATGAAATAACCATTTTATCTTCTGTTCCTTCTGCTTCAGGAATGTATTCTTGCCTTTTTTGCTCCTTGAGCATGCTTTGTTAATGAAGGCTTAGTGGTGCCTTAGCAGGACTTGAACCTACTTTTGAAGTCAAATACAATACTTACAAGTATCTGTAAGGAGACTCCTTCTCAATGCTGTAGTCTAAAATGGTGCCAATAGGAATATTTGGAATGGCAGTACTGTTGGAAATAAAAACCAAAACAACCCTCCTAATAGTTTATTTATAGATCTTTATGAATGTTTGTAGCTCTTTATAAAACAGGCTCCAAAATGAACGCCAGGTTCCCATGAACAGCACTGGTTTTAAACGATTTGGCTCTAAGTGGGTAGGACAGTGTTTGTTATTCCCAACTGTGCAAATAAATACATGCTGCTTCTGAATTTACTGCAGCAAGTCTAAACCAAAGTAATGATCTCAGACATAAGTTTCAAAAAGATTTAAATTTGAAGATACTTTGTTGTAATCTCAGAGGATATTGAAGTTGTGGCCTTCTGGCCAAGGAACCGGTCTTTCCTCCGTGGATGTGCTCTGTGTCTTGGCTCACACAGGAGCATTGACCCACATGTATGCCTTGAGGGAGGAACTTGTTCCTCTAAAAATATTGGTAGTCACATAAGGTTTCCCTCACCATTTCTTTATGAAGGAGAGCGAAGCACTAGAGTTTGAATGTGGATTATTAACATGCTATTGTTCTTGCTAAATGGACTTCTACGGAACAGGTGGTTGTTCCCTTCTACTGGAAATCTCAGCAGAGGCTGTAGAGGCAAAGGGATTGTTTAAAGTATTTTTTCTACTGATTCATATTAAATATGAATTTTGATCAGACTTTTTGATCACAAGTGACTTGTTTTAGCTGGTGTCCCAGCATTTCACATAGGAGGATCATCAACCCTTTTAACAATATTTTTTCATGGAGGTGGTGTTCTAGTCCTTGGCTTGCCTGGTACTTGTGAGACCTGTCTCCTTTTGCATTTGTTTTCTGAACAAACAGTTCTAACGTACATCTTAGAGGGTGCTGTAGCCAAGAAAAATTGAATGTGTTTTGGGTAGTAGTGGGAAAATGTGTGTTACCTGGGGGCAGGGGTGGAAGTCAAGAAAAATGACTCTGTGAACCTGTATTCTTTTGGGGTTTACTTTGTAGGTGATTGAAAAAGAAAGGGTTGAAAAAAGCCAAAAGTTAGATGAACTGAAACGAAGTGGACACATTCTTTTGGATCAAATGGGAAAGGGTAAGCAACTTGAACGTTTTTCTGTTCTGTGATTTTTAGTCAGATGAGTTGCTAGGAAATAATACTGAAACATGCTATTTCCAGTTACATATGACAATATATTCCTTCCCTCTCCCTCTATTTTCTTTCCTAAAGAGACACTGGTCATTGTTACTGTTACTAGTTGTTGATATGGGTTTTTTCTACTAAAGCTTATAGAAAAGCAATATTAATATTCTTTGCTTAATGTGTGAGTTCATTTGCAACCTTTTAAGAGTAGTTGTTATTGACATAGAAATATTTTCTTAAAATGGCTGTTACATACTTTTGGGGGAAGGAGTTGGTTTAATTTTAAATTGTGTGGAGATTTTAAGTATAAAATTTTAACATGTAAGAACCTTAAAGTGGAAGTTTTGAAACCAAATTTAGGCTTGATAAATGTGTGTATATCTCTCTTTATTAATAGTTTTCTCTACTTCTGTAAAAGCTGTCAGTATATTTTGATGATACAGTCACAATTTATGGCTCAAAGGCAAGAGCAAAGCCTACATGCTTGAGAAAGTGATTGATTGTCAATTAAAACACTTATCCCTGGAAGCTTATAATTAACATCAGTGAAAGTTGGATCTTCAAGCCTTGCCAAAAATCGTGTTTCATAATATGATGAAACTCCATCAGTGAAATGTGATTTTCTCCATAAAAGAGCTGTTCATATCACCCAGAGACAGTCTTTTAGATGTGCTATGCACTTGGCTCCTGGTGAAGTTGCTACAACTGGTAGCATTCACACAGGTAAAAGGATGGTATCGCTGTCCTGCACACTGACCAGCATCTGTTTTGGAAAGTGCTGATTTCCATCGGATTTCCCAGCCATCACATTTTTTTTTTCCACCCAAACCCTTTGCCCGATCCCCCAGTCTGTTAAGCATCTCCAGTCCTCCCCTCCTTGCCTACTACAGCTGAAGTTTTTTACAGTGGGTTCCACTGCCCTGAAGCTGATGGCTGGAAGCCACTGATTTGACCTGGAGTTTGGGTTCTAAAAACTTGTAGCTGTTCCTTGTCTTCAGACAAAGGACAAAGATCCTCCCTCCCTCCCTCCCTGTCTCCCTCTTTTATAAACCCCTCCAGCTGTGATAGGCCATGGCTATGAAACAAGTATCTATTGAGCATAATGAGAAATGCATAGTTCAAAACCTGGTTATTTTCTATAGATCCCAAAGTTTAAGATGGCAAACACTTAGGAAGCAATTTCTGTATCTTACTTTTTGCTGATACAAACCAATCTACCGTCTCTGGCTTTGTTATGGTCTGCTAGTATGTTTTGTCCAGCTCAGAATGACAGCCCTTCTCTCCAAAACTAGGCCCAGCTACACCTATGTGGAATAATGCACAGCACTGGTGTGCATATGTATACAGTCATTTCTATCTTGGGGCAGGTACTGATCATTATGTGCATGCTCCTCTTATGTGGGTGGTTGCAGCTGCTGTGCTTCTATATTGTAGATGCGCCAAGTGTGTGGCCAGTGTGTGAAGCACAGGGAGGATCTATGGAGCAGAACCTTCAAGTGCCCTTGAGAAGGTGGCTGGCTGCCCTAGACCAGAGCACTGGGCTCCACTTATGCTAAAGCGGTGCAGCCAACAGAGCCCTCCGTGTGAATCTCTTCCTTATACCCTGATCTAAATGACAGAACTGTTAAGATTCAATGAGCCAAATATCCTCATAAAAAGAAGGTGGTACCTCGAAAGAGAATCTGCGTCAGAAACTTGCAGTGGCAAGTGGAATATCTCACTCGTCATCTCACTATTAATGTGGAAACAAAAAGCTGAATCACACTTAGTAATGAGTACAGTTTTATGGACAGTGGACTTGGAATCAAAGCATTTTGCATGTTAATGCAATTGTGCACCTGTATCTGAGGAGAGGAAAGGCTAACCACCTGTTAATCAGAATGTGTTGTGCTTAATATAACAATTTATATGTTATTTTTAGAGGGACTTTCTACAGTGGATATAAAAAGTGTGGTAGAGAAAATATTGTCTGGATGGAAAGATGTGGTTCAACATCTGGAAGAAACGGCCAGAAAGATAAAGTACCAGGAAGATATAAATGCTTATTTTAAGGAAATAAGTGAGCTTGAAAAGACTCTAATTGAGAAGGATGGATGGCTTAAAAATGATGCTACTTCAGCATCCCAGCCCTCAGCAGTCCGGAAAGACTTATGTGAGGTAAGTCTGGCAAAAATTGCTAATTTTGATTGGAAGCTGTTAGGAACACAGAATACCCCAGAGTTGCTTAGCCTAGTCAGTAATAATCTAACTTAATTTCTGAGGCATCCAGGGCACTGGATTTGATGGGAAGATTTTGGTGCCTGTGTCACAGGAATACTTCAACAGTGTTGCCCTAGTAATGTTTAGGAGCTGTGCTGCAGTAGCTTACTAAAATCCTTGTGTTGACAAGGCAAGTGTGAGATTTGGTTTTTGGTTTTAACCTTTCCCAGCGGGAGTTAACTCATCTTGTAAGCCTGAGTCCACGGCTGGAACACCTGAAAGCCACCTGCAAGGCACTCACCTCTCAACCCATGCCTCCAGACTTCATTCAGGAGAGCTTGAATGGTTTTCTTGATCACTTCAAGCTGACTCGTCAGAAACTAGAGGAATGTCACCAGCAGCTGAAGAAAGGTAAATATATATATTTTTTTAACATAACCCCTTCTGATACTTATGTTCTGATTTTTCTTTTATTATTCCTGTTTTGAGCTGATTGAAAAGTCACTGAATTCTGGTAGAGTTTTCCTACTGATTCTGGGAGGTTTTGGGTCAGGCTGACAAAAGTTTTTTATTCACCTGAAAGAATTTTCACATGAACTCCTCTGTGCACACTATAAAATATATTGTTCCATGGTGTTAAAAGTCATTATGCAAGGATGCAACATTCCTGAAACTACATTTGAGGAATTATCCACCTTAAATATGTTTTGCTAATATAGTCTGAAAAGCTGTTTGTCTCTGGCACTTACACAAATAAATAATAATGCTAGAAATGAAAAATGGAAGATTAAGAGAACCTTGTAAAATTGAAGTGTGCATGTGAAATTTATCCCTTTTCACAGATTTGAGCACATCAGTCATACATAATTCCTTCTGGAAATTTCATCTTTGAAGTGATTGGGAATCTGGCTTGCTTTTAGGGCACTTTATACTTAGGTTTTTGTTGCATTAAAAATTTCATTATGAGCATTCAAACCAGTCATGCTGGCTTCTAAAGGATTTTAAATGTAGTGCCCAAAATATGTAGCTCTGATATTTTACAGCTGAATAGCAAGAGCACAGGCATATAAGGAGATTTTTTCTTAGTTTTCATTTTGAGGAATACAAGAAAGATTTTTGCGAATGGCCCCAAATGGAGGAGCATTATCGCTTTATTTGGTGTGTAATAAAAATAGGGTCAATTACTAACTTGTTAGGCTGTCTATATAATGTGTTGCACAACACCTGCATGCTTTGATTATATGCATGCAGAAAACTATGAATAATGTGTCTGCCTGCCATGCTCAAATTACAGGGTGTGCTTTCATTCTTACTGTGAGGAATGATTATTTTATGACTGTTCTGAGTTCATGTACTTTCAATTAATTTTATTGGTATTGTGTATTTTGCTAATTTTTACATGAAAGAATAAGGGGTATTTTTGTCATATCATGCTACACATCACTTGAGGTGGTGTTAGTATATTTGAACCAGTTACTACTTGGTAAAAACACCTTATATCATAATATGTTAAATTTGTGTATTTTCTTGCATTATGATTTCTCTGCAGATCGTGTATTACTAAAGAACAGAGGGAAATGTCAGTTCAGGTTCTCAGCTGTTTGTTTACAGCACTGTTTTGATCGCTGTAAAGTAAAAGAACTTCCAGAGCTGTATAATGGGGAGAAACAACTAGTGGTGACACCTGAGCATTTGTGAACTTGGCAGGCTTTGACTGCCAGCTCCTTCCATGGCTCTTCTTTGAGCCTCTGAAAATTCCCTAATGGAGGGCTACTCAGCCCCATCCCTACAGGCGTTTTTTTATGGGAATTGACAAAAAACTTAAGTCACAATGGGAGGCTATTTCGACTATTTTATTTTCCTTTAGGATTTGCTGTAGTTCAGTGTCAGCACACCTATTTGCCTTTTACTGATTTTTATTTTCTCTCCTACCAGTAAATTGATCCTGGCTTTTGGAGAAGAGGAAAACAGATAACCGATTCTCTCTAGAAATGTTGAGTCATTCCTTAGTTTATAAATGGTTTGACAGTTCTGACAGTAACCTGGGGAGTCAGAACAAGGCTTAGATTAAGTTTCACTTGTGGCAGTGATGAAATGTTTTAGCAATCCAGGGCCAGAGAATGTGCTTAGCACAGTACGGGTCCTACAGCCGAAATCCTGTTTGTCTGAAAACCTCAGAGGTAGACAACTGCTTTCTGAAATGCCAGAGTAAGGTGCTGCCTCCCGCCTGGGATTCCACAGAGGGCTGCTCGAACAAAATCTGAGATGCAGTCAAAGATTGCAAGCAGATACTCCATCCAAACTTTAATTCTCTTTTCAGTCTTTCCAGACAGTGTCTCTGATCCGGCAGCAGGCTGAAAGATGCTGTTTTTCTATATTTGTGTGTATATAGGAAAATGAAAAAAATGCTCCAAACCCTAATACTACACTAATATGTATTTTATGTATGTTTATACATAAGCTAGTATTTTATATATATAGTTACTATAGTGTGTTTAACTTCATATGTAATAGATGACTCCTATATACACTATACTTTATATTCTATATATAGTAGATATTGGTGTGTTTGCATATAAAGAGTAGCCCTGTCTAAAACTTATTTTAAAATGAAAAATACTAAACTGTGGGGATTTAGGCATGCAAAAGCCCAAGTACTAATGATACCACCACCGTGCTCACCCTAAGAGATTTAGGTGCTTAAGTGTGTAAGAAAATTCTAAAAATGGGATTGAGTTTTTAAATTTTTTTGGGGGGTGGTGGTGGTGAGATGTTATATAAATAGGTATTATATAGAATATAATAAATATATTACATATGTTTAATACTTTTTTAAAGGAAAGAAACATTGCCATCAGCAGAAGAGTTTTTTTAGTGCTTGGAGGGTCTCGGCAGGGTTCACTGTACAAGTATATATCACATGATTTCTTGTTTGTAAATTATTCTGATAGCTTTGTGTTTACATCTCTTAATTTGGGTCTCTTGTCTATTCCTTTGCCTTGTATTATATTCCATTACTCTTCTCCACGATTCCAGAGACAGAAAGCCAGCCGAGCCAGGACTACGTGGACTCCCTGCGGCGGCTGAAGGACGTGCTGAGCGAGCTGGAGTGCAAGCAGCTGTCCATCGCCAGCGGGCTGAGTGACCCCGGTAAAGTTGAGAAGGCCCTGCAGCAGGCAAAGGTAACTCTCCACTTTTGCACTGGAGCAAGGGAGTTGCTTGACCAGCTACTGTCATCTTCCTTTCTCTTGCCTTGTTTTTAGTGGGGTAACTAAAATGTTCCTCAGAGGGAAGTCGATTAGGGAGCAGTCTGTGGAAGTGGCCTCTCGGGGTTGCTTGCTTGAAAGCTGGATCACCACAGGCTGCTGAGGGATGTGTCCAGGTGAGGGTTGGGTATCTCTGAGATTGCAGACTTCACAGCTTCTCTTGCTGCCTGTGCCAGGAGACGAGGCCAAGAGACCTGGGGCTGCTGAGCTGGGGGAAGGCTCTGATGGACCTCCTCTGGAGCACTGCAGTGCCTCAGACCACCTTGGCAGCCTCCCCAGGCTCTCCCCAGGGTGCCTGTGTCTCCTGTGCTGAGGAGCCCCAAAATGGTTGTCAGGGTCCCACAAGCACCTCCTTCCTAGGAGCTTGGTTGGATCGGGTGGGTGACCTGATCCAAGGTCTGCTCCTTTGCCGCTGAGCGTGGCTGTGAGGAAAGCCAGGAGCCGGGGCCTGCCCTTTCCTCCCCTGGGGTTTGCCTCTCAGCGCTCCCTGCTTGAGCTGCACCGCAGCTGCCAGCAGCCATGCCCGTGCCCAGCCTGCTCGGGCGTGCTGGCCTGGGGAGGCCGTGTCCCTTGTCCCTGCCCCGCGGCAGCGCAGGCTCCCTGACCCTGCCTCCGCCCTCCCGCTGAGGCTGTGGCGTGCAGGTTTGTGGTCCTCTCTTTCAAGCACTGGGTATAGCCTACCCAGACGTGGGGTGCCTGCTTAAACAATCTCTGAGGTTCAGCTGTTGAACAAATCCATCCTGCTTGACTGCTGTGAAAGAGTAACTGTAGCCCTGTGGCCTCCAGATTGCCTTTCAAAGGGAAACAGTGCTTGCAAGCCATAAAAGTAGTCGATGCACAAATTTTGTCCAGTAGAAATGGTATTTTATTTTGTATTATGAGCCTATAAAGGCTATTTAAAGAAAATCTATGGGTGACAGTTGCTTTGTAAATATTGGTTACTGGGGCAGGGCTGGAGTTAGGAGAGAGAATTATGCATCTCCAGTCCTTTTTTTGATTTTTTTTTTTAAATTAAAAAAACATAGCTAAATACTTCCTGTCCCCTCCACTGTCTCACTTTGCTTTTGTGGAATCATGCTTAATTCAGAAACATGTATTTTTCCCTGTGTGGTGACATAAAAGAGCTGCAGGTGACTTTGGAGGAACTCTTGAACTCTAGTTGCTGGGCTGGGAGAGGCAGTGTCTGTCTTTCCCTGTCTATTCAGCAGACAGTGATCAAATATGTATATTTAAAAGCTCAGTATTGCTGCTTCAAAAAAGAAAGCACTAGATTAAAAAAAGATGGAGTTCTCTGGTTTTCTCTTTTAATGTTGCTTCTGTATTGTTTCAAGTTGGCAGAGATTTTCTTGTCCATCTGCTGGCTGAATTGCAACGGTGTTTAGTCTTTGGAGGTGTGTCTTTTTCCTACTTCTGCCTGAATCCCTCCTTCCCTTTTTTCTTCAGAGACTAATTAGCTTGAAAGGACATACCATGCCAGTGTGGAAGCTTTAAAGAATGTGATGGGAGATGGGAACAAACTGTAGATGATGAGCTGCTTGTGGACCTGGGACTGTCCAGCTCCTTCTGCACTGTAGCAGGCACTGCTAAGTGCTTCAGGCATAGACCCAAGCCAGGGACTGACTCAGTCTGTGGCCCCCTGCAAAGAAAGCTCTTGTTTGTGGGAAGATATATCCCTCTTCCCAGTCTCATTGCTACCTCGCTACCTATCTTTTTAGAGGAAATGGTACACTTCATCCTGTTTATTTCCTGTAAACACAAAGTAAAATTGAACATAAACATATCAAAGAGGATTCTTCCTCAGTAAAACACATGCAAACGCATCCCACATGTACACATTAAATGTATATACTAGCAAAGTAGTAATGGTTTCATGTGTTCATTCCAGATTTCTCTCTCAAGCACATTTTAAGCAGGATAACCAAAACAACCATTTTAATGAAGTGGCAGCATTTCTTCGTGTCTTGGCTTATACCTTCAGCTGTTAATTTTCCTTAATATTAGGAATTAGCTATTCCAGCTCAAGTGACTCTTCAGATCAGCAATGCCATAGTGAATGTATTTAGATTGTGTCCTCCCTGTATTCGAGCTGGATGAGTAGCTTTCAAAACTCAAGTATCCAGAGCTTTCATTGCAGCTAGATGTTATAATAATTTTACTTTACGAAACTCGGAAAGACATATTCAGCCTGTTTGTGTGGGCTTTGTTTGTTTTCTTTCTAAGGAAATATATATATATCTGTGGAGGGAATGAAGAAAAAAACCTGAGGTCCTGGTATGTCTACATTGTGGTTTCTTTTGCGACTGTGGTGTAGAGTAGCCATTGCTTTGCTTACTTGAGTGCCAGTACTGCACAGCACAGGGGAGTCATAGGTGCCTGGGTGTGTTTAGCTATGTGGCCAAGCTTTACAGCCCATTCTGTAATATCTGCTACTGTTCCAGTAGAGCAAGCTGCAGCTTTTACTGCTTAAAGGGTTGTTTGGATGTATCTGCTGCAATAACTGAGGTAACTGGAATATCACTCTTCACTGAATCTGTGCTCTGTACAGCAAAACCTTTGATGTACTTGTACTTGTATGTAGGTGTGTACCTGTTGTATGGCAGATACTGGAAGTGCATATATATATATATTTTTTTTTCCCTTTGTAGACTGTTTATGAGACACTGGAAGCCCAAAAACCCAGGCTGGATAAACTTGCTGAAGAAACAAAGGCTTTGGAGAAACATGCTTCTTTGGATATAAAAAATGTCTACACGCAAGAGTTCAAGCATGTGCAGGGACACTGGGACAAGTTAAAGCTCAAGATTTCCAAAGATGTTAAACTATTGGAGGAAATTACATCCAAGCTGAGAATATTTGAGGTAAAATGAAAGGATTTTTTTTGTTACACAACTCAGTTGTTTTAGAGCCCTTTCACTGTGTTTCTGCAGAAGTCCAGATGATACTGATAGAGAAGTGAAAAGTTGATGGGCAGAGGCTAGAAGCATATATGATGTATTTATAGCAGGGTAGCAGAGGAGTTTTAACATGCACAGGATATTATTTTATCTAATTAAGTTAATTACTTTTCACTTAAATTTAGTGTTCCTCTCATTTTAATACCAGAACCAAAGGTTACACTAAAGTCAAGGGTATGTCAGCTGTGCTGTTGAAGGCTTGATCCCAGTGTGGGCTGAGTGCCCTCTATTGTGGTCAGTGTCAGATGCCCAAAGCCTTACTAGTTTGACATCTGAAATTGAAATTCCATACCTGCTACAGAAAACCTGCTCCTTCAAGTGGGATTTCTGTCAACAGAAATAAAGAGTTAGTACAGCCTGTTAAAAAAGGAAGTAAAGAAAATGTTGCGGTATATTGAGTTTTCCATTTCCAACAGATGGCCTCTGAAGTGTTAGGAAAGAGACTTAAAGAATTAAGATTAATCAACACTCGTGTGTGTGTGTGTGTATATATATATATATAAATGTATATGAAATCCTGCATAAGAGAAAATCCCAGTGTTTTAATATCTTCATTTTTAAAAGCAAGGGTATTCACATGTTCAACCCATTGATAGAGGGGAGACATAGTGCTTAACAACTTAGCCAAGGTTGACTCAGTATTCACTGGATAGATGGGGTTTTTTGTGTTTGCTTTAAGTCCCTTCTCCGGGCTATTTATATTCCTCTGGGGAGAGGGAAAAAAAATAACGAAAACTTAAATATATCGTGATTTAGCATGTGGCAGTATGATTGTGACCCAAAAGTTAAATAGGCACTAACCATTCTTCAGTATCAGCTTGAAAGTATAAGCTGCTCAGAGCAGTATAAAAGCCCAAATATAGTGTCTTTTTTCCTCGAGTAATGTTTAACTAGATTTTAAATAAATTTCATATTACTATCATATTATATTTTAAACTTCAAAAAGCAAGAAGGTGCTTTTAGAGATTCTCTGTCTCTCAAGATGAAGGCACAGGTACATTAGCCAACAGAAATTGGTATTTTCACATGCATTAAACATGTTAATGTGTGGAATTATTTACATTATTTTCCAACTAACAGAGCATTGTACTGGTTTTGGCTCGGATAGAGCATGTACCATGCAATTTATAAGCAACTTGCTGTGTGCACCTTCTTCAGAACATTGGTGCCATGTGTGCACACTACCACTCTCCCCAACTTCTTTCAATCTTGTTCTCCCCTCCCTCTGAAGCAGAAAACAGTCCTTCTATTTCATAGTGGATTCAGACTTCAGACTAAGTGGCTTTTAGTTTTGTGGTGTGGTTTTTTTGGTGTGTTTGTGGTGGTGGTGTTTTTATTGTTTTGGGTTTTTTGTTTTGTTGTTGTTTTTACATTTTAAGCCAGACAGGATCTGTAGTTGACTACTCGAGTACAGACACGCATTTAAACGGAGATTTATATTAGTAAGACCAGGTAATTGACTTGCATGATGTTACAGTGATAGTTGGACAAGCCATTGCTGATTATGTTTCAGAAGTAGTAAAAGCCACAAAACCCAAACAAACCAAAAACTAAAGCAAAATCCTGGAATAAGTCATAGTAGGGGTAACAGATTGTAACTAAAGGGCAATTAAGAGCAGAGTGTGTACCTGTGCTCCCATAAAACCTTTTACTTAGGGGAAGAAGGCTGAAGGGAAAAACTTGCTCCTGCTCCTAAAGTGGTATTTGCTAATTATTTGTTTCAGGACATGAGCTACTCCTAGGAGTGTGTGTATGGGGGCTGTGGGGTGTGGGTGTGTATGAATAGCATAGGTATGGTAGTCCGGACTAGGCTAGTGAACTTGTGAACGGAAGCCACAAACCAACCTATGAATAGGAGGAGTAATTGTGGGTTTTCAGAGGGAAAAAAGTATATTTCTTTATATAACACTTTTGTGTAATATTGTTAGGCTGTATTACCTGAACTATAAAGATAAAAGCTGTCCTATCCCACACCCCCCGTCTCCCCCTTAAACACTTCCAGGAATATGTGTGCTTGTGCACCTACATCTGAAAGAGTTTCTGCTTTTAGTCTGGTTCCTTCAAACCCATCCTTCTGTAGATACTTGCAGCAGCCTGTGGGATGGTGTGGAACTGTGGAGGAGCTGATGCTGCTGGTCAGTTGGAGCTGACTGCCCAAAGTGAGCTGGCTTGTACAGGAGTCTAAAACAAATTAACTTCTAAGGCTTAGCCGAGCTCTTGGTGATTACTTCCAGCAACCACCTCCTCATTAATTTTTCTGCTGACTTTGACCTAAGTGTGCAGTATCCCACCATGTTTCCTTCTCTTCCCTCTCTTTCTGGTTACACTTATTAGTTATTTAGCATGACAGAATAGATATTCTGCATGTAAGCCTGCCTCAATGTCCTTTATGCAACAACTTTCTATCAGTCTTCAAATGACTGCAGCTTCCCAGTTGCCTTGATTATCTGTAGCTACACTGAGCAAGACCTCCTTAACTTATCAGATTTAGCAGCATTTTTCCCACCCCCCCCCCTTTAATTTCTTGTAAGTGCAGAACTCTTCTTTTTCTGGATTTGAGTAATGTTCAGTTGAGAGGTCTCTATATGCACCTACTTTCCTAAATCACAGCTTTAACTAGGTGAAGAATGGCTCCTGAAAAATGATTCTTTAATGTTTAGATGAGTAGGGCACATGTGTGCAGTATTAACATGTCAGGTTTTCAATTAGTAATCAATTACTCAGTTCTTTCAGCCAAAGGTGAAGTGCCCTGTTCTCCATAGCTGTCCAGAGTGATGTTGGTACCACCATGTATACAAAGCACTCACTGATGAAAGACGGTAGATTTTTATGCCCATGGGAGTTTTGAAGAGCTATGGAAAGCCAAGCATTGAAGCTGCTTGCTGTTGTATAGATCTGAGAACAGAATTTTGTCCTAAGTGAGATGTTAAAAACTTTCCTGTTAACTTGAAAAGAAGTACAGAAGCTGAAAAAGAAATTAAAGCAGGAGAAACAATGGAAGTAGTTATTAAATAACTGAAAATGGAAGAAATACATAGTGGTGCTATCTGTAGAAATTGGAGGCTTGCAGTTAGGGGTGTTTCCCCATGAACTGAATTTATAAGTACACGGTTCCTGTGTTTTCTAAATGCTTTGTAAAGCTGTCAGTGGATGGACAGTCATCTTATGTTCTTATGTACCTATATTCTCTGATTTTTCATTTTGAAGGAGTGGCACTAATCTATACAGAACCTTTTGTAGTCTAGCTCTGTATGAATAAAAATGATAATGTGGAGCAAGTTGAATAAAAATGTTGTGGATGGTATTGAACAGACGAGTATGGAACTTGCACTGCAAGAAAGATTGATATGGGAGATGGGATATATGGTCCTGGTGGAGACACTGAATGGGTCAGTACTGGAGATGCGATGCCTGAGACACAAGGTTAGTTTGGAGAATGGCTGGGCAGCATCTCCTTGGTCAAGAGAGAAGATGAAATGTCTGGTTATTAAAGGAAAAAAAAATTGAAAGGGGGGAGAAAAGGAAAAAAGGAGTAAGTGAATGGCAACCCTTGGAAAACATGTGGTCATGTGCAAATATACACAGGTGTTGGTTTATTGTAATGTTTCTTTTTTCTATTTCACCCTTAAAAACTGGCATTTCCCCAAACAGTGCTCCTCACATTTAGGTTTTTGAAAAGAAACTGAACCTAAGTATTCTCATTTCAACAGTGAGCAGGCAAGAGAACAGTCCTCAAACTGTCCTTGAGAAGTCAGTGGCAGACCTGCCTGTGGGTCCTGTTGCTCAGGTGGTGCTTCTGTGATTTGTGATGTGACAGAGGCTTCCCCCAAGCTGACTGCACGTGCATTAGTGACATGATTTGTGTTTCATTGTGAGACTATAAGTCATGAAATGGGAAAAAATAGACAAGGCTCACTTTATCAGTTTTGCATCTTGTGTTTTCTAGAAGAAAACTTCAGTATCTTGTATTCTCTGTTATCATACCTCTAACACATGGCTTGATGTGTCTTTGATTATGTATTACTTTCTGTTCTTTTAAATCTACTGCATGGCTGTACATCATGTGGTTTTTCTGGGAGTGAACAAGTTAAAATTCAGCACATTTGATTTTTATTCCTGCCTGGGATAAATTCTAGAAACTGATCCAGTGTTTTAGTTCATGTCTCGAACTTGTACATCAACAACCTATGCTGGGTATTTGACCATTGCTAATTATTTGCCTGCTCAGTACAAGAGCATTTACTGCATTAAACTTCTGTAGACTTGATTTGCGATTTGGCAAGTTGTTTAAATGTGTGCCTTTGTGAGTAATCCCATTTAATTCACTTCAGCTGCTTATGTAAGTAGTTTACTGTAAGCAAGCTAAATTAGGTATATGCTAAAATGCCTTGTCAAATGGCAGCCTTTATAAGTTTTTGTTTTGTTTTGTTTGTTTGTTTTTTTACATTAAGCCATGGTTCACTGTTAAGCCTCCTGGGGTCTGTTTTTTGGAAAACGATTTTCAGGCTAATCAGCTACAGGAAATTCCCCCAAAATGGGAAAAGAATGAAGAAAATGTCATGACTTTGACCTCTAATGATAGCATTGGCCTAAAAATAAACACGTTTTTAGTCTAATGGCTTTTCATTAGCGCAGACAGTTTTTTTTGAGAAGCAGTGTGTAATGTATTGATCTTGAAAGAATTGTTATTGCAAAGTTTTTAAGCGTATGGTTTCCTCCTTGGTGACCTGCAGAGTAGAAGGTGAAGCTGATGAGTTTTGACTCGGCTTCTCAATAACAGGGCTCTGTGAAGGTTGTGCTGGAATAAAAAGATGCCATCTCTTAAAAAACCCGACCAAACAGTCCAAAAATGGGGATTAAAAAACTTCCAACTATGTTATTAAAAAATAACAACCACGTAACTCACTTTGAACTGTGACAATGTAAAACTTTCTCCTTGTTCTGTTTTATTTGTAAGGGTGATTGGGAACATTCACAGCTGCATGGGAGGGAGGTGACAACCCTCCTCTCTCCCTCCCCCCTCCCACCTCATCGCAGGATATAAGGCAGCTGCCAAATGTTAGGTCAGATAACTCTGAAACTGTATGTATCTACTTTTTTTTTGCCCCCTGTGCATTGCTCTAGTGGGTACAGTAGGCGCTATTGGCCTCAAACAGCTAGGGTTTTTTTTGAGTCATTAGTCCAATCCTCTGTGGCATTTTCCTTTTATACTTACGTTTCTCTGTAAGGCAAAAGGCTTTCCCAGCATAGCTTCTACCTGTCAAGTGTATTTAACATTACTCCTTCCTCTTCTCCCCATGTATGTTTCTATAGGGCCCTCTGTTTTCCTTTGAGTGCAATATGTGTCTCGACTGAGTGTGGTGGAAACAGTTGTACGTGGTTTCTGTTGTCAGAAAAATGCTATTCCCAGCCTTCAGCCAGGTCCTTCATGTAAAGGGTAACCACATACTTCTTGAAGCCATGCTTGCCTCCTTATCTGATCCTGTGTTTCTGTGTGATAGATAGCCTGGAGCAGCACAGTGTCAATTAAACGATGTTGTGGCATGGATAGGAGAATACCATTACTGTGAATTTAGTTTTCATATAAATTTGAGAACAGAGAAACTGTGGGGGAACCAAAACAACCAAAAGCAAAATCTAAACCAAAGGTGGTCTGATTCAAAACCAAGGCAATACTAGCAGCTTGTAGAATATTCTTTTGACACTGCTCGTAGTTGAAATGCAACAGCCATACATTCTTTGTCACGGCATTGTATCAAGTCTTCAATACTATACTTGATTTAGGCTGATTCAAAAGTTGTTCAGAAGTGGATGGATGGTGTGAAAGACTTCTTAATGACAGAAAAAGCTGTTCAAGGAGATACCGAAGGACTTCAAAGACACCTTGACCAGTGCACGGTGAGTTTTGCTAATTTAAAGAATCTTTTGAAATAAATAATGAGTAGTCTCTTCATCATTTTGTTTGTATTATTAAATATTCTCTATGGCATATTCTATAAAGTGTGCCAGAAAAACTGTCTTACCTTTCTTCAGGGAACATTTTAATTGGTTCCATGTGTGTAGCCATAACACTTTGTACTTTTCAAAGGCCTTTGCCATATTTACAAATACTCATAAATTGATACTATTTCCTCTGAAAATGTTTATATATTTTTCCCAATTTTGTGATTAGGGAATTGAATCTGTGAGTAAAAAGTGCTTTCTCCATTAAACTCCCAAGGGCAATGAAAAAAAAACAAAAAAACCCAGAAAACTCTGAAAATCCTAGGGTTTAGGAATTTTGTGCCTTACAAATAAGACTTCTTCCTAGCTAGTGGCACATAATGATCACAAATGTATAAAATTTAATCTTACACTAAGAAATTACAGAGTACTTTCAAATGTGTTCTTCTCCTGGAAACAAACGAATCTGAAGTTTGCCAGAAACATCAGGGTATTTAATGCACGTAATCTTAAAACTTGGATTGTTCTGGTGTTGATACGTGGCATGTGAGAATGTTTGCTCTGTGTATGGCAAGCTGCAATTTGTTTTTTAGTTGCGTAGTTCTAGTGTTTTGGGCCACTGAAGGGTTGTTTTAAACAGTCTTGTATTGAACACAGCATTAATCTGCTTTTTTTATTAAAGTTTCTCCAGAATAATTAAAACTTACATAATTATTGGTATCCTAGAAATTTATGTAATGTCTTGCTAAAGGTCAACATTAATTTTCTCTGATCTGTGCTCAGATATTTGTCAATGAAATGGAGACAATTGAACCATCACTGAAAGAGATGAAAGAAGTAGAGTCTGCTTTAAGAGCTCAGCCTATTGCAAGCATAAATACTTGGGCAAAGTCTAGGCTAGTGGACTGCCAGACACAGTGGGAGAAACTGAGCAAACAGGTGAGTTCTCTGTATGTTGCTAGTGCTTGCTTGTTACTGCAGCTGTTTCTTCGCTTGTGTGGCATTGGTAGGATGATGAAGAGGTGAAGCAGTGAAACAGCGGGATAAGTACGTTTTACTTGTTCCACTGTCAAAGTGGCTGAAATCCAAGTTGGCCCAGTGAATCCTTCAGAAGTGCAAATAAGTTAGGGGATACCTGTGTAACAGTAGTTTTGTTCAAATACATGCACTTCTTGGTACCTAACTGGAAGGAGCACAGTGAACTCATTAATTGTTTTTAACTAAAATTTAATTTGTTCTCTTTGCCTCATTCTGCTCTTTCTGGGGTGGGTGGGAGGGTAGTCTGACTTTTTTGTTTTGTTGTTCCTGAAATCTGGAATATTACTCTGGCCCTGTGTAATTTCTGCCTGCTTCCAAGCAGCTTTAAAAATGAATGGCTGTAAATAGACTGCCACTTCAGTCTGTATTTGGTCATTTCTTTTGGGTGGAGGCTTTCTGCTGTCTCTAGAAACGTACTTCTGTTGCAATGCCTGGTGAGCATCTGTGCTGGAGAACCTTGCTGTTGATAGAGAATGCAGATTGCCTGGGCTGTGGAAGGAAGCGAGGTGTTTTAGTGCTCTGTATAAAGATAGATCTAACTATATGATACTTGTGATCAGAAGAGGGTTTCTTCTGTCTGACTTCTTCTAGGGATTGTTAGCAGTTTACACGCAATGAGGAAAAAACCCAGTTATTTTCCTTCTTCTATCACCTCTAGACTTTGATCTGCTAAAAAGGGATCACGAGTTTTTGTGTAATGTGTAAAAGTTAGAAGTCTTCTGTTAATTAAAAAGGCCTGAAAAACATTTTACCATCAAAATATTTAACAAAGACTTGTGTTTTTTCATGTATACAAGGACATTTAAGTAACAAAACTGCTGTTCCTTTCTCCACCTTGGATTCTAGATCGTTAGTCAGAAAAATCGCCTGTCTGAAAGTCAGGAAAAAGCTGTAAATCTGAAGAAGGATTTGGCAGAGATGCAAGAATGGATGACCCAAGCTGAAGAAGAATATTTGGAGAAAGATTTTGAATACAAGTCTCCTGAAGAGCTAGAGAATGCGGTGGAGGAAATGAAGGTCAGAAATACCAGGTCACTGTAGAGACCTGATTAAAGAGAAACAAAATTTTTAATGGCTTTGGGTGTTGACCTTCTGTGGAATTGTTACCTATGTAGAAAGGAGCTCAGGTCATGACAAGATTAGTGGTACTTTTCAGCTTTGCTTTTCTGGAATTTCTGTTTTTAAAGTACAAACTATAAAAGCAGATGTTCTACTTGGCCATGAGGGGTAGGGATTTCATAATGAATAGCAGCTTGCCCAGCTGTTGAGCCAGGCTTGCGATGTATTGCGTATTAAACACTGAGAATGTGGAAAGCTATTGCAGGAGAAAAAACTTGGGAAAGAAAGAAAGGAAAGGTGATATCGTACCTGTCTACGTTAGTGGTTGTGAAAACCTGTTCTTTTGCCTCTAGCTGTTGGGCCTCAGTTTCTTGTCCCCTAGATATAACAACTCCACATTTAGAAGAACAGCTTAAAACAGTTCTGTTGTAAGGTTATCTTGTGTTCCCCATTTGTTGTAAAGAGCGGTCCTGATCCCTGCTTCTCTAATTTTGGGACTGGTGGCCAAAAAGAATGGAGGAGGAGCTATTTTTCTCATTATAAATTACCAGTTGAATAGATAATTTTCTTGGATATATGTACAGAGTAAAAAATATTTCTGATTTTAAATCTGAGGGTTCAGGCATATTTTCACAAATGTTTTGGCTTATATGCACATTATTTAAATGAGTGTCCACTACACTGTTACTTGATGGAGCACAAAAAAGAATTTTTTCTCCCTTACAAGTGCTTTGACAAATATATTTGAAGTTTTGAATTCTTTTTGGAGGAGCTTTCTAAAGCAGTCTTCAAGTGTTTTAATATATTCATGTCCTTTGAAGCATTTGAGATCACATAGTCTGACAGCCTGATGAACACAAGCTAGGAAAAGAAAGAACACTCTTTTCATTGGCAAATCTGAGAGACTTTGAGCATGTCTACCTTTTGTCAAATCCAGATTATATTCTGTACTTTTAAATTTGGCAGATATGTTGGTGAGCCAGTATGCTTACTGTAACACCTGCATATCCTCTTTCATTTGCAGTAAGAATATTATTTTGGGACTACCTTTAGGACTGGGAAAGCACACTCTGTGTATATTTGACCAGGAACATTTTTGCATAAGGTTTTCAAAAACTTTTGAGCTTGCCCAATTCTGCTTTCATTTGAACAGAGTGGAACTCCTGCTGCATATGCAGGAATAAGTTTAAGATGAGGCTAGGTGGTTTTTGATAATCCTGCCATAAAATATGTTCCCCAGAGTTTTCTATTTTTTGCCCTTCCATTAGCAGGCATTTTTTTATTGCCTTACATTCATAAGACATCTCAAACAATTTGTGCAACAATAATGCTGTCATGTACAACATTGTACCGTAAAGTGCAGAGCCTTATATAGCACAGGTACTTTAGATTCATAAAACTGTCGCTGAAATCTCAAAAGAATGAGATATGAGATATGAGACAGTCTCTATTTCTGAAGCCTTCCAGCTGTCTCAGAGACAGGCTTGGACTGGTCTGCGTGATCTGTCTTCCAGCTATTCTGCTTCCTGAATTCTGGTTAGGGAAAAATTCAACAACTGATAATACGATTTCTTCAGACCTGTGTGTTGGGAGTTGTACTGTGCTTATCCTATATATTTGTTACCAAGCTCCTCTGAGTGCAGTTGGGTTGACAGAATTCTTCTGGTTCTCCCTTTTGCATGTTCCTCTAGCACATCCAGCAGCTGTGGGAGAGGTCCCAACTTTGTAGTTGCACATGTCCCGAGTAACTACATCATCTATTCTCTATAGGTTTGGGAGATAGTTACTGAGCTCTGAGACTCATAACTTCTTTACATTCACCCAACCTTTTTCTCTGCGATATGCTTGTTTTTAGCAAACCTCTTGTTTTTTTTTTTTCTGGTTCATTTCTCTTTTTCATACCTGTATGCTAGCATGTAAATAGCACTGCACTTAATATTTTTTGCTTTGAGTTATGGATTTTTAATGAAGAAGCCATAAATGGTAAATATGTCCATATTTAATAGAATATGATTTTTCAACACCTGTATGGAATTCAGATTGTTAGTAAAGTAATGCCATGTTTTGTTGTGCTCAGTCCCAGGAATACTTCGGCAGCAGCACTTCCGATGTTCAACTGCTGATGTTTGGTTTGAGTTGTGAATAACTGATCGTATGGCAGTTGAGGGCTGATTGTGTAACACATTTCTTTGGGCAGAGAGCGAAGGAAGATGTGTTGCAGAAGGAGGTGCGGGTGAAGATTCTCAAAGACAACATCAAGATGTTGGCTGCCAAAGTGCCGTCTAGCGGTCAGGACCTGGCAACTGAGCTGAACGTTGTGCTGGAGAACTACCAGCTACTGTGCAATCGGATCCGGGGGAAATGCCACACTTTGGAGGTAAGAATGATAGCTCTCAGCTTAGTAAAACGGAGGCAGGTGGCACAAGAGGAATGGAGGAGGACACTGAAAGTGTCCAGTTTTGTCACTGAATCCAATAGTTTCATCTTAAATGCATTTTGCTCCTTTCCAAGATTACTTTCCCTTGAGATGACATCTTTGGAGTCCATGAGATGCGATCTGAGTTTCCTTTTATAATCTGTATTGTAATCAACACTTGTGCAAATACGTGACCTTGTCTCACAGCTCTGTTACCCATCCGTGCATCTTCTGAAATGACACAAAGAAACTTCTCAGAGATTAAAGGTTGAAATACAATGGCAATTACGTGACTTGGATTATAGTTTGGGGTAGGTCGTGTATGCCCTACCTTTCAAGAGGGGTGGATGCATTTTGTAACATTTCAAAACAGTTATAAGAATCTGGATGTCAGTGATAATTTTAGTGTAAGTTTAGAAACTTTGGTGTGTATTTTGCGTATTTCTTTTTATCTTGCTGCTATAATTGCAGGTTTTTCTGTCTAGAACTTACTGTGCCATGGCATGTTTTTGAATTTTTTCTACTTGTCCGTTTTAGGTGAATGTCTTGAATATAATTTCTCTAAGCTGTTCATAGGGTATATGAGCTATGCCTGGCATTTTAGGCTAATCTATGTTTTTTCTGTTGCTCCTAGGAGGTGTGGTCCTGTTGGATTGAGCTGCTTCAGTATCTTGATTTAGAAACAGCTTGGCTAAACAATCTGGAAGAAAGGGTGCAAGTGACAGAAAATCTGCCTGATAAGTTGGGTGCTGTCAATGATGCTCTTGAGGTATTGTAGTCATTCTATCAGATTGGTAAATTTTCAGACAGCTGTGTTTAAAAAAAATGCATAAATTCTATACTTCAATAGAATACTGAAATGTGTTGAATATTCTGATTCTCCAGGTTAAATTAATATATTACTCTGAATCTGGAATGGGTATTTGTAAGATCCTCCACCAAAAGCTGAATTGTGCTATATGTGATTGTGCTGTACTTGGTACCATGATAAAATTGTATGCTCTCTCCTGTCTCTGTAAATTGATTAATTCTTTCCAGCACTATACTATGAAATTATGTGAATAGGGAAGAAGTGCTGTGAAGTTTAATTATTCAAAGCAAAATGGCCACTGTATTTGTCTTGTGCCATTGTGGATTAAGCCATAACTAATTCATGCTTTTAGAGCACTCTCAAGCCATTTGAAGTGTAAAGCTTCTGTGTATGCAGCCAGATTTCCACCTCTAAAAATGCGCTAATATTCAGTGTCTTGACCTTTAAAACTTTCTCTGCTAATTAGTCCCTGGAATCAGTCCTGCGTCATCCAGCTGATAATCGAACCCAGATTCGGGAACTTGGGCAGACACTAATCGACGGAGGGATTCTTGATGATATCATCAGTGAAAAATTGGAGGCTTTCAATGCCCGCTATGAGGAACTGAGTCACTTGGTAAGAATTTGGGGGCAAGGTTGAAGTGGACTGAGTTTTTCAGCTCAGTGGTCTGAAATTATTCCTGTTAGCTGAATTCATAGATGCAGGGTTGCAATACAGGAAAGGAGGAAAAACCTTGACAATGTTGTCAGCTGTTTTCAATTTGGAATAATGCCCTAAGAGCAAGATGCTTTTTTCCTGACTTGAGTCGGGTTTTGTTTTGCATGCTTGCACACCCTTGCACTGTGGGGACCCCCGGTATTTTTCCAGGTACCTTTGACAAAAAGGCAATTCTGATCTCAAGGGGGACAGCTCAGTAACTGAGGCTAATATTCCCTTTCTAATGCTGTAAATACTGGTGAGCTGCTCCCTAACTGGAAATGAGGAATAAGTGACATTTTCAGTCTTTCAAATAGCTAGAAAGAAGTTACACTGAAATGAGGAACAGAAGGAAAACATTTTTCTCATTCCCCATCTATTATGTTGTCCCCTTCCTCTTCTCGTACTTCGGTCTAATATTTTCTAGATTTAGTAAGTAGAGGAAGACTTAGCTGTATTTCAGGTTGCATAAATCTGTAACTTGTGTTCTGTATCCTGGTAATACAGGCCCCTGCCAAATTGTAGGATGGGAGTGTTTTTTCTGTCACTGCCAAAGTGCAGTCATAGAGGGAATTTCAGTTCATCTTCATTACAATGAGCAACATGAATGCAGTGCCCTCAGCTGGGGGCTACATGCTGTCATTTAAGTTAGCATGCACTGTTGTTTTTCCTGTTACAATAGTACTTTATTGCCATATAAAAACTATCTGCTTTGGCAGCTGCAGGGCTGACACACTGGGCTGTTGACAACTTTCCACATCTGTGTGTGTGTATATGCACCCACTGGTCTGTGTGTGTGTTTAGAGTGGGGAATTCGTGTTCCCATGCAAGCAGTGACATTTCAGATGAACTTAGAAGTTTTGCTGTTTGAAGGGGGACACAATAGAGGGAAGGAACTGTGAACCTTTGTTTTCACACTGTAACAGGAAGACAGAGTTTATTGTTTTGAAAGAAAATGTGCAAGTTTACACATCAAAACAACATTGATCTCTAGCGTATTACAAAGTCCCTGATTCCCATTGCATAGCTAGTTTTTGAAATGGTAGGTTTTTAACAGAATACTTTCCTCCTGCAGTGATAGGAAACCTGTTCTCAGTATCCTGTATATCTAGCAGCAGAACTCTCCTCCTATGCCACTGTTTATCAGTTACTGGGATGAATTGCAGCAGGCTGCAGAAAAACTTCTGCCTTCTAGGGCTTGCTTTTGCTCTTTTTAGACAGTCCTCCTGGCCTAGGATTTTTTTGGGTGTCTCCCCCACTTTGAGGAATGTTGACATAATTCATATTGAATTACCGCTCCATCTTGTCTTACCTTTCTGTCCCACTCAGGCAGTAAGCCGTCAGATTGCCTTGGAACAACAGCTTCAGACCATGCGAGAAACCGACCACATGTTGCAGGTCTTGCAGGAAAACTTAGTGGAGCTGGATAGACAGCTGACATCTTACCTGACTGATAGAGTAGATGCCTTTCAGATGCCCCAGGAGGCCCAGGTATTCCAGTATAGCTTTTCACTACGAAACATTTTGAAATATCTCATGATAGTGCTCAGCCTAGACTTAGTAATTCATGAAGGCTTCACTTCAGTCACGTGCTGACGTACTAGGTGATATCTTCAGTGATTTGTATTGTTTTCCTGTTTTCAGACGGTTGTATTAGATAACAATCTTAACGGCTTTCAATTTAGCAAGCTATCAGCAGAGCCAGAATATTTAAAATAAACCTGGTAGTGTTTAACTCTTACAGACTGGATTTACTTTTGGTGGGTAGTAGGTAGTAAGCAAGTTCCTCTTCCCCTCTCTGTAAGCAATTTTTTAACATATTGTTTTCCTCTTTCTATGATGTGGCAGAAAATTCAAGCTGAGATTGCAGCTCATGAATCCACCTTAGAGGAGCTCAAGAAAAGTGCTCGCTCTTTCCCTCCTGCTTCTCCTGAATGCAGGTCTCCCCGTGGTGGAACTCAGCTGGATGCTTTGCAGGTAAAAATGAGAGTTGCACTAAGAATTTCGATGTGAAGAGCTTCTGGTTTTGAAATGCACACTTCTGTTGTCAGCCTGCAAATCGTTTGGTGCAGTCAACTGAACCCCAGAAGGAAACAGTATATCCTTTCACATGCTTTCATTAGGAAGCAAGCAACACTAGACGAATCGAATACAGAATTTTAAATTTCATAAGTATCATGGGATAAATGCTGAAAGTCAGATAGTCTCTATTTTAGTAGAATAGATATTTTGAAAGTGTACGATACAGATTATAGCTGTCTTGCACCTATGGAGATTAGGAATAGGTGATAGAATTTGGCTCAGGAAATACTGTTGCCATGTATACTGAGTTGTGGTGGCATGAGGTGGGTTAGGATCTGCGGGGAAGATGCTTTAAATATTTATTTTTGAAGTGCAGATATTAATTGAAAACAATCTTTTAACATGTATATTTTAATGTACATGGTATGTTTAATATACATATTTTAATAATGTAAAATTCATTAAAATAGAGAAAACTCCGTGAAGTATCTACGAAGTATCAGCTTTTCCAGAAACCAGCCAATTTTGAGCAGCGCATGTTGGATTGCAAGAGGGTGTTGGATGGTGTAAAAGCAGAACTTCATGTCTTGGATGTGAAAGATACTGACCCAGATGTAATCCAAGCTCACCTGGACAGGTGCATGGTAAGTATGCAGTGTTCTTAACTCATGCTTGGGGGTGTGATTCTTCTTGCCTAAAGTCCTGATGGAACTGCTAGAACTCTGCAAAATGCCAATAGAACAACTGATAACTAAAAACCTCTAATTCTTCTGGGTGAGAATGTGGTCATAAAAGTAGTGGATAGTTGATCACAGATGTGGTGGAACCAGCTGAGTTTTTATAAACTCCCTTCCCTGGCTCACCCTGTGTTATGGAGAAGCATCACTCCAGGGGTGAGTTTGCTTTGTTCTTCATATTTGAACAAAACACATTCTGCACATAAAATCAAGTACAGATCACAATGTTAGCCTTTCTGGGTGGAAATCAGAATAAAATATTGAGCGGTGGGAGTTTGATATCTTCTTGGCAGACATTGATCTTGATCCATAGCTTAGAGTTTAAGTGCAATCTGATGGTCAGGTCCCCAAATGAAGCAAAGCCTGAAAACCTGGACTAGAAATTGATCACCAATATACATATTTGTGTTTTTAGAAACTCTATAAGACCCTCAGTGAGGTGAAATTGGAGGTTGAAACTGTCATCAAGACAGGAAGGCAGATTGTACAGAAACAACAGACAGATAATCCTAAAGGGATGGATGAACAACTGACAGCATTGAAATTTCTTTATAATGACTTGGGGGCGCAGGTAAGAAACAAATGCACATATGAACGTCTGCATATAAATTCCCTTCTTTATTGTTTTGATGTCAGATGCTGTTTTAATTTTGATTCTGAAGCTGATACTGGGTAGGCGAGTTGCTACATCCAGGAGCAATCAGCTGAGAAATTAAAGATTACACATAACAGTCCTGTAGGTGTGCAAGAGTGTTCCTGAAGGGGGGAGGTAGCCTCGAAGAAAGGAAGGTTCACAGAGCTTTCAGCATTCCAGCAAAGCTGGCCTGTTATTTAAGTCTTTGAGCACTGCTGTACCTTCTCTTGTCTGTAAACCAGCCTGCAAGATAATTTACTGTCAGATTGTCTTATGAGAAGCTTGAGTCCATGTAAATTCTTTTAGGAGGTTAGATTAGATTAGCTTCTAATCATAATTCAGCTAAAGGGTTGCTCTCAGTATGAAACAGAAAATGCAGGCGAACTTGCATTTCCCATGAACTGCTTTAAATATTGATTTGAGTAATTTTCTTAGTAATTGAATAGTTACTTATCAAAGTGAAGTGTTTAAATATGTTTAAACCCTTAGGGGGCAGGGGATTCTCTTCCTACCTAAATTAAGACAGAATTCCAAGCAGACTCATCCCTCTTCAGTGCTCTGTGAATGAAGCTGTGGCTAAGTGGCCAGATTACATTGCTGGAATATCTTGAAATGGACCCTAGGAAACATTGTTGTAAAGTGGAGATTGTTCGTGAACGTGTGGAATCTGTGCGTGTATAATTCAGCTAGCATATAGAAAAGAAATTGGGAAAGGATAGAAAGGCAGAGTTATTTGCAGTATAATGTTACGATTTTGTTTGTCTGAATTTATTTTTTAGATCTTCAGAGATCGCATTATTTGGAATAAATACATGCAAATGCTAAGCTGAAGACAGAGGGCAATTTTTCGAAATGTCAATTGATTCTGACTGCTATGGTTGGGTTTATTCTCAAGTCTGTGTTAAGGTTTGAGCAGACTAATTGTGTAGCCAGTGTGGCACAGAACTGATTATACTGCAGCAAACATCAGATTTCATATTCACTTCTCTGAGATGTTTTCAAGGGCAGATTAGATTTTCAGTGAAATTTTTCTTTACAGCTTCCTGCTTGCAGGTCTATCAAAATACAAGAAGGAACTGAATTTTACCTGTGTGACTGACTGAATTCTGTAACCCCTTGAGTTTCAGTTAAAGGTTCATAATAAAGTTTAAACATCAATTTGGTGATTACTAGCTATAAATAAGTTGGTATGCGGGTTTCTTTGTCTCCTTTAAATGTATTTTAATTTAAATTATTCTAGTTTTACATATTCCGCTTTGTATAATATGATGCAGGTGTTTATAAATTATTTTTCTTTTCAGGTTCCTTCCCTAATGTAAGACAGTCTTAAGATGGAAGGATTTTTTTTATATTCGGGTGGGTTTTAGCTGGCTAGCACTTCTGGTTCTGCTGTCTTTAAAATCTAATTTTGTTCTTTTTTTTTTGAAGGTGACAGAAGGAAAACAAGACCTCGAAAGAGCGTCCCAGCTGGCACGCAAAATGAAGAAAGAGGCTGCTTCTTTGTCAGAGTGGCTAGCTACCACTGAGGCTGAGCTTGTGCAGAAGTCCACTTCAGAGAGCTTGCTTTCTGATCTAGATTCAGAAATTGCCTGGGCCAAAGTAAGCACGCTCTAAATACCTGTAGAATAAATTTTTAACATTATAGTAATACTATGTAGAAGTGGCTGTGAATTTAAATCCCTGTACCTTGTTCCTAAATCTCCTGCATCATGAAATTTTAGTAGATTCAGTAGATCACATTCAGTCACTTTACTGAGTCTGATCTGTTTCATCTCTGGCATCTTGCCTCAAACTTAAATGGCCAGTGAAATATTAAAGATATTACTACATATTTAGTATTGATAGGTATTTCAGTGACTTACTGTATCTCTAACACAGTTCATAAGTATAATACTCTTAAATATCAGCAAATATAATTTTGGGCCGGGTCACATATTTTACTACCAGAGCGAATTGAAAGTTAATTGACATTTTGAATGAAAATTTGAGTTTGTAAATATTTATTGAAACAGCTTTGTCGTCAAAATTGTGACTTTACAAAAAAGCTCCTGTAATTAGTTATTTTCTTTCACCTGTAAATTAGAACTTTTCATGGAAGCAGGTGAATGTACTATAATTATTCTGAAGCAAAGTATCTATTTTCTGACACTGTAGAAACTTGTATATGTGATAGTTGCAGTGAGCAATAAGTGCTAGTTGATACAGTTCAGCATTACTGATATTTCCAGTTTTCTGTCACTTTTTACTTTTGGAATAGGTCTGTGTACAACCTTACAATTTGAAAGCTTACAAAACCATTTAATTACAACCTGTTCTCACCCATTTCACTTGGGATTAGCAATTATTAGCACTACACTTCTGCTGTGGCAGAATCCCTAAGATTTCTTTCCAAACAAGCTTGTAAATACTTATTGAAGCATACTTACTACCTATTTGTAAGCGATGCAAATAGTTCATGAACACATAAGCTGCACCACCAAGAGGACAAGCCCTTTGCATGCACAGTTGTTTTTCCTGTCTTAAGATTTTTCTAGCAGCAATTTAAAAATGTAACTTGAGTGTTTTTCTGTCTTTAAGATAATGAGTTGTGATAAAATAACAAATTATTTATTTCACGGATAAGATGTTTAAGGAGCTCCAGACAATAGTTGTGATTAACTGCATTCTTCTACACACTGTACGCTGACATCAAAGAGCTTTCTTAAATAGCCAGATGTTATCAATAATAATCAGTGATCTTCTATGGCAAGAGGTGCTGTTTTCTACATGGGAACCATATATCATCTCTTGAATATCAGTATATTACTTAATTTGTATGTCAGTGTACATTCCTTCAAAGCAGGTGATTTTTTTTTTAAGATTAAAAAATCCCTATTTAAAATCTGAGATGACTTGGAAAAAATATTAGAGCTAAAGATACACATTTACGTATCTACATGTAAAGTAATGTAACAATAGGGCTTCTGTAATATGTAGCAAGTGAATTGAACATATAGAGTAAGGAGTGGTGGGGGTTCTCAAAGTCAACCTCGACCTGCCACTCTTCTCATTGTTACCAACGGTAAAAGTACTTTTAATAGGAAAAGATACATAGAAATCCAAAGTGTCTCTTGAAAATTGAGTTCTCTGTGGTGCTTGACAGTACAGAAAAGAACCTTTTAAAACTGGACCTATAATGTGATGTGATGTGTTTCCTTTACCTACATAACAAAAAGGAACTGTGAAGATACCATAAAACAACAAAACAGAAAGGTCTCAAGCTAAGTTATTCAGGGCACTTACATTGTGCTCTTGCGCGCGCGCGCTCTCAAAAGAGATCGCTATCTGCAGAGAATGAGTATAAATGGAAGGTGATTCTACTTGGTTTGATTTTTTTTTTTCTCAAGTGAAGATCATCTATGATAATACTTATTTCCTGTGGAGGTTAAAAATCTGACTCCTTTGTCACTGGGAGAAATGTGCTGTGTTAAGGGCTCATCTTGTTTCAGAATGTGCTGAGAGAGCTGGAGAGGAGGAAAGCTGACCTGAAGAGCATCACAGAAAGCTGCACTGCACTCCAGGCTCTGGTGGAAGGGAGTGAGACTTCCCTGGAGGAGAAGCTGTGTGTCCTTAATGCTGGCTGGAGCAGAGTTCGAACCTGGACTGAGGACTGGTGTGACACCTTGTTGGTAAGTTGCACATGTTCAGGGTGGCTCTCCCTCCGCACCCTTGGAGCAGTTGCAGTTTCTACTTGTCTCACTTTGCTGTGATGTGAAGCTTCCACGGTGCCTCAGTGGACTGAAAGGAATGTAGAATAGGTATCTGGTTACTCTGTAGATGGAGAGGTGAGTCATGGGGTTATATACAATGAGGAAGGTTGGAAAGTGTTTTGCAAGTGTTTTAGGTGCTCTGACGGGCATTGGTGCCATGTGCATGGTGGTAGTGGCTTTTGCTCAGTGGGTAGGAGATGAAGATGCAGAATCTGGATATGAGAGTGATGAAACTGTAAATATCCCAGGCAGTTAACTTGACCTAGTGGGAATGACCTGCCTAGCTGTAGAGAATAAAACTGTTAAACTTTTCTTTTCTTTTGCCTTTCTACTGGCTTCGGTGCTAGGACTCTTCTGGGTTCTTACTCTCCCTAGACTTTGTGGTATAATTCCTCTTTTCTATAGAAAATCCAGCATATGCTTAGTGAACATCTTTCATGCATCTGTTTTAATCCCTTTTTCTTTCCTGTCCCGCCCCACCCCTTATATCATCACATAAAATTTTTAATCTTTTGTCCTTATTTAAAATTTATCTTATTGTACCTCTTCCTGGTTAATGTTTTATCACTTTCTCTTCTGCTGCACCAATAGTGCTAGCCTTTTGTGTCCATTTGTTATTTAGCTCTTAATACAATTCTTCCTACCCTAGTGCATAGAAGTAACTTTCAAAACTATCCTGAAAGGGAGCATCTACCATTGCACATAGACTGAGGGGGTTACAGGGCATACAAGCATTCATGAAACTGCTAGCGGGTTTACTCACTAACTGGTAGTAGCTGGTTCTGCCAAATTAAAATGAGGGAAAACCCCTCCAATTTATGGACATATTGTTTGTTTCATAACAGGTTAACTGGAGCCCAGAAGTTAGAGCTTGTGTTTTCTATGTAATTTTCTATAAGCTCATTAATTTATTTATATAAGTAGAAGACACAAGGAGTTACCTCCATGAGGCTGCTGTCTGTGCTGCTCTTTAGTCAGCCTGAAAGAAACCTCTGTGCCAGCTCCAGCATCAACAGAGTATTTTGTGTCAATAGATTTCCTCCAGACCCAGATGATGGCTGTTTAATGGACAACTGATAGCTTCCTAGTGGTGTTCAGCAAAGCACTTGGGACCTTCTGTCAGCCCATTGCTCTTTAGGACAGCCCATAACTGCAAGTGTTTAAGAGAATGCCAACACAAGGTTGAGGGCAATAGCGCCTGTTTGGCTGCATAAATGGAAGACTAAATGTATTCTACAGCCTAAAGCTGCAAGTTTTGCTAAATGGACGTTAAACAGTCTACAACTGGTGCTAGTATCAGACTGATGTTTTCAGGTAGTTAAGGTATTTCTGTGTTGTTCAGCTAGTTATGACAATCCGCATTCAGAAGCCCCTGATATGGGCTGACACTATGGAAACTTCTGTGTATACCTAGATGGTGATCCTGTGCATCCTGTCCAGTGCCTGTTGCAGGTCATACTGTTTGTTTAATAATCCAGTGATGCCCATTTTAGGAGTAGTCAGGTAGCTTACCCTTATTTGTAAATGCTGTAAGGATGATCCACAGCTTCTGCGTTATGTTCATGTCTGGTGATAAGTATTGTCTTTTGTGCAGACTTGATTAGGTTAAATTTTTCCTTCACTAGGTGAAGATATAACTTTCTTGATGTTGATATGGAGAGCAGTATAGGCCTTCTCTCTCTTTCTTCCCCTCCCTTTGTTTTGTTATAGCTTAAAAGATCAAAGCTTAGCTACCCTTTTTCTGGCTAAGATGCTCAGTGCTTAAGCAGGATAGTACTTCTCTCAATCTGATAGCTTTGTTGTGTCACACAGAATGTGTTGTTTCTGTCTATGGCACCTAATGTTACAATTTCTGACTACATATGAAAGCAGACCTAATATGTGTACAGTGTGGTGACTTTTCTTAAGAGGAAGAAATATTTTGATGTAATTAGTAAAATATCAAAACTTGACTATTATAATTCGTAGGTTTTGGTGTAATCCCCTTTCAATTAAAAATGAAACAAAACAAACCACCCCCATTCCCCCCCCCCAAACAAAACAAAACAAAAACAAACCCAGCATGCGATGCATACTGTTGTATCTGCTAGTGATAATTGAAAAAATCTTTGGGTTTTTTTAGTCAACTGAGATACTGTGGTCTGTCTGTATTTAGCTGGACAAACCACCTCAGCTATTTCTGTTTCTATGAATTAGGAACAATAATATCGAAGGGTCTAGAACAAAAACTATTCTTGTAAATACTTATCAAAGGTGAAAGGTACAATCTAATTTTCAGTGTTCCTTTCCAAGGTGTACCCGTAAGACTTGGTTCCATTGATCTCCGTTTTACTCATAATGGTGGCTTTGGCAGGGGTCAGTTTAGTGCGTGGTTTTTTTGTGTCAGTATTTTTGGTTTTTGTGTTGGGGTTTTGTGTGTGTGTGTTTGGTATGTTAAGTTTCTCACATGGTTACATTTTTCTCATCTTTTTTCAGAATCATCAGAGCCAGCTGGAAATATTTGATGAAAATGTTGCCCACATAAGTACTTGGTTGTATCAGGCTGAAGCCTTGCTGGATGAGATTGAGAAAAAGCCAGCAAGCAAAAAGGAGGAGACTGTGAAGGTAGGAAATGTTGCTGTCGGGTAACCGCTTCTGGCTTCTAAATGAAGTAGTCAGGTTTGCTGCCTGGGTTTTTTTTCATTGTTGTTTAGGTTTTTAAAATATTTTTTTCCCTAGGCTAACCATTTGCATTTTCTTTCCCTTACTAGCGCTTAACATGTGAATTAGATGATGTTAGTCTTCGAGTGGATAATGTGCGTGATCAGGCTATCATCCTAATGAATGGTCGGGGGGTGTCATGCCGTGAGCTTGTTGAACCCAAACTGGCAGAACTGAACCGTAACTTTGAGAAGGTCTCTCAGCACATCAAAAGTGCCAAGGTGAGGATGAGTAAGCCCCAAAACGTGCTGGGGGAGGGTCTATGCCAAAGCGATGGCAAATAGCTTTAGGGGATAGAACTTTGTTAGAACAGCACTTCCCTGCTTTTGAGTCTCTTTTAGGTGTAGATATTTATGTGTAAAAAATGGACAAACTGAGTTTAGGCCAACTGCTTTTTTTACCTGAGTAGCAGGTGATGACTTGAGTTGCAAAGGAAAACTTAGACGTGACTGTGTTATAAAGATTCAGAAAAATGTACATATTGCAGTGCGTATTTACATGAACTGCAGAAGAATGTAAGCTAATGTGACTGGAGTTTTTTTTGTTTTGAGACCAAAATGCTCAGATTGAAGTTTGAAGGTAGAAGCTTGGTAACACCTATCAGCACTGTGTCCAAGCTAACTCTGTGTTAGATCAAACAACTCTTGCAGCTTTTTTAATACTGATATCTGATGGTCCTACAAACTGGTATGCCTATTTATGGAGAACTGGTTTAAAACATTAAACTGTGTGTGACAGCTCAGACTAAATTTTCAGCTTGAACAAAGTTTTATTTTGCTTTGCAGATGCTTGTTGGACAAGAACGACTTCCTGTTGTGTCAGACCCCCGCGAAGTCAGAGTAGCTTTTCCAGACCTGGAAAAGTTTGAGTGTGATATACAAAATATGTTAAAAGTTGTGGAAAAGCATCTAGAGTTGAGTGGGGAAGATGACAAGGTTTGTAAGCAATGGAAGAATTAAATAACTGGCTAACTCCCTTTCTATTTTGTCCATTCCTCCAGACTTCGAGGGGGAATTATTCTGAGAAAATCTTCTTAAGACAGGAGTAGAAAATGGAGGGAACTACTAGGTTGTTGGAAGCACTGCACAATTTTCCCATACTTTTCCCATAGCTGCTGCCTCTTGGCTGGTACACTGAGAGTAACTGGTCATACATCACTCTCTATTTTCACCATAGAATCCCAGAATCACTCATGGTTTTATGTAATTCAGGTAGTGAACTTTGATTTTCATTTATCTTCTCTCTTCTACCCAAAGTAGCTGTTTACTTTTACGGGAAAGATTCCTTATAATAAGGTGCAAAATTTTTTTCTTTCTACATATCTAACCATTTGAACCTATGTTGAAATGATGAGTTAATGCAGCAGAGAGTCTTACTATGTATTTGGCAGTTTTCTGCCTCTATTGCATTGAGTAGATACTTTTTTAATTTTAAATTTAGATTTGTATGATATAGTGAATCACAGTGTATAGGTTAAGTCTGTGGATGCTTGTGGGATGAGGTGATAATATGGCTCATAGCTAGTCCAAGTAAGACCTTGGAACAAAATTTATCTTTTTGTAGATTCTTATCTGGGCTCTGCTATTCTCCTGTATAAAACTGTCATACTTATGTTTGCATCTTATCCACAAAAGTTGACTACAACATTGGGTAAAGTCTGGCCAGGCCACCCTATCTGCCTTCCTTTTAAGCACTTGAAATATTATAAACTGAGCTGGAAAGCTGAGTATAAGTCTATGGAAAATGGCTTGCATACTACAGAAAACACTTTCAAAAATGCCTCTATGGAAGGACCTATTGCTACAGAACATATCCTTCCCTTTGTGCTGTTTTTATATTTATTATGTTTTTGTTTTCTTGCTGTTCTGCTCTGAGCTTATTACTGTTAAGGAATGTTTAGAGTAGAAGGGAGATGAAGTTGTAGCACCCTTTTGCTGGGGCTGCCTACTGCTGGCTCATTGAGTGAGCTTCCTGCAGGACATCTCTTTATGAAGTTTATGGAATGACCAAGTTTGATTTTAGGATTTGGTCTTTGTGGAGGAGAATGTCTGAGTTTGGCTCACATTTGGATAATAAAGCCACAGTTTGTTACCCTTACTGTTAATATCTGAGCAGGTAATAAATTGGAAACCATAGCAGAGCTTTCTATAGGTAATACAGACTTGTGTAATTTTAGCTGGATCAGGAAAGAGCTCAGATTGAAGAAGTCTTACAGAGAGGAGGGCAGTTGTTACAGCATCCTATGGAGGAACATAAGAGAGAGAAGATCCGCATACAGCTGTTGCTTCTGCAGAAAAAGTACAACAGTGTTCAGGTACGATTATGACAGTTACTATAGTTAAAGCTCATTTATGCAGTCTTCCCTTTGGTATCCCACTTACAACCCAGTTATGACTTTTCTTACTGTATAAGACTGTCTGGGGAAGAGTTTAATGGGTGTACACGCAGTCTGACTCTCTGAATCATTGCAATTCCAAAACAGGTGTTTTGTCACTCCAAAGCTTTGGGGAAGTGGTTTTGAGTTTTAAAGTCCTTTTCGTAGCTTCACAGAGGGCCACCCTATATGTATCAACACAGATGGGTGCAGACAGTTGGGCATTTGCTTCACTTGTCTTTGCTGGCCCTCCAGCAGAGGTTTGTCTCCACCACCAGGCTGTGTGAAGAGTGACTACATAGACACATACACAAACATGTTCATTGAGCTCTCAGCTGAAGAAGTTTGTGTGAATGTGAGTCTGGTCCTGAATTCTTTCTGCTTGCTGTAGAGGGTGTTATCAGCAATTGTGGACTGTAGTATGTTGTGGTGCTTTCATACACATGTCATATTACAAATGCTTTTGTGTAGAACAAAGGCAATCTATAGTCTTAAACTCCTTTTAGCTCACCTGTTTGAATCATAGAGTGGGTGGGGTGAAGCTCAATGGTAGGGTAAGACCCTCAGGCCGGCTTTGATTACATGATTGTGTAGATAAATAGAATACGGGTATGTACAAAAAAAAGGGGCTACTATTGCATGTTTTGGAATTTGTTTCCTCAAATGAATCCCTCAAGTATTTTTGTTTTTCAAACAAATAAGATTATTCTGTTCACTACTTCCCTCTTCTTAAACCATCTTTTCCTAATACACTGGCTTGTAGGAGTGCAGGTCATTGCAAAGGAGGCAGGTGGTAGAACTCTCTCCAGTGTTTTCCCAGTATAAGAAGGAACATGACAGTCTAATGAAGTGGCTGGATGAGGCTGAGCACCGTCTGTCAGGGCTGCAAGGTGTGGAGGATGAACAAAAACTACAGGTAAATGAGACTTTTTTCTTAGAGCAAACAGAGTGAACAGTAAGAGCTTTAGAGATTCATGTATTAGGGTTCTATAGCTGTACTTTTAATACCTTCTTCGAAAGAAGCGTTTTCAGAATGACAGCATTCATTTTTCATTAGGAAATTATCTGCATATTCTAGTTGGGATTTTTGCATAGTTGTCATAGGCCCAAAATACCCCAGCTGTCAGGCCCAAGTCTCTGAGTGTGATCTGGGCAGCGTGGTTGAATCAGGACAGTTTCTCTTGCCAGTGTTGCTCATGGGGATTATGCTTAGTTCTTTTTGATACCCTGGCTCAAACAGCCTGATTCAGTGTCTGGTTGGTGCAGGTATGATAAAAGCCTCGTTTGAGGCTTCAACTCAGTGCCTCTGCATCCTGTGGTCAGGATATTGTAACTACTTGGATGCTGCCTTTCACTGCCTCAAGTGCTTAGGGAGTGATAACTACCCTCATGTGATTGATATTACTGTATACAATGGTGATTAATAAAAATGACAAAGTTTAAAGTATTTCTGATGAGAGGTTGTGTGAAAATGTGTGTGTGCAGGTCTTGACAAACAATTTCACAACTCATTTAATAGGATGTCAGGGTCTGATAAAATTTACTGCCCAGAAAGCTGTATGTCTTAATTGTTGAGGGTACAGATACTTTCAGTGGTGTGATTTGACTTTTGGTTGTTCTTTCTTTTTTGTGTGTGGTTTTGTGTTTTTGGGTTTTTAAGTTTTGTTGTGGTTTGGTGGTTTTGTGGGGTTTTTTGGTGTTTGTTTTCTAAATTTATTTCTCCTTTTCATCCTTCAAAACACTTTGGCTGCATGGTAATTACTGCTATTGCCTAAAATATTAACGTGAGGAACCTCGTGAAGCAGTAAGTAATTTCTTGGACCAGGCTGGGGGCTAGGCAATCTGTCAAGTACTTCTCAGTTTCTGCGTATGAAGCTTCATAATTAAAACCAATCAATCTCTTTTTCAGTGCTCTGTAACTTTTTAACCCAGCTCCAATTAACTTGGAGGCAGGGGTAAAATGCTCTGGTTCCTCTGGTTCCCTGTGAGGCTCACACCACAAAATCATAAAACGGTGCTCTTCATTCACAGCTGTAGTGCTGTGAGGCTTCAGCTGCCAGTGATAGCTGTAGACCTATGGCAGATGGTCTGTTCTCCTTGATCACGCAGGCTTTTCAGTATCAGCTATGAATGTAAGCCTTTCAAATCTGCTTCTTTTTAGAGAGACTTTTCGAAATTCTAAGCCTCCCACGCAGAGCTGGGCAGCAAAGATGGCCCCAGGGTCTGTTTAACTGTCTGACATCTGACTGCTCTGCTGGGTCTCCAGCAGTCACTGCTGGTGTACCATGGTACTTGCACACAAGCTCCTTGGGGCCTGACTGATGCCAGGGAATTTGTTCCAAGGAAATGGGGATCCATACACATTTAAAGTAATACAGTATGATTTAGTTTTTCTGTTTGACCATCAGCTGCTTTGTGTGAATCAATTACCATATTGAAAAGGGGAAAAAGGTGCACCTCGATGGTTCTTTGCTAATGGGAGCAGTCCAGTTATGCCACAGACTGGTCTTCCTTGTCACTGGTCGTCTCACTGCAGGCTGACTGATGTTCTCTAAGCAAGATCCTTTGCCTCCTATAAAGTCCTTTTCTTTAGGGGTATGCTGCAGCTAATCCGTGGTGCTGCTGCATCCATTCCTGGATTACTGCATCTTGGTATCTGGCTGCTGAATGCAGGATAGCATGTAAATACGGATTACCAGAGCAATTACAATAGACTACTGATGGAGAAGTGTTTGCTCAGAATTAGTTAAATTGAGTAAAAATATTATATTCCAGATGTGGCTTCTAGTCTGGCTGAGTCAGCTAGGCTTTCAGGAAAGGACCACAGCAGTTTTCATGATTGCTGAGAAACTTGGAAGCTGCTGCTTTTTCTTCATGTTCCTGTGCCTCTAGCCTTCTGATATTTGAGTCGTAAACCAGCCTGTCTCAGGTGACCTTATTTTACTCATATGGCTTGTTCTCTCACCTGCTTTACTAATTGATCTTGAATACCAGAAATGGTATGGAACATCCATTTCTGAAGGGAAAAAGTGTTCAAAAATATCTCCACCATCATGATTTTAGATTAACACGGTCGTTCCAGAATTTTCTTCGAGCCACTAGACTTGACTTACCCTCAGCACCAGGAGCACCCTAATGATAAAATTCTGTAACAGAAACTGCCCCTCCCCAATTTTTACTATCTATCCTGTGCTTGAACGTTCTTCCCCCTTTAGTCAGTAGGGGTGTCTGATGAAGGTGGGGGAAGGGAAGCCCTAAGGCCCGCAGACTACCCAGTAGCAAATAGCAGTGCTTTTTGTTCATCTCTTCTCAGGACTGAGAAGCACTGAAGGAATTCTTGACACACTGGTGTGCGGCTGGCTCAACCCCTCACCTTGATGTAAGGAAGGTGCAGTGACCAGAGGATGAGAAACTAGTGTTTGAAATGAATAAACAGGGAGGGAAAGAAAGATTTCAGCTGCTAAGCTGGGGAGTAGGCTCCAATTAAGGTCTTACATAATACATTATTTATGTTTTTTGTAAGTGAGTGTGGATGAGAAGACTTTATAGTGCTTGAAGGTCATATATATCTGTGTATTGATTTGCTGGAAGTATCTGGATCATAAATATTTCTCATCATGTGTGCTTCTAGGGATTATGGAGTTAAGTGTCTCTAAAATATTGGTAACCCTTCTGCATAGCAGGTACTTCTGAATAACCCTTGTTTTGCCACAAATCCGCTAGCTAGAAAAGCCTGCATTAGAAGTTTGTATCTCCTTGAGTTCCTTCTTTTCTAACCTTGCTTTGGTATTCATTTAAATTGCTCTATTCTGACTTGGCTCGGAATGAGGGAGAAGAAAAATTAAACCTTAAATTGCAGAGGTAATTAGTTGACTAAACTTCCTGAGAGATTCTCCAAGGTTTTAGAAAACTGTTTTGAAGTGAAAATGATAATTTTGCAGATGGTAAGTGAATTTGCTGTTGCAGGCACAGTGCAGTTTTTCCTATAAACTGAAACAGACACCATCTTAAAGGCTCTTGAAGTATTAGTCCTGTAATGAAGAAAGCACACTTGCCTATTTTGCTTTGATAGGGAAGGTTCTGCATTACTTAAATATGAACCGATAACTACATTGCCCACAAATAGGTTACTTACCGACCACATTAATCAACCCAGAACGAATAAAATGGTCATGAGATTTTAGCTTTGGAAAGCCTTTCCTTAGAAAATTGGCTATGAAATATTTTGAGAGAGAAGGGGCAAGGAATGGCTAAAAAGTGACCATTTCTAATCAAAATAGTATTTATTTGCAAAGATGGTAAGTAATACGTGGTGATCTGAGATTAGACTGGGTAAACACTTCTGGCTAAAATGTTTATGTAGTTAAGCAAGCGAGTGGAATGAATGTTATGTCAATTCCTTGGGCAGTATTTTCCAAAAATCTACTTGGAAGCAGGTCAGAGTATCTCCTTGAGTTGAATCTTTGGTAGATTTTGTTTCAGAATATATTTATTTGTAAAAGGGGAAAAGGGAAGAAAGTCTGAAACCCAATTCTGAATTGCAGGTCAAAGTAGGCTGTAAGTATAGGAGGAAACAATTTTATTTGACAACTGAATTGAAATTATTTTTATCAGCTGTCATTGAGAGGCCTTATTTATACGATGTACACTAGTATGAGTATTCCCCTTTTTCTTTAGTCCTACATTTTTTCCCTAGTATTTAAAGAGACCAAATTTAATAATTTCAGTGGTGACAGAGCATGTTTAAGGTAGAAAAGAGTTAAGTCATCCAGTCAGATCTCCTCCTAAATAACCTTTGATTAACTTTTTGTGGGTGCTTAAGAAAAGAGTTTTCTTGCATGTTTTTTTAATTTAATTTAAAAGAAAAAAAAAACAAAACCAAAATCAGCTTTTGTAACATTTAGGTGTTTGATTTGTGTGAGACAGCTATGTCACACTTCTTTTCCAATTTTTTTCAGTGCTTTATGCTGCATTGTAGAAGCAGCCAGTCTGCAATGCAAGGTGGAGAACAGCTGAACAATTAAAACTCGGCTGTAGTAGAGCACTAATGTGTTTATAACACTTGCATATGTTCACCTTTAAGAAGGAGGGTTGTGAAAGCAGGAAGCATCATCTCTGTGATGGGAGGCAGCTGGAGGAGATTATTAACGAGGTGTGCTCTGCAGGAATGGCACGAGGAGGAATTCACTGCTTTGCAGAAGAGCAGCAACCTGGCCCAGGACCGTGCTACTGGGGAAAAGAAAGTTTCAGTATATGTCAGTGTTGGCAACAAGTGCAAAACAACTTTGCTGTATGCCAACAGATGCTGTTTTAGATCTTGTGCAAGTTTTTTCTAATGGGAGATAAAGCAATGTGTGTGAAGATAATGCAGTCCAGTGACCTGTTCATTTGGGTGAAGCCCAGGTTCTGGGCTGTTGCCTGTGTGAGAATGGGACTTGCGGGATGACGGAATGTGTCATGGTTTTGGCTGGGATGGAGTTAGTTCTCTTTGCTGTAGCTGGTGTGGTGTGTTTTGGATTTAGTGTGGGAATGGTGTCAACGGCACACTGATGTTTTAGTCATTGCTAAGTGTTGCCATGTGGTGCTTGTCCTGGTCAAGAACTTTTCCAGCTCACTGTGCCCTGGGTGCGGGAGGTAGGGGGTGCAGCCGGGACAGCTGAGCTGGGCTGGCTGGGGGATATTCGAGGTCATAGGATGTCATGCCTGGTGTATTAACTGGAGGGAGTTGGCCTGTGGTGGGAGCAATTGCCGCTTGGGGGCACATGGTGACTGTTGGTCGGTGTGCGGTGAGGAGCTGCATCACTTGGTGTTTGCTGTTTTCTTTTTTTTTTAAATTATTATTCTCCACACCCCCTCCCCTCTGGTTTTGCCTCTTTTGTTGTTGTAATGTATTATAATTAGAATTAATAATAATAATGAGAATAATAATATTTTATTATTGATGTTCTATTATTATTACTTTATTAAACTGCTCTTATCTCAACCCATGAGTTTCTTTACTTCTGCTCTTCCAAGTCTCTCCCCCATCCCGCTGTTGTGGGGAGAGTGAGTGAGTGGCTGGGTGGTGCTTAGTTTCTGACTGGGGCTAAACCATGACAGAGAGAAAACACCTTGTGAAGATGTTGCAGGTGGCAGTGCTGCAGCAGGCATCCTGGTGTTCAAACCCAGGCTTATTCCACATTGCTGGGGAAAAGATACTTTGAGCGGTACAAGCTTTGCCTGATTTCTGTGGAGTTGGGGCCTCTCCTTCCACAGGAAATTGTACCATTGTCTCAGCCTTGGGCTTTTGCTCCAAATTTCAGCAATGGAAGCTGGCAAAATATACACAGCGCCTCAAGCAAACATGTTTCAGGAGCATCAGGGACCAAGATGCTGGATTTGTAACTGAAGCATGTGGAAGAGTTTATGGTTTTTACTGCGGTGTTTGCTTGCTCTTCTGTAACTGAATCAAGAGCAATGCCGAGTATTTTATGACGCTTGTCTGTAATACTTGTTTTCAGTCGACTCAAGTTGTGCTTATGTGCCTGTACTTCCTATTTCTTCAGTGTGCAATGAATGACTGAAAGCATACCATGTTTGGTGGTAAAGGTCTTGTAGAAGTACAAGTGCCCCCCTGCTTTCTATACAGGGATGACTGTCTACTTTAAAAAACAAAACAAAAAACCCCAAACCAGCAAAAAAACCCAAAATCCTTGGGAGCATTCAGTGCATGAGAAGAAATCCTGAATGAATATGTGAACATACCTTTCCACTGCAGACCTCCTTTCTTTTAAACTACACATGCTGCATATGTTAGATACCAGTTAATTTGACTGGCATATTTGAAATTCTTAGAAATGTGTAGAGGAAGAAGATACAGATAGGTGGTTGCAAACGACTTTGTTAGTGGGGTTTAATATTTTCCTGGTTGTCTGCTGTGCTAGCGATTTCCATGTCTGCATCCAGCCCAGACTAATTGCAAAGTAAAATTCACTGGCTGAAATTGCTGCAAACACGTTTATTCTTCACTCTTAAGTGTATCCTCAGCTATTAGTAAATCATACAGTCCAGTGTCTGTCTTGCTTGACTCCAATTCACTGAGTACAGGATGATGGCTTAGAAGTTGCTTGAATTCTTCAGTATTTGGAGGTGGGTTTACTTTTTCATTGCTGATTTTAAAGAACAGGTCTGTCTTCAGAGATGGTAATGGAATCCTGTTGGACAAGAAACCTTTTCAGGAAAAAAACTGCTTTCAGTCTTCAGAGTATCCGCTTCACCTGCCTCTGCTACTTTTGCCAGGCATGGCAGAGTGTAGTTTCTTGCAGCTGGCTTTCTAATACTTTAGATTCAGGCCATCCTTTATAATCCAAGAAAAAGCTGCATTAGATTACTGATCCTGTTTTCTTATCTGCTAACATGGTACTTGGCTAGTTAGTCTGGTCTTACAGCCAGAGCAGATAACAATTGCCAAGCTCTTGAGCAGTTGGTGCCTCTTATTGCTGCAAAAAGCATATTGTGGTCCTGCTGGAGCACTAATTAATTTTGAAAGAATGGTTGGGAAATGTGGGTGGGGATGCTTATTGAAAAGAATGTGGAGAGGAAAAAAAGTCTGCTTAAGTAAATTGGTACTTCTGGGAGTCCTTGATGATGAAGGAATCAGTCAGTGGGTTATAATCACAGCTAGATACAGACTTGATCAAGAAGTGTAATTTCTGGAAATGGTAAGGATCAAGGTGAGAGAAACAGCAGTGCCCCTCCCACTCCCCAGAGTTTTAATAAGGAATAATACAGGGTCATTGTGATATCTAATGTTTTCTAACTTTTTTTTATATATATAGAAACAGTTCTCTGTAGGACTTAGAGCTTTCTGAATTTATGTAACTTTGCTAGAAACGCCTTTGGTTTGTCTTTTAATGTAGGAAAGTACTTATCTGGAGTATAGTCTAATGATTTAGTTTTTTTTCATAAAATTGCCTGTTCTTTGAAATACAAAATGAACTTTCATGTTTTTAGGCAATCCCTGTCCAGCAGAGGTTAAAAGGCCACTTTGCCACAGGAGTAAGGAGCTTGCCTTTTTCAGCTGAATACTTGGTTGAAATCAACAAAGTCTTGCTGGCCATGGCTGATGTTGAACTGCTGCTGAATGCACCAGAGCTAAATACTGGCATCTATGAGGACTTTTCAATGCAGGAGGATGCGCTGAAGGTACTGTATGCCTAAGTATTATATTCAGGGGGAAGAATGGGAGAAGGGAATAGGAGAAGAAAAAAAGACCACCTTAGTGACTGTATAGCTGTATTTGTATTTTTGCTCAGTATATGATGGATCAATATGCACTGAAAATTAAATAATGAGGCAGTTGGTGGCTAGTTTTTCTTCTATGCAGAATCTGCATACGAAGCAGAGCAGTGTGGAAGCTGGGCGCAAGTTCTGGGGAGAAGGGTTTGACTACTTTTGTTGGAGAAACTGTTGTTTTCATTGCAGACCTGCTTAGTCTCCTTAATACAGCTGCTGTTCTGTGTCGTGATAACAGTTGTTCCCATGGGAAGAGGGAGAAGGGGAGATTCTTAACTTTTGTATGAAGCTATATATGAGGTCACAATACAATGGTACCTGTTCTGATTGAGGACATATTGATGCTTTGTTAATTTTAAGCTCCCACTTCTCCTTGCCAGGCAGAGGATTTGCCTGTGGGATTACTGATGAGGAAGTAGTTAAGGATTTAACCTTCTCCAAAAGGGGGTGAAGAAAGTATGTTTGAAACTATTGAGTCCTGCTGTCAAATGTGAGTTAAGTATGTAGAAGTCTGAGTCCTAGTTAGTTTTGAGCATGCAAAGGAGCGTGATATAGAGGTTCCCACAGAAAATATCCATTGGAGCTGGGAATTGCACATGGTGTGGTGCAGTGTAGATGTATGTCTGTGGGTTGGGAAGCATAGTGGGTCCATGTGCCCCTACATTTGAAGTAGTCAGGCTTTGCCTCTCACCTAGAACTAGATCAGCTGTTTCTGCAGCTGTTATACAGGTCCTTTAAAAGCTTTTCAGAATTTCAGTCCACTTTTCCAACCTGCTTTTCTTTATGCTGTGTACATGCTTTAATTTTTCATATTTGTGTTTTGGCATAGTTTTCAAAAGCGCATAGGGGAATGATGCCAACCTTTGACAAGTGGGTGACTCTTCTTTTGTTGATGAGGTTCTCTTGTCCCTGTTTACTGTGCTTCTGTGTTCCCTTAAGTGCAATTAGGAGTGTTTATGTTAAGATGGGCTTAAAATACTTCATTTTGGTGCAGGTCTCTCATCTGATTTTCAAGTCTTGGTATATTCTAAAGTTCTTTTTCAGAAGAAGCAAATAGCAGAGCATAGAATTTTTAGAAGTGTTACTCTTTTAAATTAAAAAAGATAAGTAAATCCTACTGTTTGCGTGGGCTGTTTGTCCTCTGAATACCAAGGCAGTCTTACAACAGCATCTGGTTTAAAGGTATTTTCACATCGTAGTTCATTGATATTTGAGATAGATTGCTTTAACTTTGTCGTTTGAATCTAAAACTGCTTTTGCAGTTCGGTGGATCTGGGAGGTTACGTGAAGCATAACAAAGTCACGTTTTGTGGCTCATTTTTTTACCTGAAGAAGAAATATGTACAGTGTCTTCATGACACAGGGGCAGATTTGTTGAATAATGAAGGTACTGCTGTTTTGAGAAGTATGGCGTGCCCCTTTAACTCACGAACAGGTTGGATGTATGAAATATTTAATCCCCTTCATAAAAACCTGAGAAGGGCACATGCTTAAAAACGTGTGATGGCCTGTTCAGTTACTCTAACTGATTTAATCTGTAAACTGCTGATGCTGATTTTTTTTTTGGAATAGTGTTTTGAAGAGATTACTTTTTGGTCTGTCTTTTTAGTGTTTATTTCTTGCTGGTGTTGACTTTGCTAACAGCTTATGTCATTACTGTGCTTGCAGAACATTAAAGATATTTTGGATAAACTTGGGGATCAAATCGCAGTCATACACGAGAAGCAGCCTGATGTTATATTAGAAGCTTCTGGACCTGAGGCGATACAAATAGGAGATGCACTAACCCAGTTGAATGCGGAATGGGATAGAATTAATAGAATGTACAATGATCGTAAGTGGTAAGTGAAGGATGTTTTGTTTGTGACCAAGTGGTAAATTTTTTATGTACTTGAATATAAGCGTTTTACAAATGTACCCTACTCCTAAACTCTTTATCTTCATCATTAATCAGCTTTAATATGTTAGTATTATACAATACCTGCCAGAATTATTGAATGTTGAAACAGTTAACATAAAAAATTATAGGCTGAGTGCTTTTATGAAGCTGACTGTTTTTACTTTATAAAATAAAATAGTTTGTTTATGAAACACAAATTTTGTTTTGTAAAGGTATCACAAAGCAAAGTTCTAGAAGGATGTTGAGCAGGACATCTTTTAACACAGGCTGCTTTTGAAGAAGGGAAGGCGTTTGAAAGGATGGAGTCTTTAAAATATAGCATGTATGACAGTTGCCAGTAATCTTTGTTGTAAATAATTGATGATGAGATGAACATATTAGAACATTTTGTGGTTTAAAGAGCAAGAGACTATTGAAATCAGTGCTTAAGAAGAATATATTTACTATTTCCTTTCCACAAAGATCAAATAGCTGTAATTTCACTTCACTTATGCCAAAAAGGTGTGTGTGTGTTTGGAAGTGAAACAAAGCTGTGATTTCTTCCTGCCCCTTACAGAAGATACTGTAAACTGACAATGCCTTACTATCTGAAACATCTTTAGATGTTTAAAAACCATTTAGTCAAACTTGGAAAAGTGTTGTAGGTTGGAAATGGTGAAATTATGAAAGTATGTGTTCAGGAAGTTACCACTAACTGAAGGTACTCACGCTGCAATCTCAGTGTCTACTGCTGTTTGCTGCTATGCAAAAAAACCTTAATGGGTGAAAATGATTTCATGAAACTTAAAATTTAATAGAAAGGCTCATACTGTAGTTTATTTGCTTTTACAGTATTTGCTTTTTAATAGTGATATAAGGTAATGGTTAATGCAGAAAGCCTGTAGAGCATAAAGTAATGTCTAGCCATGTTCACTTTGTAGCACCAGATACCTGATATCAAACACATTTGGCAGTGTATTTTGAAAAGGTGTTTTTAGGAAGTGTATGGCACATAAGCTGATGTTTTCAGCGCTCTCTCAGAGCACTGGTAAGAATGTAAAAATTGGTTGGTGGTACTTTTAAAGCAGAGACTTCCAGAAATTCTGGGCCACTGGATCAGTAAAGCGTCAAGATTTCTAATAACTTGGCAGGCACTGTAATTTCACTGGTGTTTTTTTTAATTTGAAAACACAGTGGTGCCAGCTGGGTACCACTTTCTGTGCTCTTGCAGGCTGCCTGTGGTCACCTGCCGTATTTGGAGACAACTGATCCAGAATCTGGTGCTTATCCATATTTATATGCTTGCAGCTATTTTGTTGTCTTCATAGGTATGATGTGTGCTAAGCTTTAGTTATGCCTTCCTCCACCCCACCCTGTTACTTAATTGAAAATCTTTAACTAATATTATCCTTTTGTAAATATGAGTACAACTTCATTTACTACTTAAACTTCAATTTTTAAAGAAAGCTACAATTTTAATAGAAGAATATACTTTGATTAATGAAGACAATACTAGTATTAATATTAAAATGCTGTATTTTGGCATTAGTATTTTTTTCTGTTACTAAGAAGAATTTTTAACCAAGTTTATTCTTGCTTTTTCCAGTGTTGCCCTAAGTATTAAGGTATCTCCTTAATAATCTCTGGCTTTATTCTATTTCTGGAGTGGGTGGAGATTTTGACAGAATTAGTAGAAACAGCATCTGAAGTCTGTGGTGAGAGATTGATTTAGTTTTCAGAGGTAGTAATGATTTTGTGATTGAGTGCCAGCTACGTAGTTAAACCTTTAGATAAAAGCTCTGATGCAGCCAAGGGCAAGTTGAATTAAACTGTACTTAGCAAAGCTTTTTGTGTTCAACTAAACCCAGTTGACTTCAGTTTGACTTGAACATATATGTAAAGTAAAATGCATGGTGTGTTCTGTGTGTATGTGTATGGGCTTAATGTTTTGTTGAGCTGTTTGTAACGATGCTGGTTTGCTAGTTCTGCTCCTTCTGTCATGGGCTTTCCTCCAGTGCTAAAAGTGTTGGTGACTTGGGAATGAGCGGTGGTCTGGAACCAAGTGGATTCCTGCAGAGGAGGCAAGGAGTAGCCAAGTCTTGGTGCTTGTAGTGACAGGACTTTGGTACTTTTATCTTTCAGCTGAGATACTCTGTAGTGAAACAGCAGCATGTGCATCTGGCTCAAAACTGGAGTGAAACTTCGCTTGTTGCTCAAAATACTGGTAGAACTATAGGCTTACAACAGAAAAAAGCAGGAGTAAAGCTTTGTGTCTCGAAGTGTTCTCCTCTAAAGTTCCAAAATTCTGGATTCTGAAAAAGTGGTCTAAACTCCCTCAGAAACTTTCATTTTGATGAAAGATAATAAAATAGTCTTTTAAACTACTTGAAGTTCTTAGACTATCTCTTTTCATTAAGTGTGGAATGAGACACTATTGTGAGACAATATGTTCAATTAGACTAAAATGTACCTGAGAAATAAAAGGAGAATGAGATTTGGGGTCAGTCTACATGTTATTCTAGTGTATTGAATTGAGATGTGTGCAGGAAACTGAAATAGTAAAACTAGGAGGTAGGGTCAGAAAAATTTAAGTAGAAATTTTTAAAGCTTTCCTCTTTATTAGAATTGGCTTACATGGAGATTAAAAACAAAACAAAACAAAGCTCTGTATGTGCCAAGAAATATGATGTATTGATAAAAATGAGAGAATTTTCATGAAAAGAGTCTGACTAGGAACTCTGGGATTGTTGGATTTAATTAGCGAAGAAAATGGGTGCAATGGTAGCTCTTCAAAATTTGGGCTTGGATATCTTTGTTATGCTGCTAATTTCAAATGGCATCTGTATATAAGTGGTAACCCTGGAGTCCTGTTGGAATTGTTTAAGAGAAGAATAATGGGGTGCAGATGGGATTTTTTTCCTCTGTCATATTAGAGGGTCCTCTGATGAGCAGACAACCTGGCCTCCTATGACTTTAAAGATGACTATTTTTATTAGTTTGGAATGTCTGTTGGTGCTGATGTAGATTTAATGTTTTTCTCAAGTCCTGTGTCCTTTGAGACATCTGCCTGTCCTATTCACTATATAGTGCTAACATAGAGTTAGCAATCAGCAAATATAAAGCAAGCCACTCACTGTCTTTCTGCCATGGTTTTCTTATTTCACATTCATGGGCTGGTTTTGTTAGTTTGTTAGCATAGTAGAACTCTTATTTTAGTTAAAAACAACCTTCTGACTGATAATTCAGCTTGTTCAGGGGTAGAAAATGTTGCCCTTCAAGTTAAGCTAAGCATTAATTTGAGGCTGCAAGGATGGTAATAATAATGAAATGCATGGTAAATTATTGTGTGATTAAATTGTATTAGACCTACATCTGTGGGCCCACTGCTAATACAGTCAGTTTTATATAACCAAAATCACCTTCACTTATTAGATTCCAGGCACCAGCACCCCATGGTTTGAGTTTAAAAAAAAAGATATCTGAGCAATTAATCATATTTCATGTTCCACACTGTCTGATATCTGAACCGTTTCATAATAAAGAAAAAAGGGTTCTGCAGACCAATTTGATGCAGCTAATCAATCTTTATTTTTTAAGTGGTAGAAACAAAAGTTTGCTTAGGACTGCCCTTTTTTCCTTCAGCTGGAAGCTAATGACAGTCTGTGCTGTTGGCTTTTACCAGCTGCTACTATGTCAGGAAGCCTTCAGTACTGGGGCTTTGTTAACCAGGCTACATGCTAGCCTTTCTGTTTTGCAAGGAAAGTTTCTACTCACTGGAGTAGGAATTGTAGCCTTTTCACCAGAAGGTTTTGGATAATTTTTCAATGCTTGTTTTCAAACAGTTGCTTTGATAGAGCGATTGAGGTGTGGAGGCAGTTCCACTGTGATCTCAATGACCTCTCCCACTGGATAACAGAAGCTGAAGTGTTATTAGCAGATGCCCGTGGTCCAGATGGCAGCCTGGAGCTGCAGACAGCTGGGCTGCATCAGCAGGTATGTATGACTTGTGTAGAAAATGAGCAAGCTGGAAAAAGTCTAGATATTTTTGTCTAAAATTCTAGTTTTCTGTATAGATATATATTTGAAATGAAGCTGTACAATTACACTTTAAAAAGTGGTAACTCTTAAATTTATTTTTTGGTTGCAGTTTAAAATGATTCTTGAAAGATCTTGCCTCGTGTCTATAGTGTGGGGTTTTATGATGACTCTTAGTATGGATGGGTTTGAGATAATTTGATAATTCAAATGTTGGCATAATTTTTGTTTTTAAGTTTCACTACAGCTTTAAAAGTATGTCAATCGGTTAAGAAATCCAGTGTATTATTTCACTTCCTACTCATAATTAAAAAAACAGACTCCAACAATGGTTGATTATAACTTAGCAAATTAGTTTTTTAAGCTGATGACTTTGTAAGATCCTGCCTTGTACAAGCAATCTAGAAGAAAAGATTCCAATTACAGATGTCTTAGGTTTCATTGTTTCAGACTTCAGTTCTGGAAATTAATTCCCTGATGTCTTTCTAGCTCATCATTATCAAGAGCAGTCTTTTCTGTTTAGCTAAATTACTTTACTTCCTTTTAAATAAGGAGAAGAAAACATAACTTCAAGGATCAGATTTTTTTTTTCTTTTGGGAATAATGATTATCCAAGAGTTAAGTTGAGTTGTTAAAGAAATGTATGTTCTCCCTAACATAGAGTTTGTATTTTATCCTTGTTGCTCCTTGGAGTTTTCTTCTATGGCATTTCCCTTCTCTTTCTTGAATCATCTTACTCCTGATGTAGTTGCAAAGAAATTTTTACTAACAATGTAAGGTTTTTTGTAGGTTTGATCCTGACATCTGACTTCCTTTGGTTTCATGGATTTTCTGTGATGTCTGGGGACCAGGGCAGCACAGCCATAATTACCCTAGTTAAAATACTGTTAAGTTACAGAAATAGTCAGGGGCATAGGTTATGAAACGAACTGGTTTAAAAAAAAGTCATACCATCTGTTAGGACTATTAGAAAGTGCTGTACACGAAGAGGAAAGGAATTAAGTGTGTGTGTGGATTCTAGCACTGATGATTTGAATGAATTCTTGTGGTCCTAAGTAGTATTCGGCAGCCTATTCTGTGTCATCATCTTTTTATGACCCTCATTAGAAAATTGAACTAGATTCAACAACAGACTCTTAATAACTTCAATCAGCAGCATCCAATTTTAAGTAAGATGGCTATAAGTGACTGTTTTAATAAAATAATATGCACCCAGGATTCATCCTGCATATTATGAGCCACAAATCAAAGTCACTTTAGGTCAGTAATATAAAAGCCGCACGGAATTTTGTTTCTGACAGGAACTTGAAGAGGGAGTCAGCAGCCATCAGAGCAGTGTTTCAGCGTTGAACAGAACCGGGGAAGGGATCGTACAGAAACTGTCTGCTACAGATGGGAGCTTCCTGCAGGAGAAGCTGGTGGGGTTGAATAAACGCTGGAAAGCAATCACTGTGGAGGTCATGGATAGACAACAGAGGTAATAAGTTAGCCAGAAATTTGGATGTGTGACCAGACGCAATGAGGAGGCTCCCATTTAGAAGACTCTGGGATAGATAGTGCATTCTATTGCATGCTGTCATTAATCTGAATTTTATGGCATTGACCTCTGTGTTTTGAACTGTCTTCTAGAACCAGTTTCTCATAAATACACCTGCAGTTGACTGCTTAGTGAGTTTGTGTTTAACACAACCCACCAAATGACAACCACAAAACTTTTCTTTGTTTTAAAAATAATTTCATTGCTAAGCCAGAGTTCTTTTAGGAAGAAATACTCAGCTACTTTCTCTGGCTGAAGCTGAACTGTAAGTACATTACCTTGATTTCAATTTTTGCACTGTCAAAGATACACTAATTGAAACACTTGTTCTTGAATTTCCACAATACTATAAATAAGATCTTTAAGTCTGTGTTTGCAATGATTCAATCCATCTGGCTAGTATTTTCTGAACAAAATGAGAATCCATTTTGAAGTAGCCTTGAACTTACTGCAAAAGATCAAAGAGCAAAGCTGTCTGAGATAAATATACAAATTTTTAGTATATCTGGGAATATAAGGTCCCCCCTCTATTCTTACTGCTAAAAAATCTGTAAGGATAAATCCCAGGAATGAGTAGTTATTTTTGGAGGCTCTTTATATAATTATACATTTCTAACATCTCCTGATATTTAGAAATGTAATAAGATTTTTCTTAATGATTTAGTTTGAGAGGTTCAATTAAAGCTTTATGTGATTTAGGGAATTTTCCCCTTGGAGGGTTTAGGAACATCTTTAATATTTTCGCTAACAGTGGCCTTGTAGTGGCTTTGCCATGATTAGGCCTGAAGATGTTGTCATACTGTCACTTACGTTTAATATTTTCTGCAGACTTTTAAAAGTCTATTTGGTGACTTTGGAACTGAAATTTATCTGTTTTTAAGTTCATAGTATTAATTTGCAAGTATCTTGCATTTTAATGATGAGGATGGAATCCTCTTGAATACCAAAATGAATCCTTTAAAATGCTCCAACAACTGAAAAACATATGACACTATTGCATCAGAAGTAATGTAGGACTGACTTGCTGTGTTCACTGCAGAAACGCATGTGGATTATTTGTTTTCCTCCTTCAGGCTAAAAGGAGAGGATCAGCAGCTGATAGAATACAGAAGGAAGCTTGATGAACTGCGTTGCTGGCTGGAAAATGTAGAAAATGCTCTGGACACAAGATTTACATTCAACCATGAAGAAAACTTGCGGGAGTTACAGGCAAGATCGATTACTGTGTATACGTGTCTGCACATGTGTCTTGTGCAAAGTTCCAGGACAGGGCTTTTGGAGAGGGGAATTTTTTCATTTTGTAAATAGCCAAAAAATATTATGGCTGTGTGAGACAGTGTTTTGTGAGGTTACTTACACAGGCAAGATGCATCTTATAATGAAGTTGGGTTATGTAGATATGTTATCTAGCCAGAAGATGGTGGCTGTGTATTAGAAAGGGAGAAATGCATGTACAGCTAATAAAATTTAGTAAGTGGAATTTCACGGGAGGTGATGTCCCCTAGTCAACTTTGTAATTGTCAAAACTTCAGTAAAAGGCTGATAAGCTTAAAATTTTAAGTATCACTGTTTTACTGGGCATCTTTATTACTTTGCACGTGAAAGGTTTTGTTTAACCTGCTTCTTAAACTATAAGGGTTTTGGTAATTTCAAGTATCTTGGGTGCATATGCATGTGTGTATTTTTCCATGTTTATTTTTGGTCTGCTTTTGATAACAAAATGTATTTGGCTTGTAGGATGCATGAAAGAGAATGTTTCTGGAACACTAAAAGAACGGAAGGAGTAGTCAATCCAACAAACCTGCTTACTCATTTTTTAAAAATTTGTAATTAAAAAACCCAACCCTCTGCTAGATCGTATTGGGTGGAAAGGCTTGAACTTCCTACAAATATATATAAATCATGTAAAGTGGTTGCAGTTTTGTTTACCTCATGTCGTTTGATGAAAGTTTAATTTTTTTCTTGTTTACTTTGATATAGATGCCTGAAGTAAAAGGTAGAATGGAATAAGGGGGGGAAGAGCAGAGTTTGCTAGAGAAACACTGGTAGCGAATTACGCAGTACCACTTTGGTCCTGTGAGAGCAGGAATGTGTGTATTAAGGAAAGGTGAATTTTCAGTCGAACAGACACTGAGTAAGATTGCTGGACTTTTCAGGAGGATGAGGAACTCATCATCTGCAGAGAGACAAGGAGTTTGCCTAGTTTTTTGTAGTCAGATAAAGAACCATGAGAAGGGATGTGATGATGAGAGTAAGAAAGCGTAGGGAAGATCAGCTATTATTAAATGCTGGTATTAGGGAATTTTGAATAACAGATGTTAACTGATCAGTCAGGAATAAATACAGTCTTGGAATGAGAGATTTCTAAGTAAAGCTTCTGGAGTAGCCTCCAATTTAAAAAGGATATAACAAGTTTTTAAAAAAATATATAATTTAAGGTAGACCCTTGAAAACTTAGGGAAGGCACTGTTTGGTATAGTGCTTATTGTCGCAGGGTACTCTGACCTCCCTTCCAGACCTGTGTTCCTGTCACTTTACTATTCACACCTCCATAATACTTGTTTAACAGGCATAAGTACACATATTGGGGTAGACAAATGTTATGTGTACTTGCTATTTTTTATTCTAGCGCTTTAAAGATAAAATTTGTGATTCCTCCTCCACGTGCTTGTGGTCTACTGGTCTACGGGCGAGTGATAGCACAGTTGTTTTAAAGTCAGTGGGAATCCAAGCATAAGCTGCCTTTTTTTTTGTTGTTGCAGGCTCTGACCTGCACTCAAGTTTAAAGAGAAAGAAGGCTATGGGACATTGATCAAAATGCAGTTGTAAGGTTATGTTTAGTTTTGAACATTGTTTTGTACACTTTCTTAACTACTTTATAGTGACCTACTGTGTACTTGTATGTCAGGAGCGGGCCCTTAGGCTTTACCAAAATTGTTGCCTGCATTTGTTTTCTAAAAAAAAATTAATGTGTTGCCTTTTTTGGATGCACATGGTACATCCAGAGGTGACAGAAGCATCTTGTGAGGTGAGAATCAGTGTGCATGATATGAAGCTCTATAGGTACCTTGGCTATTTGCAGTCTTGTGGGTTTTTCCAGTTAGCAATAAATGTTGATATTTGAATAAATGATTTAATTTCTAGGTAGAGCATAGAAACCAAGAGAAGCTTTTCTGTTTGCTTATTTCCAGGGAAATTTCAAAATATTGGAGTTAAAGGAAAGCTCCCCCGCTCACCCCTTCTCTGAGTGTGTACGCATTTTGCTTCAGTCTAAAACTCTTCTGTCCCATTTAGGTCTTCAGTGAAGAGATGGAAGTACAGGGAGACAAACTGGAATGGCTAAACAGAACTGAACCTGAAGTGCTTTTGGATAAAAATGTTGATCTTCAGGAAAAGGACAAACTTTCTGATTGCCTGCAGTCCCTCAATGTGAGGTGGAATAAGGTGTGCATTTCTTCAGCATTGGGAACCTGAAATTGAAAATACAGTGATGTACTCAGAACAGCTGTTTTCCTTTCCATGTTTTTGTTACATGTACATAAAATGTCTTGGAAACCATGCAGGCATGTTCCTGAAATGTGCCCTGATCCATGTCTATGTTAAAACACTTGGTGGACACTTTTCCATCAGAATGAGTTTGCTTAGCTTAGTGTTTTTATTGATTTTCTTTTGTATTGGGTTTCTTTTAAACAGCTGGATCAAAAATAAGTGAAATATTTGATGCAAACATTAACATATTAATTTGAAATTGAAAGAGTCACAATAAATCTTTGCTGTATAGGGAAATTGGATGTTTGCAGCAGCTAAGAGGAAAAGAAACAAATCTGTGGTAAAGCTTAGTGGGAAAATCTTACTAAGTATGTCTGGGATTCTTCCTTATAACTGCTGTAATATAGAAACTGTAGTGTTCAATCTTACTGGCAAGTGTATGAGAAAAGACCTCAATGGTTGGAGTAAAACCAGATTTTTTTGAAGCGGAGCCTGGACATCCAAGTGAAAAGGAGTTGAATTATTTGGGATTTATGTTATGGATCAGGGAGGTAAAGATTTATTGGATAAAGAGGCTTCTGGCAGTTCAGGCAAAGAAAGAAGAAATCTGTTTTTACCTACTTAGCCATGAAAATGGAGATTCCCCCCCCCCCCCAGCTTCGTTTGTTGCATTTCCATCACTGCCTGTTAAAAACTTAAAAAGCAAAGTATGCGAATTTGTCTTCTCTACAGTAGTTGAGTGGTAACATTTTTTTTCGTTTTAAATTAATTCCTTATTTCTCTACTTTCCTTTCACTGCTGACCACAGATCATGCTTTGCATTGTCTTTCCTTCAAAGTGTACTCAAATAATAAGTCATAGCTTTGCATAGGCAGTAAAAACCATGTAAACAACCCATTTACAACAGTTCATTTATTTCTCTCCAAGATTTAGGTAAGACACTGGAATGTATTGAAATAACACTCGGAGTACCTTTTGGCATTTTTGTTGCTTTTAAATGATATCTTGAAAAAACTCATTGAAATATGAGGCATGCCATTGTAGTAAGCATAGTGTAGAATATTTTGTCTCCTAATAAGTTGTTATGTTTTTGGTGTTAATATAGGTTGTCTTACTGTTTTTATTACTCTCTGCTGGGCTGTAGGTGTTCAGAGAAGTGCCTGACAGAGTGCGAGAATTGGAGGCATTTGTTGGGCAGTCTTGTCTTGTTACACAGATAAAGCCTTCTGGTGAGTGATCGATTCCTTCTGTTGTGCATAACTGTATTGAGTTTAATCCTGTTTATGGTCAAAAATAATCCAGAAAGGAAAACCTTCCCTATTAACTTAGACAAGTGGAAATAAGGAATGTTGTCCATCTCTGTGCTTGGGACCACCTTCATGTTACTATGGGAGAGAGGGGGAACATTTGGTTAGGGAAAAAGTCACTCTGCAGTTCAGGATTTGGGGATTCCTTGGGGATTCCCCAAAGACTTTTGAAATGGAAGAATGTTTTAGTAAAGCTTGGGCCTCCTCATCAGAAGCCAGTGTACTAGGTACAGAATAATAAACCAATACAGCTATGTTTGACTGTCTGGTTTCCTGTGGATTTGTGCCTTGTGGTCAGTGCATTTTAGTAATTAAGATCCCCTAGAAGCTTTCCCTACAGCTAATGATTTGTAAAGTATCTCCTGCATGCAGATTCTCTGCAGTCCTATAAATAAAGGCCATTCTGCACTTATCAGCTCAGTAGGGACATAGGTCTTTCTCTTCTGCTAGATACTTATTGTCCTGAATCTGTAGGGGAAGCTGTCTCAATATATGTTCTTGTATCAGACGCTGATGCTGGCTGTCTTTTCAAGTTGTTGCAGGCAGACCAGCAGATACTGAGAGTAAACAATATGCCCAGGTCTCCTTTCTTGAAAACTAGGTAAAAAAGCTCTTGCCTGAAAGAATTTGCAGCTTGAACTTGAGTAATTAACTTTTTTTTCAATTCATCAGCAGTAAACAAAATTTAAAGGAGGAAACCCAACTTTTGTTTAAGCCGTTCAAAACCGTGATTCAGCTTGTTTTCCTTTCATACAGGGTGTTAAATAAAGCTCCTGTTTCCTTTGCTTGAGGCAAGTGTGTAATATTATTGCTCCAACTTGATTTAACTTCATGTTTTCTTGGAACTAGAACACAACCAAACACAGCTTCTGGAGTGAATCTTACTGTTCAGCTCATCCTCAATTCTTTGCAGTGTCAGGTTAAAAAGAGAAAGGATGGGGCTGAACTAGCGGGCATCTGTCCTTTCTTAGGACAGTTGCGTGTGGCCAAGTCCATGAAGTACCTGTTGGAGTAGCTCATCTTACTTGTGCTTAAGTGAATTCTGAGCCAAGAGTGGGGAAAACCTTTATGCCACATAATACCAAGAATGACGAAGACAATTTTAGACATTTATCTTAAAATAAAGGATATATTTTTTTTATGCTTAATTAAGATAATTTCCCTTTTGTGTCAGTGTCTTATCTTCACTCCGTTAGGTTTCAGGTCACTTTGCCTTTGCAAGTTTTCTTCTTGTTTGTTTTTGTATTTAGGCTGCAGCGTCTGGGTGAGTCTTTGGCATGTAATGAAATAATAGCCTTTAAAAAAAAAAAGGCAAAAGGAATTTCTGATTACTTAGTTTCTGGTGGTTAAAATGCCTGTTGTGGTTTAGTCCCTAAACCAGTTAGCAACTAAATATCACACAGCTGCTCTCTCATTCCCCCCACCCCTGTGGGGTGAGGGAGAGAATTGGATGGGACAAAGACAACTAATGGGTTGAGATAACAAGAGTTTAATAATTAAAATAAAACAGTAATAACAATAATGATAGTAATAAAATTAAAAACAAAACAATGAGAGCGCGAGATGAAACCTTGGGAGGAGGAAAAAAAAGTGATGCAACCGCTCACTGCCCACTGACCACTGGTGCTGATCTCCAAGCTGTGATCTCTGCCCACCCCCAGCCAGCTCCCCCCAGTTAATATACTGGGCATGATGTTGCATGATACAGAATACACCTTTGGCCAGTTTGGATCCGCTCTTAGCTGTGGCCCCTCCCCTCCCGGCTTCTTGTGCACCCGGCACAGCATAGGAAGCCTAAAGTCCTTGACTAGTACAAGCACTACCCAGCAACAACTAAAACATCAGTGTTATCAACATTATTTTCATACTAAGTCCAAAGCACAGCACTGTGCCAGCCGCAGTGAAGAAAATTAACTCTATCCCAGCTAAAACCATGACAATGCCTCAATTACATATTTTTTCTGTGTTTTCTCTGTAGATGCTGTTGCCTATTTATAGGAATTTCAAAAGAAACCCTGTAATTCCCACAACTGCATGTGTGGCCATGAGTTTTTTCTTTAACAGAAACCCCAAACTCTGTTTCAGATGTCCAAAAGGTGGTGCTAGTATCTTCTTCATTGGAAATTCCTCGTCAGAGTCAGCAGGCTTTAGAACTTTCTGCACCTGCTGATCTGGATAAAACTACAACTGAGCTGGCTGACTGGTTGGTATTGATTGACCAGATGCTCAAGTCAAACATAGTCACCGTGGGAAATACTGAAGAGATCAATCGGACTATTGCACGAATGAAAGTATGTGCTTTTTGTGAAGGCTAGTGGGTTGGAAAATTGGCTTACACTTTAATAGCTTGTACACTCAGTAAAGAAATTACATATATTTAAAAAAAACCTGCAGTAAATGCATACACTTGAAAATTATATTTTAAATGCTGTTGTTAGCTGTTGTTTTTACAGTCCTCTCCCTCTATTTCCTGTTAATTCCTGTGTCCCTAAGTGAGCTAGGTACTACTGTTTTTTTTGTTTTGTTTTAAACAAAGCATATAGAGAATGCCTCCTGAAAATGACATCTTTTGAGGAATGTGTAGATAGCCGCTGCTGAAGGCTTTGGAGCAGCTTCATATTTTCTTGGAGGGTGACCTTTGTGATCCACTCTTTAGTGGTTTCTAATGAGTTTTGCTGTGTTGTAGTTAAACTGATTTCCAGAGACATACTAAAATGATTAAAAGTTGTAACGTAGACACTTATGATGTAAACGTTTGTTTCTGTTGATGGCTCATGCTATGCTGAGCCATGACTAAGGGCTGTATTTGAGATATATGCTACCATTAAGGTTCATTTTATTTGACTTGATATCAATTAACATGAGTAACTGTAGAGTAAAAGCTGCAGGCTAAACAAGTGCAAAACTGTTTCTGTGGGTGTCTAACATAATCTGGAATTTGAAAGAATAATGTGATGTACAGTAACTTTGGAAACACTTTCTTTTAACTGTATCATACTTGTAATATGGGCTTCTGGTACATTGCCAGAGTTAAATAACTATGTTTTTTTTATACAATATATAGTCTGATTGTTCCTCTATGTTCTTTTCCTTCTCCATCTCTCTCACTCTTCCTGCCTCCCTCCCCCCCATATATAAATGATCAGAGGTTGGTAAGAGGAAAATAAGTTGAGGGAGAATGAAAAAGATACTGGAAAATATTGTACGACAACTATAGTAACTGTGTGGTTTGTACAGGTTAACCTTCACCTTTCGATTTTCAGTAACCGTAAATCAGAATATTTTTGCTTTTCAATGCAGTGCTATAATACTGTGACAATTCAAGGGTTACAATAATGATGGGAACAGCCATCTGCCTGTGGCTGGTAAAACAAAACACGTGTTTTGTTTTATTTACAAGTAATACAGATGATGTTAACTAAACTCTGCTTTTTGGACATAAAAAAACATATCCTATTTCTCAACAGGTAACAAAGGCAGATTTGGACCAGAGGCACCCTCAGCTCGATTCTGTTTTTACATTGGCTCAGAATTTGAAAAACAAAACTTCCAGTTCAGACATTAGGACAGTGATCACAGAAAAGTGTAAGTTTCTCCATTCTGTGTTTGCAAATACAGTATTTCCATGGCATTAAAAAAAAAAAAATAATCTTCATATCTTTCTTTTAAACTCTTGATTTTGAGCTTAGCTGAAGTTGCCTTCCTTGAACAAACTTAAAACTTAGCAGTTAAGTGGCTTTCACTCTAGAAGGCTAATGAAAATTCCTGGAACAAGAATTGCCACTTGTTTGCTTGACTGGCATTTTTTCAAGTACAAAGGTAAATATTTTTTCTGGGATTTCAAAATATCTTATGAAGAATGAGTTACTTGACACTCATAGACCCAGGTATGAAGACTTTTTTTTAATTGATAGATAAAAGAAATTGATCGTGTATCTTTATTTTTGTTAAGCTATGATGCGCTGGACAGTTAGGGAAGAGCATGAACATATAGACGTAGGACAACAACTTGGTGTACGTACTTTTAAATTGTTGACTGACAGTTAGTAGAACTTTTAAATCACTGATATGTACTTGAAAATTGAGTTTCCGGTTTAGAGGTCCCCACCATCTTTTGAAAATTTTTTACCTGTATTTAAGGAAAGAAAACATAAAACTGACAGAATTAGAAACTAAAGGACAATGTGTTCATTGAACTGTTAAGCTTTGCTGTTTGCTAAGTTATAAACTTCATGCAGCAGGCAATATCACAGCAGTAAAAATGGAATGATGTATTTCCTTATGTTCTCCTCTGCAATGTAGTTTTTCTTTGCTACATCTACATGAGCTTCTTTGGTGTCCATAAGACTTGCTGGAGATGATAATGGGGTCAGATAGAAAGCCCACAGGTATGTTAAAGGGTCTGATGAGATGGCGTCTGCTGTCTAGGATTCACAGGAGCTATGTGTTGGTAGGGAAGTAAGATCCAAAGAAGCTAAAGCAACTTGTAGGGCCTGAGTTTTGCAGCCACACAGAACTAGGGGTCAGGTGGAAACTTGGGGGAGGATGGTAACTGTAGTCCATGGGGGTCGTTCAACAAGGGGAGATCTGGTCAGTCATAAAACATTTTTGATCCTTCAAAAAAGGTGAAAAAATAATAAAGGATCTGTGTGTTGAAATTTTGAGTTGCCTTATAGGCTAGGCTTGCCCATCCAAGGTGGGAACAGAGAAGCTGTGTATGCTGCCATGGATGAAGCTTCCTGTAGATAGCCTAGATGTGTATGAAGATTTTACTACCTGTCATGAAGCATGAGAACAGAAGGTTTTGTTGTAACTGACCTTTGTAAAGAAATGTTTGCCCTTTGAAGAACAGTGAAGCTTGGGACTACTTTATGTACCTTGTTGTTTAAACACTGAGGGGAGTATACCAGTGTCCTACAAATTCCTGTGAGCCTGCTGTATCTTGTTAGATGAAGTCTAATTACTCAAATAGCTAGGAGCACAGAAATAGAGAAAAGTTTCCTTCTCTGGAACTTCCCTCCCAGTTCCTGCATGGACATTGGGAATTAAAAACACTGTCTCATCGGGAATTCTTTCTAGTCTTTCTAGTCTTTCTACCTTTGATACCAGACTGGTGCCCCTGACAACTTTTTCTAGGAACATACCTATTGAACCCACTGAATGCTGATGCTACCAAGAATTTCATTATTTCTCTGTCCTGTTTCGGTGGAGACTGAAGGCAGGGGAAATGATATCAACAGTGCAAAGAGTAAAGCTAACTTAGTTGTCAATAGAGAAAAATATATCAAGAAATATTCTTTCTATACTACTACTACTACTATGTAAGCATCAAATATCTGCCCATTTCAGTGAAGTTGCTATTGCAGGTAGCTGTTTCTCAGGGATACTTTTTTTCCTTCCAGCTTTGTGGGGAAGGCCTAAACACTTAAAATTTTTTCTCTGCAGTTCATTAGCCAGCACACACGGTTATAGCCTTTTTTTCACTCCTGCTGTTTTTGCTTTTGCTGTTTTGGTGAAACCACTGATCTCTCCCAGCAGCTGCTGGTTTCCTTTAAATGTACTCTTTGTCCAATATAGTAACATCTTTTTATTAATAATAAAACCCCGTATTGATATTTGCTGTTGGGTTACTGAAGCTTTCTTCTAAGTTCTCGTTCAGCATGACCTACGCTATGCCTGAACAATAATCCAGAAGTTGCCTGTGGGTTGAAATTGATGGGTCTATATTGCCCAGGTTATTGGGTCTGTCCACCAGTAATACAGTTACTCTGACAAGTGGCCTTTGCTGCCACAATCTCTGAGAGCTTTGTGAAACTAAACAAAATATTGTTGAATGTATTAAAGGTAAGAGATCTTCCCAAGCAGATCAAGCATAATGGTTTTGTATGATTGTAAAAGGTTTAAAAAAAAAATGCAAAGGGTAAAGTTCACTTAAGTGGTTTTAGCTTAAGCACAACCTTTGGCATTTTTACTTCATGGAAGATTGAAGTGACCTGAGTATTAAGTGTGTTCGTTTTCTAATAAAATTGTATACTTACTGGTAAGATAAATATAGTGGATGTGTTACTGCCTACCTCTTGTTGCTCAGAGTACAGATATACTCAAGAAATCCAGTTTAGTTTTTTTGTTTGCTTTTTACATTTTTTTTACATTTTTTTAAACTCTTTAGTTCCAGTGATATAATGTTTTCCTAATAACTGTCATGACAGGTAATAGGGAAACCTGTTTCTACCTCTATAGATTTTTCAGGTAATACAGGATTTTTTTTAATGGTCTGTAAGTGTTAACAACAAGGTATGACGCTATTAATTTTTCTCTGAAGGCAGACTTACTGCTTTCCCTGATGCTGGTGGTTTTTTTTGTCCTAGGCTCTTGTCATGTTGTCTTTTTCACCCTTTGCTTATTAAAGGTTAAAGCCTGTTAATCGACCATCTAATGTAGCTCTTATTTATTGAGAGGGGAACGGGATACTGGAAGGAAATGAGGTGTGATCAGTAACTTCTCTGTTCTGCTGTGTAATCTACATAAGCCTGTAGAAACCTGTAGTGGAAAAAAAAGTGCCAAAGCAGGTTGTGACTGGAGTGTTTCTACCTTGGCCAAAATTGTGGTTATAGGTGCCACTAGACTGCCATCGACACACAGTGTCTGGAAAGCTTAGTTCACTTTGTATAAGCTATCCAGATCTAGACAGTATTTATTTGTTTATTTGTACTGCTTTAAGTTGCAGATGCACAAAGATTACTTGCTGGTATAGCCATCACCCTAAAATTGTGCTCCTTGGAGCGCTGCTGCTGGCATATCTCTGCAGTGCAGCTGTGGCAGATTTGCCTCCCACATGTCTGTACTTAAAATAATGCCTTTGAAATATAACAAAAATAATAGTTGCTACCTGTATGCTGACCTGCTTAAACAAGAGGTAGCAAAACGCCTGTATTTTTAGTTTGAGTCTGTGAATGTGTAAACTACATAGCTAACTAAAATACTGAATATGGAAACTACTGTATTTGAGAATGAATCATATTATTGCCTCTTGTCCTGAGAATTAAGTGGTAGTTACAGCTACTTGTTTGTTTGCCTCAGGTTTTTCATATTCTGTGTTGTCCTCCACAGTGGAGAAGGTGAAGAACCAGTGGGACAATACCCAGCATGGTGTGGAGGTGCGGCAGCAGCAGCTGAAATACATGCTGACAGACAGCATGCAGTGGGATGAGCAAAGGCAAGAAATGGAACACCTCATGGAGCAGTGTGAGATCCGCCTGCGTTTCCTCCTGCAGGCCCCGAAAGAGGTGCTTGCCAAACAGATTTCAGACAACAAAGTAAGACCATGTACACTTTTATCTTTTCCCTACCAGACTCCTCAGTCTATGTAATGCTACTGGATTCAATTGATGTGCTAATATACAGTTTAGTTGGAGGACTGATTTGGCAGTTCTGTCTCTTTTTGGGCATGATATATTCTAAATTGTCTCTATTTTAATACATCAGACTTCCTGAGAATCACTTTCTGAGAAGGAAACAGGTGGTATGTGTACATGTGTGTCTTCTTGGAAGTGTAGTTGAAATGAGTATGGTGTAACATCAAATAAATTATATTATGCAAAAAGCTTGAACCTCAGACCAATAAAAGTTTAATTATACAGCACGTATTACTTCATAGAAATGTATTAACAGTAGTTCAGCAAATCCTGGAATGGACCAAGTTACTTAGTCATCCTGAATTTCAGTTCTGGTGGGTGCCAGGCATATTCAATGCTTTGTTTTTTTTCCAATCCTATGCAATCTTTGCTGCTTCTCAAATCACAGCAAACCTGCTGTGATAAATCAATAAGTCTGATGTCCTTTGTCCTGGTGACTGTCAGAAAAAGGGCAGGCTGTAGGTGGCACAGGATGAGAACTAAAGAGACAAATCAGTGAGGAGGGGCTCTTACCAGTGCAGTATTTAGAACAGGGCTATAACAGGGTTTAAAAAAGTGTGTGTGTATATATATACACGCATATATATACATGAAGGGTGCAGCTGGGTATGGAGAGAAGCAAGGAGTATGTGAGAATTCCTCACTGATCCATAGCTATTTCAGTAAACAGTAAAATTGTGTGCTTTTTGTTGTCTTTCTCTACATGAACAGGGGATTGGAAATGGACTATTAGGTCTGCTTTGCTTTCTTAAGTGAAAGTAGGCCTGTGCCCAGACGTATAGGATAGAGATTGTAAAATACAACTGGACATATATATATGCAAATATACTTTTTAAATTTAGAAATAATCTTGAATTAAGGATTCTGTAAATTCCAGGCACCTTATGAATATCCTGCGGCAATAAGCAAACACTTCTAATGAATTTTTTCATTTCAAAACAAAAAAAAAAAAACCCACAAAACAATGAAATCAAATTCTCATGCTGCACACTTATGTCACTTAGCTGCTGCTTATATCACTATTATGATAATTTACTTATTCGTACTACTACGAATATGGAGGTGTTTACTTCTGTTGCTAGTAAAACACAGAAAAGGATTTTTCTAGCCTTTAGTGGTTCTAGCAAACATAATTTTTCCTCACCTATTTGTGTGTTGAGTCATTCATTGTCAGGACAGTTAGCATCTGTAGATTCTTTAAGATTTTTCTTCCAAATGAAAAATATGCAGATTTTTATCTTTCAAAATAAAAAAGTTAAAAAGGAAGGTTTTATAATGCATAATATGAAAAATAGTCTGATTTTTATTTTACTCTGTTTCATTCTGGAATTGCTTTTTAGCTGTTAGTACAGGATTTGCATAGAGGTGACATCACGGTAGCTGCATTCAATGATCTTTCTAATAAACTTCTTCGAGAGTATCGTGATGATGACACAAGGAGGGTGAAGGAAACCACTGACCAAATGAACACTTGTTGGGTTAATCTGAACCAAAGGTAATTACAAGGTTTCACTCTGTGTAGCTGTTTGTGTCTTAAACTTGTATCCTATGTATGTGTATTGCAGTCTCATCTCTGCTTTACTGCAGTGTTTAGGGCTACTGTGGATAACTAGTCACAGTTGTTCTGAGTTTTGATGATGGAAATTCCCACAGTTCACCATGGGAGGCTTCTGGATGACTTCCCATTTTTGTGGTGGTTTTTTAAAAGGGGTGGGGGGGAAGAAACCAACCCACTTCTCTGTGGTCTCAGGTTTGCCTGTGGCTATTATTCTCTGTCTTTGAACAGTTCTCCTGTTCCTTGATGCTGGTGTGCTTTATGTATTTGTAGTTTGTTGCTGTGCTTTCTTTTCATAAGGCTGTAAGTATTCATCTTGGTCTTCCAGTGCATTAATTCATTATGGCCTTTCATCTAATGGAAACTTTCCTTGAATGGGGCTGCGCTTTGGGTTCCTGACTGCTATGCCTTCAGCACCCCCATCTAGAAAATACTTGAGCTATAGGCCAGAGACTTACTTGAAACTTTGTCCTATTCATCCTCTGTTAATACATATTTGCAAATATGCCTTAAGGAAAATATGGTATGTCCCTATGCATCATTTTTCATGCAAGGTAATCTAATCTATGCAGAAATTCTTTTTAGTATTTGATAGACAATTAACATTTAGAATAGTGTCTGACTACAGCTTAAAGGTTGATGTGGTGTGTGGTTGGAGGGATGGAAGAGAAAATTGATCCTGTTTATATGGGAGTTGGTGTGATGATAACCAAAGTCTGTGTATGTATGCGTGCATATGTGCCCATGTAAAAGGAGCAACTGCTTTTGTAATGAGATGCCAGTGAAGGGAATAAAAATCCTAGATAATAAAGCCTCTGAAATGGATGTTATATCCTGGGGAGTGAGAGAACTTTGCAGTGACAAGAAGGCAGGTGATGAAGGAAGCAGAGTAGAATGTCATCTTATCCTTCTTTGGAGGAAAATGGTACTTCTGTCATTTTGTGCTTTTGATGTGGCAGCTTGCTTCCTGGTTGCATCCATTGAGAGGTGAGGTACAAAATAGGCAAAACTTTGTATGGCTCATTCGATGTGATCGTTTGAGAGAGAATAAAAACTTGTTAGTCTCTAAATGTTCTGAGACTTAAGAGGATTTTTAAGTGAGCAAAACATTTAATAATTCTCTGATGTGGACAACTTCTTTCCATGGTTCTTTAGAAAACTTCCAGTAGACTGTGGGAAAGGCTTTTGGTATATGACAAAACTTTCCTTAGCTTTTTACTTTTTTACTTTTTCTGAAGTAGGTCATGTGATGAGGTCATCTCCTGAAATGGCCCTTCCTGACCGTTCATTTGCATTAACATTAGGGACTGCAGCATTTTCACCATCAGTTCATCCTTTCTATCCTCAAAGTAAACCAGTAATTTTTCCAAAAATTGCATTAACTTCATCTGAATGTAATGATGACATCTGGGGATGAAGATGCAATTAGAGTGAGGGGCAACAGCTCCTTGTTGGATTAGCAGTAACAGAAGACTAAAGCTCTGTAGTAGTCTCATTCACATTCAAACTTTGCAGTGTTTTGGCCAGAACTGGCATAAAACTACCCACCACTCAGAGCAGGTGATCAGCAAGAAGAGTTCCTGCCTGGAAGCCTCTAATTATTTTTGAATCTGCTTAAAGTCTGGAATAATAAGCAATTGTATTCTGTTGCGTATAATTGAAGCTCCCCAATTATCACGGGGGCTACCGTTTTGCAGTCTGCAGCCTTAGGAAGATGAGTATCTGCTTTGTTTTTTAACTAGGGAGAGAATGTAAAGGAGAACTCCAAAAGCCAGTGGGCAGCCAGAGCGTGGAGCTGCTCAACATAACCCCATGGAGCAGCGGAGTAGAATTAAAAGGGGAGAATGTGCGGTGAAAGCACCTTTTCAAGGGAATGAATGTTTTTATACTTGCTTTAAATGCAATAAATAGAAATACTAGTGAACCTGAGTGACAAGGTTTACTTCATGTGGCAGATCTCAGGACGTGCAGGGATTGTACATGGAGCATACGTGTGGCCCTATGGCTTCTATAAGCACAGATATATATTTATAACAAAATGCTTTAAAATACTAGTTTGTTCCCATGCTTGGAGGTTGTGGAAGGGGCCCTTAGTAACATCACCTGGGAGAATCACAGTCCTGAATAGCACAAGAACACTACCAGGAAGACTGAGGTCATGGCGTGTAAAGTTGAATGAGTTTATTTTAAACTGTTGGCATGAAGAGATTGAAGTTCCTCAGCTTGGCATTGTTTCTTTTTCTTGGATGTGTCTTTGCAGATAGAATCTGCTTAGACCTTTTCCATTATCACTGTGTTAAGTGAAGTTAGCTGCATTTGTAAAGGATTCTCCAGGTTCTCCTTACATTTAATTCTTATATCCTGGAAGGACCCTCTGTCCTTTGAGGCTGTTCTAATTGTATTAGAAACCTTTGAAAATCTGAGTCATCTTTTTATAGCATGGGGTAGTCGTTAATCTGCAGTACAGAATTTGCCATCGCTTTTTATTTTACATTTGTGGCCTTTACTGGAAGGAAATGAAAGTATTTGCGTCTGCTTTGTAAAAGCGTTGCTCGCTACTGCTATACAGGTCCTCTTTGAAAGCATCCATATCATCTTAGAACATTAGTTGTAAATCTGTGTTAATATATACTGCTGGAGTACGTATTTAGTGAAAGGAATGATTTTTCAGCTTTAATTCAAATATCATGACAGCAGTGGGACTGTAATAGGATTTCATTCTTTAATTTCAGTCAAGCAGAAAGTTTGAGAAATTAAAACTTCCGGCTGAAGACGACATTCTTCAATGAATGTTATTAGCTACAAAGTTCAGGTTGTCTCAGTTCCTGTCTAGTACATCAGTACTTAGACTTAGAGATCTGGGTCACTTAGTGTTTCATCCTTTGGGGCATTTCTTTTTCTTTGAAGGTCACCTTTATTACCAGTCTGTTCTTCCTGTTGTCACTCCTGTTCTTCCACCTTTGGCCTTAACCCCCTGCTAGGAAAGAAATCCCTGCAGAGGGAGAGGGTTTTGAAGTCAAAGCTCATAACCGTTTTTACCTTACATTTTTCTTGCAGTTCCTTAGCGTGCTCTAACTTTTGAGCTGGTGCTTGTTATCTTTTCTAGGCAATATCTATCAAACCATTTGTGATCCCTAGCACGCTAATTTTTCTTTTTTTCCCTCAAGAGGGGTAAAGCATTCCAGAGCTTCAAGCAAGAAGCAAGAATGAAGACTTCTTGCCCTGCTAGGCATTTGCCAGTAGCTAAAACTTGGGCAAGCGCGAAGTCAGGAGTGATTCACACAGTCTTATTGTGGATAAAGGAATTATTACCAAGTGACAATAAGACCTAAGCACCTAAAGTGGGGGTTGCCACACTATCTTTTTTGCAAGTAATCTCTAGAAAATTCAGTTGGTTATGCTAATACTTAAGAATGTAAGCCTGGCAGAATTGGGGTTGCATGAGATTTTCTTACTGCCCTTGAAGGAAGGCAGCTTTTCCTTGCATCTGTCTTTTCTGATATGCTAGTAAACCAGAATACCTGCTTTGAAACATCATCGTGAATGGTACTGAACATGTGCAGCTTCTTTTCTAAAAAGAATATTTTAACTGCTTTTGAAATTCGTGATTCTAAACACAGCAATTCCCTTATACTGGTGAGCAGTACTGTTGCCACAGAATGGCAAGGAGGAAAAAAAGCCTAAGCAGAATAGGAGGAGGCAGGAGACACAAGTTTAGGCCTGGCTGGAGAAACGTGTTCAATTTATGTGAAAGTATCAAATGCTGAGTGTTCTGGTCTTGTCTTTCTTGAAATTAAATATCAATTTATCTTACAATGTGGTTAGTGCTTGCTGTGAAAACTTGCTACTTATTTAGCAGCAGCATTCTAGATATTTACCCTGTTAGGGATTTCTATTCAGTGCGCTGGTATGGGACTTGTTTCTTTTGCCCTGATTTTAGGAAAAGGGATACTGCAGGATAACAGCCTCAAATGGATGACATTTAGCTTGTCATGCTTTAATTAACATTGTCAATCAGAGCTTTTAAAATTGCTGACTCATAACAGTTTCCCATCTGGGTTTCCTTTCAATGACAAGGAAACAGTTCTGTTATACAGGAGTATAATGTGATCTTTGTTTCTAGGAAATCTTCTGAAGTTGCTTACCAACAATATAATCTAAATGTTTTAAATGGGGTCCTTGCATCTTAAAAATCCTCTTACAAACAAAACCTTTTGGTTTTGTACCAACTAGAGATCTGTTGATTGATTGAAAATTTGGGCTATATTCTGCCAGACTTTTTTTTTAGATTTAAGCATTTTGAGCATGGCTTGACTGTTATGATGGCGGTGTATTATTCCGCTTGAGTGATAGTGTCAAAAGCGTTGTCTTTTAGCAGAAAGAACCAGCTATTTGATTTTTCATCCCTCAGCACTTTAACTCTTACAAATTTAGGGAGATGTTTCTGCTTCCTGTAAGAGAAGAAGAAAAAAATCCCCCAAATTCTAAGTGCTTCTACTCTGAATTGTTTTTGTTGATGAGGAAGAGCATTCACTCTTTTCACACGTGGGAAAAACACTTCTACCATTTGCGGTAGCGTAAGTCTGTGATGGTAATACTCAAAAAGGAAAAGCTAGGTTTTAATAGCTTTGTTTCTTCCACATGCCTTTTTAAAAAAGGCTGTGACATTTATAACTGGTTCAGAACATCTGTGGGTAGCACAGTGATATAAATAATGATAAAACAAGCTGTGACAGACGTATGGTTTCTTAATAGAGATAAGTCTCATTGATGTATGTAGTGCTGTATATTATGGGGAAACATTCTGACACTTGTCTTGTTTTCAGAGCTGTTGATAGGCAGAATTTCTTGGAGACAGAGCTGAAGACAGTACAGGCCTCACACAAGGATCTGGAGAGCTTCCTCAAGTGGCTTCAAGAGGCAGAGACAACGGTTAATGTTCTAGCAGATGCATCCCAGCGTGAGAACACTGCTCAGGACAGTGCCTGCATAAGGGAACTCAGAAGGCAGATGCAGGTGAGAAACTAAATAATACTGCTGCTGTTCATGTTTTTCTCAATGGCAAATGTTATAAAGGAAAGCTATCTAATAGGGTGGGGAAACTTGCAGCCTATTGGAAGGTGTTTAAAACCAAGTATTTTAGAAGCCAGGTGTGTGAAGGAAGTAGATTTTTCTTCCTGAGGTTTGAAATACATTTTTTTGTGGACATCTGTGGCACTGTGGGCTCTTATATGTCATTGGAAGGTGACTGTATTCAGGAATTGTATACCTGGTGAAACCAAGTCGTGTTGTGTGTTTGTCCAACCAAACAAATTAATCTACCTACCTCCAAGCAAGCCCTCATGGGCTGTACTATCTCCTATCCCTGCCTGCTGCCTTCCTCCTGCTTTTCCAACAATCCAAAAAGTTGTTGTGCATAGATCATCTCTTCTCCCTCTCCTGCTGCTAGGGCAGCTCCCCAATGGGCCTGCCTTCCTGTACAGGCCACTGACTGGAAACCTGAGAAATAGCTGAGCAGGAGACTGACACCACTTACAGTCCTTTTTAATATGTGGACACCCTCACTTGTCTAAAATCTAGAGGGGAGATCCCTTCTCCCTGTTGAAGAAGGACAGACTAGCTGAGTACCATATCATCTGGCTGTTCCTGCCTTTGCATATCTCGTACATCTCCTTTGGGGACATAGGAGGTAGAGGGAGGAGCTGGGTGCAGTCTGCATTAAGGGTACAGTGTATTGAGGGGAAACAGGAAGAAAGGGTATGGAGGCCTGACAGCTCTTTAAAGATTAATATCTTTGGGTCTGTGGCAGCAAAAGGTTGAATATAACTGGCTAAAAGGATTTTGTGTTTCTGTGATACATGACTTTCCTTTGTCCTGTTTACCTGATGTGAACACTGTTCATGTGTCATCTTTCTCATGAACGTTTTTAATATACTTTTTTCCTCAGATTGCCTTATTTACTACAGTTATTTTGCTATGCACAGAACTGGGTGGCTAGATCAGTTATTAAATCCTGCACTGTGGGTTTGGAATAATGTCGTCTGTAGTCTAAATTCATGGGGTTTGAACAACTTATAATGAAAAAAGAAAAAGCACTGCTTTCAATGGTGCTGTTAATCTGAACATATATACATTGAATCTAAATGAAACAGTTTAAATCTAAATGAGACAGTTTAAAGTATCTGATAGCAAGCTGCTCACTGTAATCATAAGGAAGAGAAAAATATATTGTGGAAGCTTGTGTCTGTTGAAGCTGACATGTCACTCACCAATGTTTATGTAATTCTGGTCAGTCGGGTAACTCAGCTGTAGAGATGTGGCTCTTTATGAAATGCCGAGGCTAGTCTGTAATGGCAACACCTAGAAGTTAATATTATACTCTCTATGGGCAAAAAAAGCCCAAATAACTACTGTAGTGGAGGTGGAAGAGCTAAAATGGCGGCCACGGGAGGCTGACAACATGAGGCAGTACTGTGCATAAACAGACTTATTTCTGCACTGCCTTGCATTCTGTGTAGTCAATCACACCAAGATAAAGCTGTTGTTCCATGATTTGCTTATTGACTCTATGTAGCTATGAAGCACCTTGGCTGTGGAAGATTGTTCTCCCTCCTTCATTGTGCTGCAGTCTGGTTAAAATTGCCAGACTTGTGATTTGTGAGGGGAGAACTGCTGGGCAAGACTGCTTGCTGTGTGGAGAAGCTCTATAAACAGCTCTTGACCATGCCTTGTAAGCAGCGAGAGGTAGGCGTAGGTGCTTCAGCATGGCCTCCACTTGTTCAGAATACCATTATCTCTGTCTTTTTCTGTGACTCTATGCTTCTACGCATTGTGCACATGAAGCATAATCACTTAGCCATGACTTTACACAATATTGTGAGCTTTTTTCCAACTACCAGATAAGTTAAGCAGAGCACATCAAAGACTGTCATAGCATAATGGCTTCTGAAATGAACTTTTTCCCCTATCATCTTTCAAGCTCACTTTAAATATAACTGAAGACGTTCATATCATGACAGTGGCAAACACTCCAAAATCAACATTTCTCTTTTCAAATATTTGTTGAAATTAACTTCTTAAAACAAAATGAAACTCTAATGTCTTGCTGTACCTGAAAAAAAATCAAACCCACTCCTTTGCAAGCTCTTAAGCTTAATATCTGATTAAACAAAGATAACTTCCTGTTCTTCTCCTGTTGTGTGGTATAAAATAGCAATGTTGTTCTCTTTGTGCTTTGACTATGTAAAGAAGTATTTCTTCTAAATATTTATAAGAAGAATGCAGGGCTTATGACTTTCTCTGCTCTGTATGGAGATAGATGCCTCTGTCCCCGAGGCCATTGAGTAGAACTTTACTATGAGTTTAAGGTGTGATAAATTCTAGGTGAAATATGTGCTGAACATAGACAAAACATGATGAATTGTTATTTGTCATGTATTTTCAAAATACGATCATCTGTTAAACTGGCATCTGTGTGTGTGCATAGGAGGACTATCCTCCACTAAATTTTGGGGCTGACCTATTCGGCAGCAGCTCAAGCCACTCTACAGTGGAACTGGTGATCTGGGCACTGGTGAAGCCTTGTTTTGCCTTCCTTTGCAACATCTGAGACTACCAATAGTACTATCCAAATAATGTGAGTGTTGTAACAATTTCCTCATGAAAAGGAGGAAATTCACAATTATAGTATCAGTCTCCTCAATTTATTCTCTCAGTATCTAAATGTTGCAGAAGACTTTCCTTTAAGGTTAGTGCCAAAACACTCCAGTCGGTCTTGCAAAACATTTAGCAGCCACCGGAAAGAAGTCAAAACCGAATTTGAAGCAAGATTCAGGAAATGAGCTAGGAAATAGTAAGAAGCAATGCTGGGTCAATGTGTGTGAAGTCCTGTGGCTACAGATGTAAAGGCATTAAAAATAATTTCAAAGTTTTGTTTTGTTGTAAATTAGAATCAACTAGTGGTGATGACTAGTGGTGGGCTCTCTTTGTCTTGCTGCTTGATTCAAACTTGTATATTAGATGGGAAGGAAAAAAGCAGAAATGAAAGGAGGCGGCAGGTGTAGGCTTGCGGGCTCTATCTTACACAGACAAGGTTTGAGCTCTTGTACAGTTACTTCTGATTGCCTCAGTGGTTTTGCACTTGTGCTGCTTCATAGGTTTCCTCAAAAGATGTTCGGTTAACAGCATGTCAGCTAATGATGGTAGGCTAGAGCTGGTAGGTTAAAGGGGACAGACTTATGGTGGGAAAGAAGAGTAGATATAAGTGTGGATCAATGGAGTACAGGGGAATGGTTCAAGTGAGTGGTGGAGATGTGGGCGGGTGGGAAGGTGAATCTGGCAAGGTGGAGAATACAGGTGCTAAGATTTCTATATACAGCGCAGAATGAAGGCTCTGTTTCTTCAAAATGATGTTGTCATTGGTGATAGACAGATCAGGAACAAAATAGAGTACCAGTAAAAGGGGTTTTCCTGAGGGCTGGTAGAAGTATTGATTCAGTTACAAAAATAAGGATGAAAAGGTTGTGTTAGCAGAATTGGATGGGAAGAGTTTTTAAACATCCTGTATGAAGAACCTGCACCTGGCATTCATTCCCTCGGATGGAAAGTATCTGAGAAAAGAGAAACCACTGTATAATGCACTGGCATCTAAGCTATGCATTTTCTAGGATCATAGGAACTTGTCATGCTACCTGTAGTTGGTGCCTCTATACTGTGCTGATTGATGTGCTTGGAATGTCTATGTGCCTGTTCATGTTGGCAATATGCACATTAAATAATATGATTACTTGTAATAGTGTCTACCACCTACTGTGGTCATAATGGCCTCCCTGAACCTTTGCTACAGCAGCCCCTCTAATACGGGCTTAGGTAGATTCATCGTGACACATTGGGAAGTAAAAAGAAATAGCTATATTGCATTGGGAATGCCTCACTGGTAGCAGAATGCTTCCATGCTCTTGATCATCCTACTGCCATCCTTAGATGGCTTGAATAATTCTGCTTTGTCATGGGAAAACCATCAAAATGATGTTAGCTCTTTGGAATCAAGCATGTCTAGAAAAAGGGGTGATGGCACAAGTGTATGCTTTTAATTTGTCAAAACCCTATCCCTTCTTGTCCTAACAAGTTATTCAGGGAAAGATTTTAATCGGAAATGGCTCCTGAAAAACATTCCTACTTTCTGGCACAAGTGAGACTCCTTTGAGATCCTTTTGACTAAATTAGCTTTAAGAGTTTTTGTAGCAGAGAGGTTTACCCCCCATGGTTTTTCCTTTTGTATTAGGTAATCTAGTTTTGAGAAGCGCCTGTGTGATTTATTAGCCTTTAACGTATGGCTGATATAATTAGGGCAGGTATTCCTCTGCTCCTCTCTCAAGATTTATAGCACAGTCTGTTATTCACTCACTCTACAGCTCTGCCAGAGCTGCGTTTAGGCTGAGAGCGAGAGCATCCTTTCCCAGAGTGAGGGAGCAAATGCTCAGTCTGCTGATAGAAAGCAGCTACTAGGGGAGAACAACTGTTGTGATACACTGGAGCCGTCTTCCTGAAGGAATTCCTTTTTTGTTCCTGCAGCTTGCAGGCTTAAATTAATAACCTTTCCTGGCTATTTAGTGCCCTCCTGAACGGTGGCAGACGCTCGGCTGCTCAACAACTTCATTTACCCTCTGCACAAGCAGAGCTGAGCAATACTGGTTAGAAGAATCCGTGACGGCTGTTGTTTTTTTTGCATTTGTCTCGTGGGGTTATTTTGGGAGAGAAACTTATGCTATATCAACCTCCTTTGCCTTTGAAACATATAAAGCCTGTGGCTCGCAAAAGCAGTCCTGGAAGAGAGCATGCTCAGAAAGCTGGCAAATCATTGTCCAGTGACCGGGAGGAAATGATAGTTGCTCTTCATTTATAATGCAAATTCTGAGGTGTCTTCAGAAGTGTGGCAAACTTAAAATGATGGCTGTGGTGAGAACGTCTCTGCAGAAAGTTGTGGTGTTGTTGCATCGTTTACAGAGGATGGCAGTTTCTTCTCCCCGTTACCAGAAGCTTTGTAAGGTAAGGAATGTAAGTCCTAAATCTTGAGTGTGTCTAATGCTAACTACTGTTGTGCTCTGATAAAAAGAAAAGAAAGTAAGAATGGGATGAGTGTCAAAAGTATCTAGGCTATCCTGTGTGTTTTCAAAGCCTGCTGTGCTCTTGTGCGCGTTTTTTGTTAGAATGAAATACAAAAAACCCCTGGGCTTGTCAGTGATACATTTTTTTAAAAAAATGTGCTCTCGCCTACCACTTAAGTGTCTGGAAGGAAACCATTAATGTTCAATTACCTTTTGTAAAATACTGCCACATCTCCTTTTCCAGAGGAGTTGGTTAATTCTTGGTGAATGCAGTACTTTAACTCCTGGGTACCCATTATGTAGCATAACTGCATTCCTCCCTACCCAGTGTTTTTACTTTTGAGCTTTATGAAACTTTTAATTAGGAATGAGTTTAGCAGAATGATGCGTAGCTACGAAATTTTGACTTCACCTGCCTGTATTTATAGAGTTCTTTCAGAGATAAATAAGGATAAGTTGAAGGAAAAGCGTGGTGTTGTAGGCTGTCACTCATATTGGTATTTTTGCTGTTACCTGTTTTGGTGGCTGACTATTTCTGCTTCCACTAAGACTGTGTTTACTTTTTTATTGCACAGGTTCAGTGGTTCAGAACTTTAGTACTGTGGTGATGATCTAAGCTACCTAGTAAAAATCTTCAAGTAGGTTGATCACTCATCAGATGGAAAGAATTTTTTTAAAAAAATAAATTTCAAACTGGTCTGTAAAGTCCATGAGTTAATACTGCTGCGGTGTTAGTGCTTGTTACTGCTTGCGTGGAATGGTTATACAGTGGTGTATTATTGGACTTTAATATAAGGATCCTGCTTTGTAGCTTTGGAAAAATATAAAATTGGAGAGGTCTTTGGCTGTATACTTACATAACCTTATAGAAATTAGATTTCGTTGCCTTTGAACTTGTTTGGTTTTTTGTTTGTTTGGGGGGTTGGTGGTTTTTTCTTTTTTTTGCTTTTTATTCTTGCTGCTTGTGATACTTAAACTGCCTGTTTTTTGGTGAAGCTATGCCTAAGTTTTGCATGCAAGGTTTGTGAAAACCAAAGTGCGTGACCACGTGTTGTTCTGATGATAAAGCAAAGCCTCTGTAGCTCCTCACACTTGCTTCAATCTGAAATGTGGCTTCTATTACGAAAAATACAAAAAGGACATCAAGAAAGAGATCCCACCTCTGTAGTAGAGTTTAAGTAAGAAAAGGGTATAATGCATTATCTCATTCATAACAGTGAAGCTTATAGAGTTCTGGCATATGGGGAAAATGACATTGTCTTCAAATGGATGTTTCAGTGTGTTTCTGTTTACAAAGCTGTACTAAAAGGTGTAGCTTCGTTATGAGGAATGACATAGTTTGTGTACATACAAGGTATTTCAACAAGCATGCCTCAGTTATTCTTGTCTTTATCAATTCTATCATTAAGCAACCCTGTTTGCTGTTGTGAACAAGGCTAATCTTTTTTCATTAATGTAAAGACATAGTTTTTAATTGCCTTTTCATAAGCACTAGGAAACTAAAAGCACTTTAAAAGCTTTTTAGTCACATTTTTGTGTATAAGTTGTTTTTAACAATGTTTGTCAAATGAGATATTTGGTAACTCTTCCAGTAATAATAATTTTCTAATTTGCCTGAGAGCCTAGTAAATGGTTGGATACTTACTTTGTTGAGTTTAAATCTACCTGATGGCTAGTAAAAAATAATCTTCTCAAAGTCTGTTATTAAAATATACTTTCTAGTTGAGAATCTATGCAGTGATAGCCTTGGGATTTTTTTTGTACCTTAGAATTACACATTGTATGTTTCTCTGTTTGCTAAAAGGTCGCATGGCTTAGTTTTTTTTCAGATGCCTGTGCTTAGTGTACTGAAAGTAGAATTGTTGGTCTGCCTGTAGAGTTAAATCAGACACTGGTTTTGGGGGAAAAAAAGAATGGTTTACAATCCCAGTCGCTTCCAGCAGGTGTCAATGTAAGGCAGTGATATATGGGAGTCTGGTGATGGAAATGTTAATACTTAGATGAGAAAATGGTATGGAAATTACAAATTAAAAGCAACTATGACAGCATGTCAGGAAGGACTTCTTGCAGTGCTCTATATACTTCTGTCTTTGGAATTTCACAAGTTTGTACATGTCTTGTGAAGTCTTCGGATGCACTGATATAGTTCAGGTCTGCCAAAGAGAAGTTATTTACTACTGAGTATATGAATTATTGCATTGCGTACAGAGAAGTTGCTTCACGAACTAGCATCTAAATGTTTCACGTGAAGTGTCCTCTGAAGCATAACAGAGTGCCAATGAAATATTTAAGACAAATTCTTGAAGTTAGTGTTTAAAACTGCACTGTTTATAAAAGAATAAACAAGACTATTATTGAACTGATTTGGGGAAAGTAATAATTGATCCTCTTATTAGCAGCTCTGTAACAGGAGCGCTCAGCATGCACAGTCTTCAATTTGCAAACTTCTTAAAAGCTGAAACAAAAAAAACCACTCTGACATATAACAGCATTGCTGAAAAACAGGAAATCCAAGGTTTAGGGTATTTCTTCCCTTGCTGCTCTTTCTTTCACTAATTCCTTTATACCACGGTGAGTTTTGCCAGATGTAACTTTTCACTGGTATTGCTACTTTAAATTTTTACACTGAAATCAGTGGCATACCAGGGCAAAACGTGTACACTTAGCATTGTGTTGAAAGGACAATGTGTAATAAGTTTTGCTTTATTGTTGTTAGTAGCTTTGGTTATAACTCTCTTGTAATAATTTGACACTCAGAGTGAACAACCAGAAATATATTTTGTAGGGCCTGTCATCTGCTCTGTGTTCTTGCTAATATGTGATTGCTCCCTAAAGAATGTCTTCTATTGGGTATATTGAACTAGCTCAGACAAGAATTAATTTAGATTTTTTTATTGGGAACATCAAAAATCATGGTAAGGTACAAATCGATATATCTCTTCTGAGAGACCAGAACTACAATATTAATTCTGAAAATGAAGTAGAAAATTGGGAAGCTTTTTCTAACTTCCCTGACAGAGGTGAAAGAATAGTGCATATCTGTCAGACAGGTAAATGATTACCTTGAAATATGTATCCTACTTGTGGAGCTTTCTGTGGTATTTTTGAAACACATTGCTAGCGTTCAGGGACTGGAGCATTCAGCCACTGGAGGACAGACTGAGGAACATAGCTAGTAGCTAAGAGAGTATTATCTCATTTCTTTTGTGATGACTTCTTGAGAAGAACCCTCTTTAAAAATAAATTAATAAATCAAACCCCTTCACATAAAACACTTAACCTCAAACCTGATCCAACGTGGGTCTTCACTCTTGAAATGATCCATGCTAACTTAGGTGTGTTCCTGACTTCCTCAGCTGTGAAAAGAAATGATGCATGACAAACATGTCTTGTGGTTCTTTTTCATGAATACATAACTTATAATGCAATTCTCTCATTTTCAGCTGTTTCCTTTTTTTTTAATGGGTAGTTTTAAATCTATAAAAGCACAGAAAGTTAAAACCACAGTGAATGCTGGGGTCAGCCAAAATCTTCTGCTGTGACATTGGTGATTGCATTCCAGAGGACATTTATGTTGAATTTTGAGAGTAGCAGCAAAAGCTCTGCTCCTATGAAATTTTGAAAAAACATGAAGGTCATGGGGGTTGGGACAAAGAAAGCATGAAAGGCTGGGAGAAATGGGTAGGTCAATCCTGGTGCCAATGAATTCAACAAAGATGAGTTTTCTAATATTTACATGACTTCAAGTTGATTTAGAAAATAAATCATTGGCACTTGATCGCATTCAGGTATGAAATACATGTTATCGAGTGTGAATGAAGAGGGGATATTACAGCAGCAATGTAGTACATATTTATTGGACAGTAGAAGTGAGAACAAGTTCATTTGGAAGCATGTCCTGAAGGAGGCTACTGTATTAAGCTAGTTGTTCATTGGAAGATGAAGCAGTGCCTCTGTCACCAAAGCATTGCTAAATTATGCAGGGTTTTTTTTTGATGAGAGAAGTTGTCTGGGCTTCTCAATATTGTTCAGGTAATACAAGGGACATTCTAATTGGATCTAGATCTACCATAAAGCCTTATAGAAGGTGGAGGCCAGACCTTGGATATAACATCTGTTATCTACTGAAACACAATGAGGCTAAAAGTGCACTGGTGTTTAAAAAATGGCTGTTTTGAAACAGGAGATTTAGTAAATAATATCTAGTGATAAGCATCTGATGAGTTTGATTTACCTTTTTAGAAAACAACTGAGAAATGTAAATGGCAACCACCCCACCTCCAAACACCTGCTCCTTGTTTGTGTTGAAAATGAGTGTGTACAAGTATAGGTATCTGTTGTGATTTCATGAGATAGTGTATGTGGAGAAGTGGGATGAAACATGACTTGAGTGCATGGTAAGCAGGACAGGGTTAACGTACAGCTGATGAAGACTTACAGAGGTTAAAGTGCAACAAGATAGCCTATTCATGTTTCTCAAAAATGATAATGCTAGGAATGCACGTAAGTCAATGATCACTTAAAATGAATGATATGGGTATAATTTGTTTTTGTATATGGATTAAAAGTTAGAAAGCTGAAAACTGGTGGGAGAATACTTGAAGTGATAGGCATCTCCCAATTATTGGGAGATGAAAATTGATTTGTTTCTGGCATTTATTATAGAATAATCATGCAACTACAGAAGCAATGGGAAGGCTGAAGGGAGAAAGCTTTTAATGGCTTTAAAAAGAAGTAGATGAAGGTTGGAAATAACTATCCAATAAGTCAAAAGATGTGAAAACTAGAAATATGGACAACAAATGAAATGCAACTTGGAAATATAGTAGCTATAATAAAATTTAATTCTTCATTGGTATCAAATTGTACCTTTGTATGCAGTTTCAGTGACATGAGGACAGTTAGAGGCTTTGGTGTGTAGGCAAGATGTCAGTTGTTAACTGTTAACAGGTTATGATTGATTCCCTTTAGAATTTTGGAGGCATCTGGTAAAAAAAATCAGTGGGATACTGGGGGGGATATGTTCTTGTTTTGATAACTTAGAGACGCATAAGATTCTGAGAACCCCCATCCTCTTCCTGAGGAGTGGGATAAGCTGGTTCATGAAGTCAAGTGACTGGCACAGATGCAGAATCTGGTTGTGATTGGAGATGGAACTGAGAGGAATGGTCAGAATTTCAAGGAGAAAGCTTGTAGTAAAGTATTGGGAAGACCTCTTGATCGTGAGATTTAAGAACTCACTAAGTCTCTCTTCCCAAGAAGCCATGCGTCCTCAGTCCTTAAAGAAAATGTTTAGTAAGTCCCCAAGCAATGGTTTGGTTTAGTAAGCCATTTCCAAGCATAAAAGAACAAGAAGGCAACTGTGGAGAGCTAGCATGGATTTTAAGAGTGCCCAGCCTGACTGCTTTCTGTGAGGGAGTTGTTGCTGTCCCTTTGGATGAAGGGAAAGCAATAGTATTCCCTGATCTTCATTTTAGAAAGACATTTGACACAGTCTGATAGTTAAATTGCGGAGATGTGGACAGGATAGATGAGCAAAAAGGTGGGAAGAAAACTGGCTGGACCATTGGTGTTCCTCAAGGGTTGGGACTGAGACAAGGTACTGTTTAGCCTTGTTATGAATTGAAACACTGTGATAGAGTGCACCTTCAGCACGTTTGTGACTGGTACCAGATTGTGGAGGAACAGTCAATATGTTCCCATTCATTGGATCCTCAAGTGGGAGGGATGGTCTGACAAGGAACCCCACAAGGTTTTTAAAAAACCACAAGACCCCAAAGCAAATTCCTGCACCTGAGAAAGAATAACCCCATGTGTTGGTACAGGCTGTCTGAGCAAGATGGTAGCCATCAGATAGGGAGAAGTGATTATTCCCGCTGCTTAGCGCTCATGGGGTCATGTCTAGAATAACATAGTTGTTTTCAGGCCCCCAGTTTGCGAGAGAGATATTGAGAGATTGGGGTTAGTGCAGCGCTTGGGTGCTGGAGCATGTGACGTAGGAGTAGAGGTTGAGGGAGCTGGCATCATTTAATTTGCAGGAGAGAAGGCTCCAGGGGTTTCCAAATGCTGTTACTGCCTGCCCGGTGGTGGTTGTTAGAGAAGATGGAGTCTTCTCTCCTTTCCTGTGACAGGAAAAGAGGCGATGGGAACAAGATGCAGCAGGAAAATTGGGTGGAAGGGCAACAATTCTGCACGGCAAGTGTCGCTGAGCGCTGGAGTGGGATGCCCAAAGAGGCTGTTGTATTTTCATCTCTAGAGGTACTAAAAAGCTATAGTGGATAAGGTCCTTAGGAGCCAGACCTAGCTTGGAAATTGGCTTGTGAAATTGGCAGGTTTGACTGTGTGACCTCCAGAGGTCTTCCAACTTGTGATTTTCTATGATTCGCTGTGCTAGTGCCCTGTTAGCTTATAAACTAAGACTAAAATAGTCAAAACTATAGTGCAGCAGTTTTTAGCTGTGACTGCCTACACCCTGTCAAAAGCAACTTCATGGTTTTACCCCACGTGAAAAATTCTTACTAGTATGCTGAATTTTGATACAAATCTGGGCATGCTATGAGGCTGCTGTACAGCCATAGCGTGTGTTCATTTGTGAATCCCTTTGCTGTCGTGTAACTTCAATGGTAACAATGTGGTACAGTCAGGCATTTGGTGCATATCTGAATTTTGTGGCTGTGATGAGAAGGCACTTTAATATAGCGTAAAACTTCCTGTCATCTAACGTGCCCCCGCTTTTGCATTTTCAGATGATGTTTTCAAAACTCAGAAAGAAGGATGTGCTGCTAGCCACTTTCAGAGAAAGGTTGTGCACATCTTGAGTGATGAGGCTGACTTAAATGTAACTTTTTTGTTTTGCCATTTGTCTAATTATGATTAGTGCCAATTGAAACTGTGAAATAAATGGGTACTTTATTGTAAATGCTTTTTACAGAGGACTGTGATGTAGTGCTCTGTGAATGTATGAGGCTTCTCTAGAAACAAAATTGTTTCTCTAAGGTGAGTGAACAAGGAGAAACAAAATGGGAGAGGACATAAAGCTTCGTAAATTCAGTATTGTTAACTGCTGCACCAGTCATTCCTATTTGCAAGCAGAATGCAGCTTAACAGGAGAGGAGATGGGTTCTAAAATATAACTTTTTTTTAATAGCATTTCAGTAGTATTTTGGAAGGAAGAAATGGAGGGGAGAGGAGTGAAGTGTTTCAGGACATGCTTTTAGAATCCTCTTACGTTTAAAGGCAAGTCTGATTTTTGAGCTGCAAATATTTTGTTATTGCAGCAAGAATGAAAATGCATAGAAAATATGGGCTAGTTCTATTAAGGCACAAATGTAGGATTAATGGAAAAATGAACTTCCATGAACTTCACGTCTTTACAGAAGCTGGATCAATATTTGATATGAGACAGTCTTACTGTAGTATTTTACCACAGTGCTTTTCGATTGCTGTCATTTTTTAGGGAGGACTTTTTTTCCCATCTATCCCTTAGGGCTCAATTACCCTGCCTAAATCATGAAACCCTGGAGGAGTAGGTGCCTGAAACAGCATAGTGTTTCACCAATTCCCATCTTGAGAACTGACCATCTTTCTTCTCTTCTGCCTCATGTAGATCATTTGAGCTTATTTTTAAGAAACCTGGGAAGATAGTGCCATTTGAAGCTGTCATGTTGCTGCTAGTCATCAGGGACTCTAGAAGAGTCCTGCCCTTACTTTTGCCTTCCCCTCTGTTTTTAATCAAGACAAGCTTCCATGAGACTTCATCTTCAAAAGTTGCCCTGCGAGCTTCCCGTTTCATATCTACTGCTTGCAGACTTGCATGGCTCTCTGGCTGCCCTGTGACACTTTCATGCTTGGTACTCTTGATATACTTCGCCGCAAAGCATTCTACTTCAAAGCAGAAGTAACTTACATCGTACTTTATAGCTGGTTAATTGGATGTGGGAAGATGTCAATGGTGTTCCTGATAATTGGTATCCTGTGTTTTGTAAAAGAAAACAATTTTTCATAGTCATAGTGGAACTCTATTTACTGGTTGTTTCTGGTGTATGGGAAATATGGTAGGTGCTACAAGTGAAGTAACAAATTGGTGTTGCTGATACTGTAGATGCTTCTCAGCTGCTGCTGAGCCTTGTATCTGTGGGCTGTGTTGTGCTAATAGGGGAAGTGCTGTCATCTCTGCTCTGGTGTTTCAAATTTCTGACCTGAAGAGAGCATCCTTCCTGGGGACAGGCAGAGATTTTGATTTTCAATGCTTGTTCAGTTCTTGGCATTTGTGCTGAGATGGCTGACCGGTTAGTGCTTAATTGTGCTGGGTTTTGGGATGTGGTCCCAGAACAGTCATCTGAGGTCGCTACTTTCTGTCACCTGCCATCTTTGGACTCAATTTGAACTATGGTTTTTTCTTTTTTTTTTATTTAAGGAAGAATGCATTATTAACCCTGAACTAATCAGTCACCCTTCATGTTTAATTTTGAATGTTCCATATCAAATACTGTAACTCTCTTGGTTAGTATTCTCTTATTGTTTGCTACAAAGAGAAGTATTCATTTGCTGCAAGTTCCAACACTGGAAACTAGTTGAAACACAAATGTCTTTCTCCTCTTTCCTCTGTTACTGAAAGCAAATTTTAAACTTCAGTGTTTAAATGAAAGCTACCCACTTCTTAATGTTTGGGTTCCTCTGAGATTAGGACCAAGGCATAATATAAGTTACAGATTACACAAAATATTCCCACCCCCCACCCCCTGTGTTTTTTTTATTAGCAAGGACAACATTTTCCTCTTTTGGAAGAGGGGAGAAACAAAGAAAAACTAAAAGCCTCTCAATGGAATTCCACTTCTTTGCTATGTGTTTGCATCAGGAGCCAACAGCAGTCCCTCAGATATTCTCACTGAAATAGCTATATATCTATTTGCAGGCCGTTATCTTTCACTTCATATAGCCTAACAGTGCAGCGATAAACTAGCTCTGGAATTTCTTCTTGTAGCCCTCAGTAAGGAAAACAGTCTTAAACAATTCAGCTGTTTTATATAAGTAGATAATTTAGCCAAATAACTGGATTGTGGAAGACGCTCATCCCTTATAATGGAGAAACAAAACATTGTTTCCTCTATATAAGGTTGCTTCTAAATGAAAATAGGGGAGGTAATTGAGAGGTTTTTACTGAAGAATTTGGATCTGGACATGACCTTCCATGAGCCCTCTCTCTGTTCAAGCTGATCTGTTGAGGCCCTTATGTAGGCTTGGTTACAGATGTTTAGAGTTAGGAAACACATGGATTCTACGACTTCTGGACTAGGTTAGAATATTTTAAAATATGTTTATTTTGTCTAAACCCCCTTTTTGCTAGATAACTGAGTTCTGTCTTACTGTTGAAGTGATAAGCTTCAGGATTTCAGGCCGCTTAGGCTCTATGGGATGAGCAGAGCATAGCAGTTTTGTCTGAGAGGAAAGCAAGAGTATTTACTCTCCTTTTTTGCTTTCCAGAGGTGTGGTAACGACCTCTGCCACAAGGAGAGAAACTAGCCCTCTGACAGCAAAACCTGAATATGCATTTTGCAAGTGTTTCTGATGGTTGTGTGACTGAAATGGGGGTCATTCTTAGCAAACACCATAAAAAAAAAAAAAAAGGGCTGCTTTTGGATTATGGTGTCAATATTTGTTATTTTTAATTGGAAAAGAATAAAAAAACCTCATAACCCCATGGATTTCATGGTTGTAGAGAAATCTTTGGAAGTCATGATCGGGTTCTGAGGACTAGCAGGTTTTATCTGGTGCAAAAGTCTCCAATTTAAACTAGCGTTCAATAATGCCTTAGAGTAGAAAAGCCTGAAATACAGACTAGCTTTCTATACTTTGGGAGTGCTTTTCCTTTTCTAAAGCAGCCTCATAAATTGAAGGTACCAGCTAAAAGTTATTTTCAGGTCTGGATTAGGGTTGATACAGTAAAAGAAATGTGTCAGAGGGAATAGCATTGCTAAAACTTGGAGCATGGTTTTCTGCAATAGGAGGGTAGAACTTTAGCCTGCTTGTGTAATACAACAGCTAATTGAGCTTGTCTATGGTTACTGACCTGTTCCTGTGGCATAAAAGACAATATGCATTTGGGAACACGAGTAGTTGTTGGTACACATGCTGATCTGCAGACAGTAGCAGTGATCAGTCATGCGTTCCAGTGGAATGATCTTGTAGTGTGGCTGAAGAGCAGCTAACATTTTCCTATGCAACTATAACGAACCTCAATTTTAGTTAACAGGTAATCTGTTCATACTAGAAGAAACTTGAAAGAACAGTTGCATGGAGATCCCCTGCAACAAGTAAACAATGAAAAACGTGAGAAAAGAATGAAAGATGGCTTTGGCTGTGGTTAGTATTTTAAGAGTTGAATTTAGGAATCAGCCAAGGTTATGCTTCAGTCTAAGATGTCTGTATGATGCACGGGGTTAAGTATGTTATCTTTAATATTCAACGTTGCTAATCAAAATTTGAGGAGGCAAAGATGATTTTGTAAATGAGCAAAATACAGGCTTCAGCATCATTGAGGTCCAGTACATTGTTGAGAAGGTATATGTTCCCTGGAGGTTCAAGCTGGTTGTGCTGAAGCTTAATGAACGTTATTCTAGAAAAAGAGAGAAATTATAGGCTAAGTAAAAAATTAACAGCTGCAAACCAGAAGAAATGAAGCCCTCTAACTGTGTTACTTTTGCATATTTAATAAACTTGGCTGCCAGCATGTTCACTACAAGTCTCTTGTGCCAGGTAAGAGCTGCTAGAAATTATGCCAGTCTATGTGTAAACAACCTACAGATGTTCTTTGTGGTAGCAATTAAGGGCCAGTTTGGAAATAGAAGTGCTTCAATGTTACACAGTTTTTAGGTTGCAAAAGGAGGGGAAACACAATTACAAAAAAGATGGAAGCAAACAAGCCACAGCCCAAAATAAAGCTACTGAAAAAGTAGGATTTCTACACAAGTGGTATGTGCATCATTATATATGTATCATATATATGATCAAACTTTTTTGAAACAAGGACAAAGGAAGGCCATATATGTATAGAACATATCTATTTTTTTCTTGTATGAAATCAAGGGAAATCAAATGTAATTGGAAGTTGTTATCATACTCTCTGAACGGCAGATCTAGAACAGAATACAAGATATTTTTAAACAGAAGCTGGGGAAGTTATAGGAAGGCTCTAAACTCTTATCTTTTTCAGGCTTCAGTCCAGTTGCATAGGACATGTGAAAGGGAACTATGATTTAGATCATCTTAGAAAGCTGAGGGCATAAAGCTAAGTGTAATCATTTGTCTTGTTTAGTATGGTTTAATTTTATTATAAAGTATTTTTAGATTTTATGGCTGCTTTGATACTGTCCCAGCATCTTTACAAGAGATAAGTCTTTGGCAATGACATTTGTGTAGTGACTTAGGGAAAAATAAAATAAAATTAAAGACACTTCAGAAAGAAAAACAGCTGGCTTACAGTTCATAATGATGGCATGAATTTCATGGTCTTGTTGTCTCACGTAATGGTGATTTCCTGGGATGGTTTTTGAAGCTAGAGTCAACACGCTGTTAAATTGAGAGCTGGCAGTCGGTCATTACTGTACTTGGAGTATGAGGCTGTGGTCTGTAAGGGAGCCTGGGAATTTTAGGCAAGGTGGCCAGAGTAAATGAACCTGTTGGAAGGACAAAAAGACATAAAATAGCATGACTAGGCACTGAGTTACAGAAACCCTCATCTGCCCAGTTGCTGTAGCATTGTCTGTTTTGTTCGTGTGATGCAACATTTTAGTAGATGCTTTAAGGTGAAAGCCAATAGTTTTCTTCTGAACAAAACTGCAGAGAATAGAGTTGCTCTCTACTGTAGAACTACATTAGTGTCGCTGCAGGAGGAAAGTGAGAGACGAGGCTACATGAAGTAACTGCTCTGGAGAATTTCTCAGTTCAGCAAATGAGTAAGGAACCCTCATCAAGCGTTGAAATTTGTGTTGATTATTTTTAACTTTCCTTCCCTTCCCCCAGACCCCTAAAAGTTCTATCAACAGAAAATTAACACTTGTTTCTGACACAGCCGCTTTTCAGTCTTTTTTTCAAATTTCTGAGATTTGACTGTTTCCAGCAGCAAGGCTGTCAGGGGTTGCGCAAAGGACTCAGAGAAAAGATGCTACATCTCTGTTTTACTCTTGTGCTGTAAGTCTGTGCAGATGCTCAGGCCATGACTGCTTGTGCCTTTTTTTTTTTGTAAAAGAAAATACACTTTAATTTCTCTCAGTGGAAGAAAGCAGAACAAAGGAAAGTAAATCAAGTGCCATTCCATTTGATATTCTCTGGCTAATTTTATTCTTTATAATTTGATCACAACCATAGGAACTCTGAATGCTGATTTCCCCTGTTACTGTAACTGGTTCCTGGCAACTTCCTTTGTGTGATTGTTTGAAATGAATTTTCATACATTCTTCAAGAGAAAATGGTGACCCCCCCTTCCCTTTTCTCGATTTTACTTCCTTCCCATCACCTTTGTAATTGCTTGCCTGCCAAGTGTGCCAGTTCCAGGTCTGCCAACTCTTGCTTTTACGCTTTGTGGTACTGGTTTCATTGATATTACATGTTTTTACTTATTTCTCAGTGTAGAAAGGAAGGAGAGTGGCAAATGAAGTTCAGTGGCTGTGGTGAGAGTCTTTCAGAGACAACACATGGTGTGATATTTGGCATATAAAAAAAAAAACCTGAAGTGGTGCTGTAGTTCATCCAGGAGGGTCCCATTTTTGGGAGGAGTGTGGTTACCTGTGCACAGCTGTCTTGCTTACAGCTGTTGAAATGATGAAGGGTCTCTAAATGGCAGCAGCAAGATAAGATGTAATGGCAGCAGTCATACCTGCAGGAAGAATTCCTAGTTTATCGATGAGCTTTTGTCTGAGAGAGTAATAAAAAGCAAATTTAAAAGTATTTTTTTTTCTGGTGCCTTCTTTAAGTGAAAATGTTAAACATATATTCAAGGGTAAGCCAATCTTTCAAGTAAAAATGTTAAATGTGTAATTCGAGGCCAAGCCAGTCTTTTAACACTTGTTGCTACAAAGCTTGTGTGCAGTTTTCACAGTGCCCATCTGCCTTCTGGTGTGCTTGTCTGAACCAGCATCTACTGACTGCTCTGTTCTCTTGGTCCTCTAACTGGAGAAAACCTCAATAGATTCAGTTAAAAATATGCCGCACTTACAACATGCAGAAAAGAAAGGATGCTACGTGAGGTGAAACAGCATCAGTTGAAGTAAAACACTGGATTGGTAAACTGCTTGCGGTAACTGGTTGTAAGTTGGTTTTATACCAAATTTCTTCATGTAGTCCAGAGGTTGGTGTTGTGGAGCTGGAATTTTATGCTATGAAGACAAAGCCAAAAGTAAAATATCATAGTGGTAGTAGCCAGACAGATAGTTTGATTATTTTTGAAAAGACATAACTGTACCTAAATTACTTGTTCTGCTCTTGTGAGCAGAGAAAGGAAAAAGGGCAAGAACACTAGTTATTTCACATTACTTATGGAGAAGAGATTTGGTATCTTAAACTGTTACCTTTGGTGTCAGTTGTTACTGTTCCCTTCCCTCCCTGTGCCTTTAGCTGTAGTCTTTCTTTGAGATCCCCATATCTCCTTCTGGTTAGTCACCAGAGTGATAAATCCTTCACATGAAGGAAGAAGTTAATTTTCAAATTTCCTATTGTATGGAAACCAAATCCTTAAAATCTGTCCTAGACAGGTTGATAAACTGTTTTAAAGAAAACCTGCTGTACCTACTAAGATGCATGTCTTAGTAGTTAGGTGGTATTGCTAACAACACTTATTTTATTACTAGTAGTATAATACCTTGAGCTGTAACGTTTGCAACCATGAATATCTGCAAAATGGTCATCTGACAGTTAATGCGTTGAAATGCCACCTATAGAGTACTCCGCAGGAGGGCAACACAAATGCTTGGGGTTCACCTTTTGAAGGAGGAGGAAGCCCTGTTCTCCATGGGCACTTTCCCAGCTGATGCGGTGTAGGTGGAGATGTAACACTAAACGTAAAGTAGAATGAAATGTTTTGTCGCTGTGTATTTTGGAGAAACGTATTCCTGATTTTTCAAATTAAGTACCATGGCTTCAAAGCAGCAGTATCCTATATCTTGCCCTCTGTTACATTTGCTACTGTCATCTGGTTTCACTAATAATTATTAAAAGACTCGGCAAAGTGAATATTGCAGAAGGTTTTCCGATGGCACCACTGACACATAAGTTCTTTTAGGGCTAAACTGTATATAAAGCATTAAATTGCACCATGCCTGCGTGATCACAATGAAGCTGTGCATAGAAAGCAAAGCTGCTTCCTTTTCCAGTCTTGTCTGTCATGGTATTTTTATAGATGTGTGAATGAGGTAAGCTACATACTTCTGTCTGATAAAATGGCATAGTGTTATGGAGGAAGATGATATTTGCAACTGGAGTTCAGAAAAAGGTGTAATAAGCCATGTGCTTGTGATTCTGCCCCATCATTTCCTTCTGACTTTTTAATATGTCAAAAATATTTTCAGTTGAGGTAGAACCCCCAGTTTTCTGGCTTGCGTACGGAATGATGAATGAGCTACGTATGTATATAAGGGTCGTTTGATGTTATAAACAGCATTGGAGATGTACAAGTTTAGGTTTGAAATAATGAGTGAGTGACTCTGGAAGATTTCCCCTGTATTTGGGGAATTGACAGTTGTACATACAATTTCACTACAGAAGGATCCATTAGACATTTGAGATGTATCTTCATGTTTGTCATACATAAAGGAATAATGCGAGTGGTAAGAAAGAGTGCAGGCAAAAGCACGAAGGCAGTGTGTCACTTAGCCCTTAGCCCAATGCTGAGATGAACTATAGAACTTAAGGATATTTGTCTGGTCTGTTGTTAAAGACAGTTTTTACAGCTGCTTTTCAGACAAATTGATTCAGCTTTTTCAAGTCGTTACTGTTAAAGCATTTTGTTGTTGGCATTTAATTCTGAGAGAAGAATGCTGTAGGGTACCTTAAATTCAGGTATGTGGTGAGTTGACAGTTGGGGGGTGTATTCCATGGTAGCTGACGTGTATATTGGAAGACTCTTGATTTGTCCCTTCTCACTTCTTTTTAGACAAATTATAATTTAATCTGCTCTTCCCTGGATAACTTGATGTTCACTTAAAGTTTTCATTAAACGCTGTGCCCAGAACTTGATGTAGTTTGTCCGCTCAGAGCCTGCTAGAGCTTAGCAGAGTGAAAGGTGGTGTTGCTCTTCCAAACGTATCTGATCAGCCTTGTTGGCTTACATTCAGCGTGAGACCCAATGATGCAGCAACCAGATATTTCTTTGCAGTGCTACCCTTTTGGTCATCACTTTTCACATTGCGTTTGCTGTGTTAATTGGTGTTACTCAGTTACAGCATGGGACATTTGTCTTAGAGGTGTGCCTTCTTTTTTTTCCTAGAATAGTTCTTACAACTGCCAAGTCTCGTTTCTAATTTTCTTTTTTCCAGCATTTTTGTGGCTGCTCCTGTCTCAGCTGTCTTTGTGAAAATTAGTAAGTTGATTTCTTTCCTGTAATCCTGCTGTTAATGAAAATATTCAAAAGTACTAGACTCAAGACAAGTCCCTGTGCAATCTCTTGTTATATGAACAATGACATTGAAATGTTTACTACTAAATATAGTTTTTCAGCTAGGTATGCTTGCATCTGGGACTGTCTTGTAAGGCTTTTGACAATTAGTGAAGGCAAGATAAATGGCACTTACTACCACTCCCATATTCTCAAGGCTTGTTATCCTGTCACTGAAGGAAATTAAGTTAGTCGGACATGATTGATTCTTGGCAAATCATGTTGGTTGTTGCTAATTTTCTTGCTATGTTTAAGGTGCTTATGATGTGCTTACTATTTTTTTCAGAGTAATTGAAATAAAGCTTATGGACAGTGAATTCCTTAGCTCCTCCTTTACTTACTTTAAAGAGAATATTTGCATTTTTCTGCCGTCTTCTGTTGGTGCTCAGAGATAACGGCTAATAGCTCTTAGACACTTACAGCCTAGTATTATTTAAGTATTCTGTGGCAAACTTCGTAAGACCCACACAATTTGAATAAGTCAAACTTACCTGATTACCCTTTGACCTCTTCTTGCCAGTTGAAGCTCAGGATTTTGCTGTTTCATCTCTGTGGTTAAATAATTATCTGGGCCACAGTATTCATCATTAGTGAGATTGGAAGTAAAGTATTGACCGTTTCTTCCTTCTCAGTGTAATGTTTTAATAGCTTCCCTTTCCAGTCTTGCTGCTGTTTTGAATGTAAAATTACTGTTTTCAAAAAGTAACTTCATATATAAAGACAGGAAGATATCAATTATTTGCTTTGTATCTATAGAGTAAATTAACTATTTCCTCAGTGGGATGTTTAATTTAAAAGTGGTGGGGTTTTTTTTGGCAGGGAAAATAACAGCTCATCTTTGCAGACGCACCTTCTTAACAATACAGACAGTGAAGCAGACTTTGTCAGGACGGTATGGAACTGAATCTAGAAATAACCATGCAAACAGGCTGATCTGAGCCTTAAACATGAATTGTGTATTATTACATGATATTTTGAATGTTCGAATTTCTCACTGTTTGTGAAGGATATGAGGGGTGCAATTTTGCCTTAAAAAAAAAGGCAAAGAAGGTAACTATTTCAGGGTTGCTGTTACTTCATGCTACTTCTCCCTGTTGTTCTTGTAAAGTACTGTGGGTTTGACCCTGAATTTAGCTTTTCAAATGCATTACTGTTTTGTATGTACAGTGTGTACCTAGCAGATGTGAGTACTTTAGAACTGTCCTTGTTGCCCCCTCTTCCACCTCCCGTTTTTGGTTTGTGTTTTTCTGAGACTGAAAAAAGTGAATGTTGTGTTTCGATGCTTGGTGTAAATGCTTTTTTTAAAAAAAAACAATAATCTAGGCATACCCACATTACATATTCTGGGAGAAGATAACCTTTGGTTTGTCATAGTCAAATGGAGTCCTCAATACAATCACTGAAGTTGTTTGGATAGGCATTTCTGTCCCAGTGAGACAGTAGCTCAGCTACATGGCTGGGCTCAGCAAGCTTCTTCCCATTCAGTCTACTGAACAGTGAGGACCTGCAGTAATTGCTGTATGACTGTAGCACTTGCATGACAAGTCTGTTAGAATTTTTATATTTAGAGGTCAGAAAATATCCAGGTAGTGTTTTACTCCTAGGAAGGAACAGAAATATGTAGTGATGGTTTTTAAAGCACTATCGATCTGCTTCTCTACTTCTCTGTGAAAGGAAGAAGGATGGAAAGTGGATGAGCATGGAATGAAAATTGGGAGCAGGGTAGTCCTGTCTTTGAGTTGCTTGATTAAATGTATATGTGCCATAATGTTTATTTTCTTCAGTGTATTTTTAATTTAACTGTAAACCCCTAAATAACTCGATTTAGTTGCTCGGCAGTACGTGTCCCTGCTATCCTGTTCTACAATACTCAGACTTCCCTTTTACTTAGTGTAAGTAATGGAGTTGGTGTGTATGTTGGACACCGTTATCAGTTTTTGAAGTGTCCGCTTTAAAAAGAACTGATTTTATGATGTTGGAAAGCACACCCCTGTGTGGAACAAAGTCAACCTATATCTTAGCTTAAGGATTTGGCAACGCCTTCATACTTAAAAGGTAAATGTGGAAATGAATGATGCCTAGTAGTAATGAGACCTAGCTATTGCTCTTCCAAGAAGGGCCAGTGATATAAGGATGTCTGTGTAGACCTTGCTGAAATTAAAATGCAGTGTCCAATTGGCACTGAAAAGTAGGCAGGGACTGTCCCTCTATTCCATCCACAATGGGGAAGATGGCACTTTTTAAACATTTTTTGCTAATCAGAAACGTAACATATGTGTCCACAGTGAATGGTATATGGAAAACGGGCATTAAAAAAAAACCCAACCAAAACACAATAAAAACTCTGTTCTGATCACTTTAAGCACGGAAAATTGAAGTGGAGGGAATTAAAAGGGATTATGAAATTGTACGGTTTTTCCTTTAAAGACTATGAAAGGCTTAGTAGTAAGCAGCAGATTGTTTAAGCAGTTGATAAATGTTTGAAGGCACTGTATCATCTTTTAGGTCTGTTTTAAAAATTGTAAAATAAAAAGCTATATGGTAGTTTCACAACTGGGTTTTTCTGGAATGCATGATAGAAATTTGACATGCACAACTGTTTAGGAAATTATAAAAAGAAAAACTAAGGCAAATGCTGCTTCAATATAGAAACCCAATAATAACAGAAAAAAATCAAAGACTAGTTTAATGATCTTTTAAACCAGAAATATACTTGCAGATGTGCAGAGAATACCCACATCTTCTGGGGCATGCAGTCTATCTCTGATTTGTAACTTACCTGTAATTGAAACTTTGTTTAAATTCAGTCCAGCAATGAAACTAAGGGGAAAATACAGAAAAAATAAATTTATCAGACATAATCAGTAAAAAGACTCTAAAGATTTAAGTCATTAACCTGACTATGCAAATACCCTATAAAAATGCTTTGATGTTCTTACACCTTCCTGGTGGGTGTTTTCTGCTTCGCAAGCTGGAAGACAATTTTTGGTGTGTCTCAGAGGAGGGTAGTCTTGGTTTTTTTTTCAACGGGCATAATTTTTATAAAGGACTATAATACCTTGGAAAAGCTTATTCTGCTAAAATATGACTGCTGCTAGTTACTGCCATGCCTCATGCTGACTTATACTGATGGTCTCTCTTACACCCCTGGTTGTCTGTAGCTGTGTTTCACTTTCTGCTTGGGCTATAGCCAGCCTTTGGCCTCTGTGTTTGCTTCAGTCTGTGCTTGTGCAGTAGTTGATGGCCATGGAGCTCCTGGGTGTGAGAATAACACAAGTGATCAATCATAGAAAGCTGATTGTGCCATGCTGAAGTCTTAGGCTTAAACCATGGGGTGGTATGGACAGAAAAAACCTCTTAAAGCCCTTCTGGTCTGTGGCCTTTTTTTTTTTTAATTGTGGGTGGATGTTTAGGGTCTGGCCAGGTTTAAGGCAGCGGTTTTCTGCTTTTGTTTTCGATGCTTTCCCTCCCACATATTCATGTATCCTTTTATACACTCATTTGTTTTCTGTATTCTCAGTAGGAGATGACATTTACCACACTTGAGACAAATACTCTTTCCCCCCCCCACCCCCCTCCAACTTAGGTGGTCTTCATTTTCTGCCTAACTTACTAGTTCACTATGTTGAATTTTTGGCATTTCCTGTTATAAAATTTTGGTCTGTGAAATCATGATTAAAAAGCTCAGCATGCAACAGTAACAATCCAATATGGAAAGCTTAAGAGCTATTTAGCTCTTTTCTCAATTTACGTTCTCTAGTTTATACACTAAGAGTTAATTCATTGTTTTGTTGGTTTCAAATAACAGTATTTGCAGTTAGTAATTCTTTGAACTTGTTGAAAAGAATAATAAAGAAGAAAAGTCTTAGGCATGTGTATATTAAATCAGCTCTATGTTGTTTACCATCTAAATAGATGTAAGTTACTTCTGTTTGAGGTTTCACTGGAGGTCACTATTTAGCATCTGATTAACAAAATTTGCCTTTTAATAATAATTCTGTCTCCCTTGGGATAGGGATTTATATTTTTGTAGCCTTAATAAAGATTAATAAATTATTCAAGTCTTTCAGAATTTAGGGTTGAGTTGTTCTGTAAATGTTTATTTGTTTTGGAAAAGCTTCTCCAGTCACTTAAAAACATGAATCTAAACTAACTTTGCCTCCTCTCCCTCCCCCTTCTATAAATTGTAGCTGTAATGAAGCAGGGCTTTTTATTAAGACAGATTGGAATAACAATTGCCAAATGTTGTCTGTCATGTCTATGTGTGTTAAGAGTTCCCCTTCCCACTGTACCATGAAACATGGTGATTTAATACCCAAGTAGAGCTGCGATACTGCTGTGGATTGAATTGTTTGTCAAAAAAACCCATGCCAAAACAAAATCACCACCCCAAAGGTATTGATTAGTTTAAATGTTGAAAGCTTTTCTTATTTTAAATGTGAAAATTACTAGTTTTTTCCTTTGGAATTACAGCTCTGCAATTCCTATCGATGTCTCACATAAATCAGGATCAACACAGGATCTTAAAGGAGTTACTAATACATGTGCTTTCAGATCCTCAACTTTTCGTGCCTTTTTCTGGCCAACTGCTCCTGGCTTCTGTAAGGAGATCTCTTCTTTCCCAAGATCTTTCTTTTAGGCATGCGGCATCATCAGGCTGGTCAAAATTGGAAAACTCGATAATTGGGCTATCATGAGTTTCATACGTAACAGTCTGCCTGCAAAAGAGCAAGAGTTAGATAGCAGTCATTCCATAGCGGGTGACCTACTAGCCCCGATAGATGTGATGACAGAGTCACCTAAAGTCCAGGAATTTCTAGGAATTTCCTCCCAGTCATAAAGTAGTAATAGTGAGAGTTGTGTTGGATGAAAGTAGGTGCTAAACTGAAAGACTTTTGATAGAAATTCCTTTTCCTAAAATTTCTGTAAAATTAAAGTTTAGGCCAATTGTTTTTAAATAAATGTGTAGGCACACAGGATGTCTTAATACACAAAGCTTAGTTTAGCAAGATAGAACAGTAAAGAAAAAAAGGTGAATAAAACCCCGCCGTTCTGTAATATATAAGGTGTAACTGTAGACAATGACGAAACAGTTCTGAAGAGTTACTGAACTCCGGTTTTGTATTTAAATACTCTTAATTTTTGCTGCAATCTTGGTAAGTGAAAGCAAAAGCCTTTGCGATATTAAAAAAAAAAAAGAAAAGAAAAAAAACATTGGAAATACCAGTTTGTCTTGATCAGTGTTGCTGTTCATCTCATGGTCTGCTTGCCTCTTCAGAGTATTTGAATGCAGGAAAATCTGTGGGTCAGGGTCTGAAATGAGAAAGATGAAATGTGAAGGGGTATTGCACAGAAAAGCCTGTGTGTGGATAGAGGCAAGTAAGCAGAAGAGACAGACGCTTATTAATGGTGATCGCATTAATGCCTGGAAGTCGGCTTGATTCAGAATCTCTTCAGATCATTTTAGGAGTAGAACAGTCAAAGGGCTCCTGAAGCAAGCGTATAAGCAAGTATTCCCCTGCTTGTCCTGTGTGATAAATAAGCGATGATTTAGTCTGATTGTTATTCGCTGAAAAGATGTATTTTTTGTATTCTTATTCTCTCTGCTTGTTCTCTGTTTCCTGATAGGCTAGCATTTTTAATGTATTGCTGTAGATCCAACATGTTTGTGCCACTGTGTGATGAAGAAGGATGGAAGGAAATGTTCCCATTTGATAAGTAACGGGGAGAGTAGCTCTTTCAGACCTCTGCATTCTTGTATTTAGTTTGTAAAAGCATAATGTAAAATTTGCTGCTATCACGTCTGTCTGGCTAGACTGGGAAATAATTTTGTTCTTGCTTGTTATTGAACGATTTTTTTCTGAGTTATCCACAATAGTATCTTGTCATGTCTTTAATGAGCGGTACTTATTTATGTTAGTCATAAGCTATGAAGCCTATCAGAAAAACAGGCTGTTACAAGACTCAGGGAAAAAATTGAAGGTTGTGGGTGTTCTGGCTGTGCCTAACAAGCAGTAAAGTTAAGTAGTGTCAGCAAGTCCTGATCCCTGCTTGGAGCTGCTCCTGTGGTGAGAATGGAGTCGAGCATGCTATCAGGGCTTGGGAAAAGTGTGACATGGTAGTCTCCTTCATCCCTTGTATTCAAATTATTTTACTTCTTATATGAGAAAAGTTCACTGGTTATTATAGCAGCTTTTAAAGGCATGTTATTTCTGGTAAAGGAAAGAGTTTCCTTGTGAAACAGACTCCTCTAAAGGAAATGATGCTTGTAAGACTTGAAATAAATGCTTTATAGTTCACATATGTATTTGTTTAGGTAAATAATTAGCCTTGGGCAAATGTGTGCTAGTGGTTTGGAGCAAGAAGCAAGTTTCTGCCTAGAAATCTTTAAGTGAATGATATCTTTGGAAATAAAAATAATTGGGTTGGTTTTCTTTCCCCCCCCTATTAAAAATAAACTTTATAAACGAGTCCAATAGTAATTTGAATCACAGCATTTACTTTCAGGAAATGAATGGAGGAAATGTCCTCTGGTCAGTATGGGTTAATGAAGCATTGAGAATCTGCCAGCTTCCAACTGAAACTTTATTGGTCCTTTATTTTATCAGAAGTTTAATCACTAACTAAATAGTAAGATTTGATGTCTTTGCCTGTTTCTTAGTGAACAGCAAACAAATTTTGAATATTGCCTTTAAATTTAAAATAATCTCCTAGAATTGTATCGGAAAGCAATATTTATATTTTTTTATATGGAGCTTTTTGGGAAATATTTTTGTTGCAGTGGCCCAAGTAAAACTAGTTCATCTGATTTGTCGTAAGCATGTCTGTCTTTACACAAATGTCAGGTCTTGATGATTACCCTCAAAGTTTCAATCAAAGCTTTGAAAGTTTTTGACCTGGTGTCACATAAGCAAGTTGATCTTTGGCCCTTTTTCGCATAGTGTTGTTGGAACTTGAAAACAACGTGAGAAATTAAGTACTGTCTGTTCTAAGACAGGTAAGCACAGAGAGAGTAATTAAAGGTGAGAGCTATATCTAAATGACATAATGTATATTGTGATGGTGCCCAAAATGTACAATGCTAGATTCAGCACTTTCATCTGCGAGGCAGTGTAGGTAGCCGTGTTGTGGCGCCTGTAGCATCAGTTTACATGCCCTGGTCCATTCCATGGAAGTAAGAATAATTTTGGTCTTTTCATGTTTATACGTTGTCTGTTACATATCAGTGTTTAAAAAAATAAAATAAATTATTGGCACTGTCATTGAGTGAGTTTAATTAGTTTGTTAGAGCCTCCATAAAGTTTTAGTGGCTCCTCTGGTTTTAGAAGTTTTCAGTAGCAGAGATGTCTTCAAAATCCTGTTTGCTTTCAGCGCAGTGGGATTACATTTTAAAAGGCAGGTGTTGCCAAATCTGTTTCTCCTATTCTCTACTTCCCAGATGTTACATTGAATCCATTGGATAGCAGCTATTGTAACTGCCAAGTTACTTCTCCTGAGAGTTGTTGAAGATAAGGAGCTGTTTAGCATTTGGGGGGGGGTTTCTACATCTTTTATTAACGCATTAAAAAAAGCTTATTTCTGAGTTGTGTGTTTTTTCCTCCTACCTAGTGTTAGCACCTCAGTTTGAGTCTTTATCATTGCCTTTCTTGATTCTTTACTCTGCTGGGCCACCCCACAGCTACTGCTGCTACTTCAGCTTGCTTGAAAGGATGAGACTGGTACAAGAATCCTGTCTCTCTCGCACCATCTCAGTGACCTGGATAGTGAAGTGGTTGTAGGCACCCTCTTTCTTGCAGTATTCCCTTTCTGTGTGTATCCAGTGCTGGTTGGTTGAGTTTCTTGCCATGCCATTACAGATCAGCTGGCAAATCAAGGATTGCCAGTGACCTTTTTACCTTAAACTGTGTTACAAACCGCAATACTTAAAGTTTCTGCAGTAAGTTCAAGTACCACAGACATGCCATAGGATGCTCTTCAAGGAGTCATGATCTCTGGGCAGTAGATGTATGGAAGAAGCCATGATATTAATCAAGAAAATGTGACTGGGCTTATAAAAATAAAATGTCTGTTTTAAATGATTACCTAAAAATATATAAAGCAGTTTTAATTTGTTCAGGTGTATTTGCGGGCATATCTTTATTTTAAGTGTGGGAGAATATTGACTTTGCATGCAAGGCAGTCACTCTCACGTACTTCAGCCCACTGTTTGGATAGCAGCCCCTCTTGCTGATTTAACACCACCTCAGGAGTTTGCTGTGCCATGGGCTCAGGAAGTTGTTTGTCCTCGTGTGCTCTGCAAAGCAGCCATGCCTGGCCAGTACGTGGTAATGCTCAGGAAGCCTCCAATTAGCAGTGTGCTGCCTGGCAGTGAGCGAGTGCTATAGTCTTGCATTAAGTTTTGATGTTCCTGGGGGGACGCATTTCATGCCACGCCAGGCAGGTGTCTGTGCTGTGACCTGATTTGGGAATTCTTCTGCAGTGAGATTCCAGAGGTTGGGAGGTCTGATAATGGCGAGCTCTTTAAAGATTGTAAGCGGTAAATTTTTTTTCATCACACTCTGCAATAATATTTATTTTCTGGCCAATTTGTTCTTTTAAGCCTTGGTGATGAGTCGAATTAAATATACAAGTAGAATACAGTTCTATATGTACAGTTGTGTGCATGTATCTGTAAGACAAGGTGGTAAACCTAGGGTATGTGTTGGAATAAAGATGGGCAAGGTGCCTGAAGCACACCTGAGAACTAGAAAATTTAGTACTCAGGCTGTCCAACGGGTTATTAAAATCCTTTTCTACCTAATTAGTCTTTGATAGCTTGTCACTGAGTAGTTGAAAGTGTTCTGCACAAAAAGTGACAGAGGTTAAAGGAAGAGTGACTGGAGGAGACTGGAGACTGCCTTGATGTTTGCTGTAATAAGCTGGCAGCAGCAGCTAAACATGAGTTCGTGGGCTGTCTTCTGCTTGTGGATTTCACTGCTTCGACTTTTTCCTGAGACTTAGCAGAAGCCCTGTGGTGTGTTTTGGTGCTTTCCATGCTGGTACTAGCGTGGGCTGAGACTTGCTCTCCTTCTTGAACTTGAACAAGACCTGATTTTAAAATCCGGTTGTTTCATTGGCGTTTTAATGAGGCATTTGAAGCACACACTTGCAAAAATATTTATCTGGTCAAGAATGTTAATGACATTGTTGTATTTGCAGACACTTGTGAATAATCTGTGCTTGGGGATGTGTTAATGCTGGGCAGCTGTGCCAAAAGATCCTTGTGTATTTTGGCTTATAGCACCATGTATCTGTGGGAAGTGGCACAGGTAGTTCACTGTTGCTGAAGGTGTAATGCTTAATCTGTTGGAAAAATTAATCTATCATAAAATTGAGTTCTTGTAATCGTTGATTCTTTACAGAGAACAACAAAGTACTAAACTATAGGAGTTAATCTATGGGATAAGAAGAAAACAAAACAAACCAATCTAGAAGTACAGCAGGCGTCCCAGATATTTTCCACCAAATCAACAGACTGTGATTTTTATAACAAATTAATCTACTTTAATCCAGTTGCAGTTTTCTGTTGGCAGTAGATTAATAGTTTTAATTATCATTATGTAGCATTTATAGTGCATGTTAAGCATGGCACGCCACAGAAGTAGAAATTAAAACCTTAAGAACTTGCAGTCTTAATCAAATCAAGTGATAAATGTAGTAAAACATGATGAGAGAGAATGGGTTTTAAACAAGCAGTGTATGATTCTTCTAGGTTGCAAATGCATTATTGGTGAATTTTTTATTATTTTCTTAGCAAGAGAAGAAAAATAGGTGATACTAGTAGTAGAGAGCAACAATTTGTAAGTAGGAAAACAGTGCACTGGAAGAGGAATCTTATCCTGGTATCCATGTGGCAGGTGGGTGTAATATATAAATTGGAGACTGGAAAGGGTCTCCAAACATGTGAAAGTGCTTTGAAAAGAAAATTGAGACATTTGATGGGCGTATTGGTTTGAGCCTAGAAGAAACAAACTGTGTTCTGCCAGGCCTATTGATTACATTGAGTTGAAATAGGATGGCCAGAAAGGAAGAAGTATGCAGCTAAGACAGGAAACAAACATGACATAGGATTGTTTTCTGGCAACTAATGAGGAATATATATACTTCATAAACAGCCTAGAGGGATGGAACAATATTGATTTAAAACAAGTCACAGTGTAGTCACAGGTAACTGAGAGGATCATGAGATTTTTTTTTTTATGGAGCAGCTGGGTGGAAATAAGGTGGTTGCTATGCACGGTGTTACTGCAACAGCTTTTAGCCATGGCTTTGACATCTATGGTAACTAGAAAACGGTGGGGTTCACAATAGAGAACACCATTTAAACTATACCAGTTGTTAAGAGAATCATCATGAGTCTCATGGAATACTGCTTGTTATGGAATATGGTTCCTCGAGCATTTTGTGCTTGAGAACAGAAGTTCAGGCTAGTGGTATCGAGCTTTCCTAGTGCCATTGCAAGTACTCTACATGTTGCCGCCTCATGTGGCACTGCTACTTTTTACTCATTTTATGTGAAGAATAATTTCTCAGTAAATTACAGGCTATTATCCATTTTCCAAATGCTGCATGTACAAAGGAATTATTCTGTGCTATAAATTAATGCATTTTATTTATCTACCTCAGAGCCTCTAGAAGCAATTACTTCCAGCCCCGGTCAGCTAAATATTGAGTTCAGAGCCACTCTGGGAGTAAACAACTTCTTAAAATTTAGGATAGTATAATTGCTACAGATGTAAAACCTTTGCCTTTAAAATACACCTGAGAAGTTAATGTCTCTATTTTTGTTGCACCAAAATAGTTTCTCTTTTTTTTTTGTTTTAGCTTCTGTCTGTAAGTAAACTCACAACTCTTTCAATATTCTCTGGGTTTGTTTCCCCTTTTTTAGTAATAAAGCACCATCTGTTCAGCTGGCTAAAAAAGAGGATTGCATATTAACATCCCTGAAGAAATTTGGGATGTAGGCAGTTATAAAGATAGCAAGAACTATTGTTACTGCAATTTTATTCATTATTAACTCAATATTTTTTTCCCCGTATAAAGATGACTGGCATTCAAATGGTTAATTTGACAGTACTGCAAAACCCACATGAAAATTAATGAGTTGTATGTAATTGCTGCATATGCAAAGAATAACTGTTTGGAAGCATGTGGCTTATTTCTGTAGGTGATGGTACATGTAAATTCAGCAAAAAAAAAGTTTTATAAGTTTCATCTTCTGTACAAAGGACTTCATACTTTACCTGCTTTATCAGCTGAGCATTAGAATCCCTGAAAAGTTCCACTAAGGAAGGGAATGATCCTGAAAAGTGTGGGAAGTTGGAGTGGGGCAGAGGGCAGGAGCTGGTAGCTGCCGGTCAGTGCCAGTGGAATGCGACTGCCTGTATCAGTGATTCTGTTCACGTCAGAAATGCGCTCTTGAGGAAAACCTCTCAAACCAGGCGTGTCCCTGCTTTTTGGTTCATATCATCCTGTCAGCTAAGAGTGCAGAAACAGGATACTGTTCCGGATGAAACTCAACTGGAAGATGCAGTCCCAAGGCACATCTAGTACGTTCCAGGCACTCGTAGGCATGTAGCCCATAGGGCCAGTTGAGAGCTAGCCTGGAGCCCTGGGCACTGAAAGAGGGCACGTGGCCCTCAGCTTAAATATTCGCATGCTGCTGGCCTGTTCCTGTGGCACTTCTGTGCTTCCTCATGTAGATGTGGCCTGTATCGCGCTGCCGTCTGCCTGTTACGTTAATGTCTAAGAAGCATATTAGAACCACTCTTCTAGCAGTAGTTTTGAGACCATGGAAGTCAGAGAGGACAAGCATTGCTCTTACGACACTGTTAGCGTGATAGCCTCCAAAAATCCCAGGGTCTTACCGTGGTAGGTGGTGTGCAAACAGAATAAAAGTATGTTCCCTGCTTTGGCTAATCTAAAGTGCAAAGTACAAGGCAGGTGGATACAGGCAGATCTGTGTATGCATTCACGAGTAGATGGATAGGATAGGTAATCATGTAATGACGTTATACACTAAAGAATGTCACTTTCCATAGTACTACAGTGGCACAGATCTGTTTCCTGAGATTTGAATATGAGGCATGATTTTCATCACTTGGGGCAACTTCAGAAACAAATCAGCTGAGAGCATGTGCCTATATATTCTGTGTAGAAATACTGATGCTTCCTGACCTGTCTTCTCCCTTCCTGTGCCCCTTTATTCAAGCTTTGTGCTAATGAAACAGAGTAAGTTTGAAGGGTAAGTCTGAGCACCAGCTTCACTTGTTTTGGCTTTTTGGTCAAAAGAAAGACTGTAGAGGCCTGACTCAATTTTTTTTTCCTTACTGATTGTGGCTGTGATTTATTGCACACAGAAGACTAGAAAAACATTATTAATAATGTCATGTTGAATATTCAAGTTAGGAGATGCTACAGTTAAGGTCACTTATGTAACCTTAATTTGCCTCCCTTGTGTGCATGTGTTATGATTCAGTCCTTAATTAAATGCTTCTGCTATCTTTCCACTCTTTCCTCTTGCTTCATTTGGTGTGCAAAAGCTGGTACTTGCTTAATGAACACCTGCTCAGTGTTTTTCTTCCTTGCTGTTCAACATGTGGCGCCATTCCTTTTTAGATCATGCTATTTGAACTGTGTTTTGTGAGCAGTATTACTGGTTAGACACACTTTTTATGTGGCACTATAGTACCCAAGTGTTTCATATATACTAATGAGCTTGTGTGCTAAGCTGAATGGTGTGACCTTTCCTCAATTTTGCAATTAGAAACAGAGAAATAGAGAAACTGTCCAACAACTTCTGGATACTTGAAGTGTTCAAGATACTTTCTTGCTTATTTTTGCGGTGAGTGCTTGCATTTAAGTGTTTGTTCATGGAACATCTTTCACTGACTTCATCTGCAAGTGCAAGCTCTTGGCAGTCTGCAGACTGGTGCCTGTGGTATGAAGTCAGGCATCCAAACATGAGGAATCTTATTATTTAGGGTCTAGTCCAGTTGTTTTAGAGCACTCATTTCTTTTGCTGACAAGAAGGTGACTGAGAGGTGGGTGCTGATACTGGGTCTTTTGTTGCAGGCTTTGCGCAGCATTTCTTGTTCATTCGCTTCTGCAAATGTTGATCCTTCAAACTGTAATCTTCCCAGTCCCATATCCTTCCTGTTCCTGTCTTCTCTCCATGCTGGTTGGTTCCTATCCCAGTCATCTTCCTCAGCGTGTCCAACTCTTGCTGCTGTGGATTCTTAATTCAGTCTATAGCTCTTTCAGTTGCGCCGGGTTTAGGTCCTAATTTCTCTCCAGGTTCCTTATCCGGTTTCCATTCTCCCCACCTGCTCTTTATGTTTTTCCTGTTGCAGTTGTTTCCACAATGTGGTCCAGCCTTTCTTCTGAATGCTGCACCTCCCCATCAGTTTCTTATTCCCTGCTTTGCCAGCTGTCAGCGTTTATTTTGGCACCCTCCTGACTCTCAACTTAGTGCAACTCCACATGGAAAGCCTGTGCCCAGGCTTGAAACACATACAGAATGGAAATAAGTTTTGGGGAGTTTAGGCTGCTAAACCTTTAGTTTCTTCTGGCCAGGAATAAACTGGCTGCTACTTATTAATTTGTTTATAGACACATTTATTTAAATCCTCAGAGAAATAGTCAAATTTTGGTGTGTTTTAACAGTGATGGTGATTTGGTGGTGTCAAAATGGATAGGAGATGACAACTGCTTCTGATGCATGCTGCTATAGTTACTTTAAGTACTATTTTTAAAATAGGGTGAAAACATTTTTCTTGTTCATTAGGAGAATGGAAAAAACAACTGTAAAAATGGATCATTTTAGCTTGAATGATGAAAGCTTGGTGAAATTATGAGCAAAAGTAAAGGATTTATGGTTACTGCAGGTAACATTAAGGACTGTGCTGGTTTTATGGCCATGTCTCTTACATTAAAATATTGTTGGATAACTCTTCAGATAGCAAATCTGGAATCAGCTGCACTGTTTCACGTTTCCAGAGCTGGGAGCTTTGTACCAAAATTTATATGAGAAGAAAATATGTAATTTATTGGGGGGGAAGGTATAGTTATTTCACTAATAATTTGTTATACGTTATTTTTGTACACCACAGTTTTCATCTGCATATACAGTTTCTCTGATCTGATGTTTTCTTTGAACGTGCATACTTCATGGTGAAATAGCAGAGCTATTACGGCTCTGTAAAACACTGTTTTTCTTGAAAATAAACTTTTCCAATACTGGAATGTCATTTGGCAGGCCATATTACTTCCCTGCTGTTTGTTATCGCTTTTTACTTGTGTCAATTCATTTGGACTTCAGTTCATTTTGAGCTTCAAAGGACGTTAACTTCTTTGTAGCTATGTGAAGGTAAATGACTAAATCAAGCATTGGAAAGATGACCTATATTATGAAGACAGTTATAACTTCTGTATCAAATGTTCCCCTATGAAAGTGTTTTTCTTTATTGCAGGTTACACTGTGCTATTTCTGAGTGGTTTTTAAGTGGGCGTTTTCTGGAAGAGGGATAGGAGAGCTTGAAGATGATGACATATTATAACACTTCTGTTAAAATAACAAATACATTTATCACTATATAATGTAAAATGCTTGAGGGAAGCATCTGATTACTTAAACTGAGATTCCACGTTAGTAAAGCTTAAAGAAAATGCTTGTTAAATTTTGTCCATCACAATCAGTCCCTTTTGTGTGGGTAATATACTGATGTTCTTGTTACTATAGTTCTTAATATTATCTTGATTATTGAGTTTTAGTTTTTATTTCTGTTGAAGCATGAAGCCTTTCCATAGTCGTATACTCCTGGTGCAAACATAATTCTTGTCCTGGTCTTGCTAGATAAAAACTGCAGCAATTGTTCTAGGTATCTTTTTAGAAATGTAATTTCTGCACACCTGATAATGTTTCTGTTGAATAATTACCATTCTCTAAAGAAAGTGTGCTCATCTGTCCTTTGAAAGGAATGCTGGGGGTGACTTGGGGAGGGGGTTAATTTCTTATTTTTTGGTATCTCAAACCTGCTGATTTCACTGCAAAATGCACCTGCACTAGAGATCCCATAATCTATTAATATTGGAGATATAAAAAAAAGTTTGCAAGAAAAAAATGTGTTAATGCTGTGACATAATAAAGCATCTTAATGAGACGTTTTATTATTTTGCTTAAGGTTTTTACATTTTATACGGCAAAACAAAAGATGTTTTTTTGTTTAACTCAAATAAGCATACAGACATGATTGGTCTCCTGTCAGCATAGCTGCTCTTCTTTCATCCACGTAAGTGCCATTGGCATAGCCGTAATTCACAGAGCGCTTGCTCTAGTGGCAATTAACTGTTGTAACCACTTCAACAAGGAAATGCAAGAGCAGAATAAGTGGGTTTGCCCCACTGGACCCTAGGGGTTTTTTCCTCCTGTAGTTTATTTACCCCTCTTAGTTTGTAGGGACCCAGGCATAGATTAAGACCCTAGGAACAGCGTTTGAAGGAAAATGGATCCTCTCCTTGTGCACCCCTGATGTAGTAATAGCAGATTTGGGGAAGAAATTTAAGTACTTTGTAAATAAAGTAGGCAAAAATAAGACCTCCAAACAAAACCAAAAAGCTAATTTGTTTTAGTGTTCGAATTTTATTCTGGAGCAAGTAAATTGGATGTGTATAGAGTGACAGGTACACGTGACTAGTATAGGTTATGTCACTGACACTTAAAAAGTTGTGATGCTGTACAGTTGAGCAGTAATTATACCCAAGGACATTGTATTTATTGTTAATGAGAACCAGAGAACCAGGCTATCTATCCATCTGTATCTATAAAAACTATGAATATATGGGGGAGGTAGATACACTATTAGATGTGTACAAAAGTTTGTTTCCTCATATGACTGAAGTGAAAATAGGAGGAAGTCATTAATGGGAATCAGTACCAGAGGTCTGAGCCTGGAATAGACACAAATGCAGCAAAATAATCTGGCCTGGACTGCCTGCAAAATCAGCTAGAAGCATCACCCTGTGAGAGGAATTTGGAAAAGATATGGAAGAGATTTTTCTCAGAGGAGTTCATTCCTTGTGTAAGCTCAAGAGGTGAAAAAGAAGCCATTAGCCTTCCTCTTGACACAGACATTTTGATATCAACACTGCACTTGTACCTGATGGTCCATATTTCAGAAACATAAATCTATTTGCATTCAGCCTGACCCTATTAGAAGTCACTAATTAAGAGATTAATTCAGGTACTTCTGCCTGAGGGCATGTGGGCAAGACTGCTGGCTTGGAAGGTGTCCAAGAAAGCGGCTGGTTTGGGAGGCTGGGGAGCAGCGTTGCTACCTGCAGAACAGCTGTCTTGCAGCCACTGGTAGTGGTACTCCAGAGTAAACAAGTTAAGATAGTTCTTCCTTTGAAATTAATTCAGTCTGAGTTTTATTTTGTAGGTACAGTGGTGTCCCATGGATTGCTGGGTTTTGTTTTTGTTTTGTTTTGGGGTAGGTGTGGGTGGGGTGGTTTTTAAATTTATTTTGTGGCCCTTTTCTCCCCCCAAATTTGATATCGGTAAATAAAAATTATCCATTAACATTTTTCTTCATTCTAAGTAAGCCTGGGGGGGGGGGGGGGGGGGCATGTGAGAGGTGTGTGTCTCAAACTGAAATCTGAATAGAAGCAGTTTTAGTAAGTAGGTCACATCAAAATGTATAGTGACCAGACTACTATAATGAGGAATCTACTCAAGGATTTTCATGCAAATCTTACAGGGCATTGCTGAACTGGTGTTTGTAGTGTACAAATTTGTCCTTCGGTCTGCATATCCAATTATGGAGAGGTGGCAAATGTTATGATAGCTTTTTAAAAAATTACTCCAGTGTCCTGGAAATTAGACCAGCAAATCTGATTTTCATATGGATAATGCTGCTGAAAACTATAGAAAGGAACAGAATTAGTAGATGTTTAATAACTGTTACATATTGAGAAACAGTTATAAACTTTTGAAGAGATGCCATACCACAAAAATATGTCAGAATTCTTTAGAGTCAAAAAGCCACTATATAAAGTGATTCAGTTAAAACAATATGTTTATATTACCAAAAACTATGACAGGTCCCTGTACAAAAAAAAAAAAGGGCGGGGGGAGGGGAAGCCACTGTGGTTGATGTTTTTATATTTAAAAAACCAATGACAAACCCCCTCAAGCTTTCATGGTATAAGGAGGACTCTTTTGGTTTAGATTTCTAGATGACCTTTTAACAAATGAATCTATTAGTATAGGATTTGTGAAAAAATGATGAATAGAGGGATGTTGAAGTGTACTGCTGCACATTTGCATAAAGACAGCGAAACTAAAATGGACTGTGAATAATGCTTTCTAAGGTGATTAAAATGGCATATGAAAGACTGTCAGAAGAAACAGTTCTAATTATACATGAACAGTAATTGAATCTTAATTGGCTACACTTGAAAAAAGTTCTTCAGGGTAATTCTGGATTTGAGTTTAGTGTTGACTCAGATACAAAGTTGTCTAAACAAAAAAGGCAAAGGAATAAAAGTAATTTGTTTTTCATTCAGCAATAAAATTAATTAATAGTTTCTAATAGGAGAACAAAATGGAAAGCATTATTTACACTACTGCCTGCCCATGGTAAATCTTATTACTGGATACTGTGTTAGTTTTTTTCTTTTTGCCTTATACTCAGAAGGATATACTTAACTGCAAAAGATATTGAGAAAGGCAAGTAGAGCAATCAGATGTCCTGGATGGCTTTCAAATGGGATGAAAGTAAATAAATTATGATTCTCAATATGGAAAACCATGTGCTTTTACTCATCTCATTGAAGTCTATAAACTCTTTGAATAGCAGAGAGAAGATGAGGACGGAATGATTTGTTCTTTGTCTCTTACCATGAGAATGAGGAGGTATCTAATGAGGCAGCAAGTTATTAAATAAAAGGAAGTATCTTGTCATATGACAGATAATTAAATTGTAGAACTCATTTCTGCAAGTGGCCAAATGTGAAAAGGAACTTGAAATATTTGGACAAAATCATGGGGAAAAAAATGTAGTCTGTCAGGGTTATTAAACATCATGTTTGGGTTGTGTCTGATCCATGAAGCCCCCTGGCTCAGTAATAATTGGAGACAGGGAGACTGTATCAAAGGAAGGATTCCTGCTATTGCATACTGGCTTCTCTTTAGCTTGTCCTCTTGCAGCTGCTCTGAAGTTACATTCTTAGCTGTGTATCCTGTTCTTTGTCTTGAACCAGAAGACAGAAGCATCCAATCACCCATTCTGCCTTTATTTAGAAGCAGAAGTAAAAAGCAGTTTCCTTCCCCATAAAGAAGCTGAATGCTTACTCCGTTAAGTATTTGGTCGACATTTTCAGGCTTCCTATTGTTAGTTTTAATTACTTTTAATTGATAGTATAGCGCTGTTGTGGTTTAGCCCCAGTCAGCAGCCAAGCCCTATGCAACCGCTCACTCGCTCACCCCTGGTGGGACGGGGAGAGCACCAGAAGAGTAAAAGTGAGGAAACTCATGGGTTGAGATAAAGACAGTTCAATGGGTAAAGCAAAAGCTGTGCACACAAACAAAGCAAAACAAGGAATTCATCCACTCCTTCCCATCGGCAGGCAGGTGTGCAGCCATCCCCAGGAAAGCAGGGCTCTGTCATGAGTAACGGTTGCTTGGGAAGACAAGCACCATCGCTCCAAACGTCCCCTCTTCCTTCCTCAGCTTTATATGCTGAGCATGACATCATATGGAATATCCCTTTGGCCAGTTGGGGTCAGCTGTCTGGGCTGTGCCACACCCCAGCTCCTTGTGCACCCGGCAGAGCAGGGGGAGCTGGAAAAGTCCTTGACTAGTGTAAGCACAAATTAGCAACAACTAAAACATCTCCACGTTATCACCACTGTTTCCAGCACAAATCTAAAAATTTAGCCCTATACTAGCTACTGTGAAGAAAACAAACTCTATCCCAGCCAAAATCAGGACATTTGGTTCAGACTATTGTCAGAATGTCCAATTTTGTTCCTCTCAAAATGCAAGATATGGTTTCTGCTCAAAACTGTTTTCTGCCTTGAAGTAGTAATGGGTCAAGCTGAAGTTATCTAGCTTTCAAGATTTTTGCCATGCTTTAGGCTAGGAAGCTATTTTTGTCCTCTGAAGGTAAAAGGTGTTTCGATTGACATCTGTGAGCTAACTGCCTGAAAAGCAGTTTATGCCACAGAAGGGAAGGAGAAAAAGGATTTGCAAGGATCTAGAAATGCATTTACAGCATAGATATATGAAATGCTTGCACAGGCACGCACAGATAAATAATGAATTGTTCACTTGCTAGAGCTGCCTTGGTGGTTGTTCCTTACAGGCTGACTTATGCTCTTAAATGAAGTTACACAGAAAAGCTAACAAAACTTCTTTGAACTTGCTCAGTTGTTTGCTTTAGCTGGGGTGGTGCGTATTTGTATCTCTTTCTATTCCTTCTACACCCTATCAAGCAAAGAAATTTCTGAGCCCTCAATTGCTAGCCAGCCTGGTGTCTGTAAATCTCAGAGGACTCTATGGCACAGAGGGGAGCAAGAATGCGTGGATGTGTGCATGCACAGATATTTTCGGTTAATCCTTTCCTAATTGGGTTACTATTGAGCTCAGTACTGCCGGCACCACCGTGAGTTTCTGAACATTTGCACTTTTCCTTGGGGAGCATGTTATTAGGTGATAATCTCAGGGTCTTTTTATTTGAAAAGTATTAAGGAAAAGAAATTATAAAGGGAACAAAGTGCATCCTAAAAGCCCTTGAAACAGAAGACTATTAAGCTTTTATGTTTGACTCATGGGTTTTGAGTCTTTAGTAGTACTTGACATTTGCAACCTGACAGAGTAACCTCTTTCACTGAATTGCTGGAAATCAAAACTGAAATTGCAGCCGGTAAAAGGGATATTTAAGACCGAGTTCTGGAAATGCTCTCTTAGGCATAGTTTAGCCTTATACGGATTGTATTCCCTCTCTTCCATATTTTCAGTAAGATATCTACTGATTCCTCTGAGAAAGGCAGAGCCATGATTACCAGCATGGGAATTTTCTAGCTATTGTTTTCTTTGTCTCAGTAGTTCAGACCCAGGAACTAATTTTTAATGAACAAAAATTCTTCTGATAATTCTCCTATCGCAGTTCAGTGCACGGAGAAGGTAGATCTTAAAACTACTCATTTTTCTTAATGACAGCAGTTTAGTATTTGGCTAAGATGCTGCATAGGAAAGTAATAATGCAAATTAATAATCTGAATAGAAATTTTACCCTGGCAAGTGCTAGCATGTAAATGAAAACAAGGATAATTTTGTCTTGGCTTTAGGATGAAACACAGCAACAGTCTGAGTGTTGTCTCAATTGTAGACTGAAGTCGGAGATTCTGTATCACAAAAAAGTTTCCCCAATTCTGCTATTTTCTTCAAATACGAATATTTGAGATTTGTGCATATGAGCTACTGAAAAAGTGAAAAGTATACTAACATATCCCGTGTAGTAGAGGATTTCTTTTGGCTTGCTTGAATAGCTTCTTGGTGAAATAGTATCACTTGTTTTTTAATAGTTTGCTCAGTTGTTTTTTCTTACCACTCCCATCAGAAGACTATGCTAGAATCTTGTTCATTTGATGTTTAGAAACCTGAACGCTCTCTAAACCATAGTCTCTCCTATGTAGTTAATGGAAAGGAGCAAGCAGCAGGAGAGGGTAATTCGTATTCAGTATTTAGGAACCCAACTTAATTTTTCTGGGTAGCCCTTTGATTGTGTTTCCGCTGATTATATAAATAAGTTGTCTTTAGGTTTTCAGTGTAAATCCTTTTCTTCTAGCTCTAAACGTATTCATGGCCATTCTGTAGAATTATGGAAAGCAGAGCATAGTTTTGTCAGACAGGATTTTCTTTTTTTTTTTTTAAAGAAAGGAAATAAAAGGGAAAAAAGGCAGGATTTAAACTTGGGCAATGTGGTAGTTTTTTTCACTGCTGTATTTAAGTCTATGTGGATGAAAATATTATCATAACACACTACTAACACCCTTTCATTGTTTTAGATTAATAAAATAAGTTAGTAAGATATGAATCAAAAGTTAATGATGAGGAGTTCTGCCAAAAAAGAAAGTATTTGGGTGGTTGATGGTAATTTGAGAAATTTATCCAGGGGACAGTACTGGGACAGTGCGAGGAAATACTTTAATGCAGAACATGGCCTGAAAAGGTGTCCACTGATTAAATTTGTTGATGAGACAATGCTAAGAGGTGTTCTGAATACAGAGAAGAATTGGAAAATTTTCCGTAAAAAACTAAATGAGTTGAAGACTGGAGTAGTGTGTTGACATTTAATTATACATAGCACAAGTTTTGTGTACTGGAGGACCAATAGTAACTTATGGTGTGAACTGCATAGGTGAACTGGAGGGCTCAGGTGAAGAGGGTCAGGATGTTTTAACTGATCATGTGGTGGTATGCCACCAATGTGATGCAGCAAAGATGACTGCATTTTTGAGGTGAATCAGTGAGTTAAAATAGGAATCTTTTTAAGGTTGCTATGCTAGCCACTGGTGTGGCTGCTCTGTTCTATAGATAATTTCGATCTTCTGTGTTTAAAAATAAAGTCATACTAGTAGTAATGTAGAGAAGAGTTACTGTGTGAGTGGAAGAAAAGACAACTTGCCTTACAAACCCCTGCTTATATGTAATGCTGTCAACAGGACAAAACTGACAAAAACTAGTGTGAGCAAGTTTTTTTTATTAAACAAGAACCCCTAACAAATATTTGCCCTTATTCAATAAGATGATCAGTCTGCCTGAAGAGCTTGAAATCCAAGAATCTAATCAAAGTAACATGTGTGAAGCTGAAGTTCTAATGGATGTTCCTGGTGGGGAAGGGGGGATACTGATACCATGTGTGCTCTTAGTTCAGCTGTCGAAGATTTGATTCTGACTTTTAATGTGAGCATGACTCCTTCAAATGAGAGACATGCTTATATTTACTTAGCTACTTAGAGCAGAAGCTCATCCTTTCATTGCTACCAGCTTTCTCAGGAGCAGCGGTGAGAGAAATGTTATGAAAAAGGCTGTCAAGGTGTCGAACTATGAACAGAAAAGAGATTGCATGCTGATAAGAGTTGTATTAATTTGTAAATATTCTGCAAATAAGTTTTAGACTAGTGTTTTAATAGGGTGAAAACTTGTCACTTTAGACAGCCTCTTCTAAGAAAGCAGTACATCAGTTGATGTTTTTTAAGTCTAGGTTCTGTGGTGATGTGAAGCCAATTAAGAAAACACAAAATTCCGTTGCATTAACCTCAGAGAAATCTGGGTAGCTTCATCTTTTGCTGCAGTATGAATGTGTGAAATGTATTAAGTGATAACATGAAATATTCTAATTTAAGGGTAATTTAATAGCCAGATTTTGTCAATACATGCATAAGCAACATAAAATAGATTGTGAAATCAAATTAAATATTGGAATTTATTAATAGCTTATACATATTATCCTATTCTATCTCTTTTCTTCCTTAAAGAGATATGGATTTTATAAACTACAAATACCTCTACTACAAAACTACCAGAAATGTGGTAAGCAGTGTTTTTCTGGAGTACTTACTGCACTAGCCTAACTTCATATCAACTTCCACAAATTCCTCTAATGCAGTAGATATTTAATACTGGTGGGACACATAGTCCAGAAAAGATACCACTGGAAGAATTAAGCACCTACAACTCCGGCACACAGTTCATTTGCTGTGTTTAGCAAGAAGAATATAAATGGTACGAGTCCAGGTACAGTGATAATAGTTCTTCTGGTTGGCAGTAAAATGGAGATTTGCCCTTCAAACTGTGCAAAGGAGTCACACAGACACAACAAGAAAGGAGTTGAATGCTTAATTACTGCTATAAGAAATTGGATCTCTTGCACTGAAGACTCCTAAATTATTAAATGACTTCAGCTGACATTAATCATCCCTGCTAGACTCTGACAATCATTATAAACAGACTCTTGGTCCCTCTAGGGGTTTTCTCTAATTTCATTGCTGACTCTATAGGACCATGGGGGACCAGTGAGAAAACGGCTGTCTGCTTCCAGGGAGTAACAAAACCTTAGTTTTTACACATTAGCTTTGCAAGTATTGTACATCTGGATGGAAGGTGTATGTATTTATTTCTCTCATTTGTTATTTTGAAAAGTATTTTGAAGTGTTTTTAGTTTTAGATCCTGACATATGGAAACCAAGTGCTCAGAAAAATTGAGTTACAGCAATATGTTTCTTCACATTGGAAATGCTTTTGTGTAATTTTGGTAAGGTCAACCTCTGTTAGGATTGGTTTGGGTATCTTTAAAATGTGGGCTTTTATAGAAAACTTCTATAACGCTATTGTGAAATTATGTCAAGGGTTCTTATACATAAAAGAATGCTCTGGTTGGCCGACTGGATTTGAAAGTAAAGAAAGCCTTATAGGATCATGAATTTATCTTCCTGTTTTTCTCTCTGCTGCCTTGTATGTAACGAAGCCCACCATTTATCAACCCGTGTTGCCCTATTTATGAAAGACTTATTCTGTGGAAATACTTTGGCTACTGTCTTCTGGTCTGCTTTCTTAGTATTGATTGAGTTCCTCCATGTTGAGGTAGAACTTTGAAATATTTGATAAATAGAATGAATTTTCCCTTATTACTAATAATGATTTTGGAAAAATCTTGGCCTTGATAATCTCTTTTTCTACTATGAAACCATAGACTGTAGAAAATAATTTATTGACTGCGAAGGAGAGACTTGCATGTCTTTGTGATAAGTTATGGGAACAGCAAGCTAATGATGAAAAACATTTTTGTGCACTTTTGTGTGATTTTGGTAAGGTCAACCTCTGTTAGGATTGGTTTGGGTATCTTTAAAATGTGCAGTTGTTCTTTGAACAAGAGATACTTTTACCAGTTTAAGAGATTTTTATAATTACTGTTTTTCTCTGGCAAAACTATGGCTGAGCTTCCTAAGATCGTAAAAAGTGGACTTTGACTCTAAAGACTACTTAAGAAGTGAATAAATACAGGTGCAGGAAACGCAGGTGAAGTTCTGATAACTCCAATTCTTTGCTGTGGTAGTTCCCTGCTCAGCTCTCTTCTGAGGAAGACACTGCTTGCATCTGTTTGAAGCCACGACAGCCGCTTGGGTGTATTTCCACTGAGGAATTTCTTTGAAAATGAGCCTTCTCATCAGGGAGTGGTTGGGCTCATTAGTAATGAGATGACTGCTAGGGAGTAGGTTCCCTTTATGCCCCTGACGGGCCAGATTACTGGTTCTCTTGTGCCTGTGAGCATCACTGGGAGGCTGGGGACCGTGAGTGAAGCCTGCCTTGATCATGGACGTTTCCCATCCAGCCCTGTGTGGGCTGGAGGGGAAGGCAGTAGGCATGGCGTGTTTGCTCACAGAAAGTCTGCTGTTTTGTTCTGTGCTGAGCCGCCTTCTGCAACCTGTGCTGCTTTCGCAGGGTGCTGTCCTTTTCTAGAGTGAGCGGTTGGCGCTCTGGAGTGAGCACGTGGCAGCTGGAGCTCACCTGATCAACAAGTCTTGATGAAGGGGAAGTGCTCAAGTGTTCTTGTGATGGAATAAAACCTTTTGACTACCTTGTAATACCCCAAACTTTTACTTCTTCAATTAAAAACATATTAATTTCCCCATGAAAGCAAAGAAGGCATTAGCTGCCTGTGCGTTGGTGTTGGTAAAAGAAGAATTTTAAAGAAACACCCACTCCTGCGTTACTTTCAGTGCATCTAAATCGAAATAATACTGAGTAGGAAGTGCCAAGGATTTTAACTCATCAGTGATAGATTGGGATGTTTATTCAAATCTAAATCTTTTGCCAAATTGAATTTACTTTTATGTGATGGTAAAGGGCAAATGAATCACCAAGGGTTGCACTGTGCATAGTGGTTTCATTATAGAAACTCATGTAAATGTCTCAGTCTGTAGACAGTTATTAATGCTGCTATAATCTAGAGGTCTGCATCGTGTAATGAAACAGATGCCTAATGGATGGTGTATTAATCGAAATTCTCCAAGGGCTAGTTTGGATCTTAGTCTTGTTTGTTTTGATTTTCATTAGGAAGCTGATTGTATGTGTGTGTGTCAGCATTGTGAAACAACGTTGTAAATCTCATGTGGGGAAAGCACACACGTTCTTAGAAAAGTAATATGCAAGGACAGAAATTTTCCAAGTTGTTAGAGTATTTTACATCTTCTGAAAACTGATTTTTGGGGGCAACATTGATTAGCCTAATGAAGAGAAATAAAACTCCTGACACGACAGGAGTAAGTTCACATCTGTGTAAACCTTCTTTCTAACTAAGCTAGTTCAGATATTTGATTTAGAATTTTTCTTTAATGTCTGAAGGAAATGAGAGGAAAATTAAGATGTCTGCTGGTATAATGGACAATATATCTATTAAGTCATTAAAGCAGACTTACCAGCCTTATTTTCTTGGAAATTCTTACTGCCTATGTATTTTTTGAATTAAAATGTCTTCACTTCATCTGAAATACAAAATTAATAACTGGCAAAGAACATGAAATTCATTCATCTTGCCCTCTTAAGTATATATTCTTTCTATACGAGCAGAAAGAAAATAGCAATTGGATGGAATCTCTTTTAATCAACTGAGTTGATATTTTAATATTTGTAGTAATCTTGTAATATTCTTGCAATTACTGGAGTTTGTAGTGGGTGAAATTACTGCTGGACTGCCTGAGAGGTTTGGGCAGACACAGGTGGTGAGTAGGTGAAGTGAGCTGCCCCCCCTCCAGCTTGTTCCCTGTCAGTGAATGGGTTCTGGCCTTAACTTGGCCAATGGTGGAAGCTGACAGTTGTCTCCGTTGCCCTTTTGCAAGGAAGGGATGGATTTGTATTTTTAGGTAGAAGCTTTAAGCAACCATTTTGTGTTCTACATGCCCATGTTTTCTGAGAGAATCAATCACTTGCACGGCAGTGAAATATGCCAGAAGTCCTCTGTGAAAGGAAGGGAACTAATAAAATACATACCGTGTTGCTTGGCTCATTCATGTTGCCTTCAGCTGATTCCTTCTTCTAGTCTTGTGTGTGTTCTTTAGCTTATAATTTATTCAGAAACTTATTTCTGGTACCATATTTGTGATGCTGCATGTAAATTACTTACTATATTTGTACCTCAAAAGATTTTGATATGCTGAAGGCTCTCATTCTGAGGCTTCCAGTTCTTAGCCTGATATAGAACCTGATATTTAGAACCAGCTCACTTCTTGCAGAGTAAATTAGATAATTTCATAAGAAAAAATTTATATTTAAAACCTTGTATCTCTTTAGACAAATATGGGGGGGGGGGGATTTAAGCATTTTTATATACCTGAATATTTGGTTGTTTTCCCTTGATTCTGTTTCTCAAAGAAAAAATGAAGCTTTAATTTATAATATTTGCCAATTAGTATAAGTTTCTTAGTTATATGCGCAATATAGGTATGTTAATTGCTACCACTTTTGATTTCTGCTAGCATTGTCTTACCAGCTAATTTTTGAAAGGAACATCATGCTGTGAATAAAATAGTTCCCATTCATGTTCACTGGAAATATTTAAGTGCCAAAGCCCTATGCCTACATGCTGTATTGTTCTGTAGAAATGGGAACATTAGCTTAATTTAGAGTTGGTGAATTATTTTCTCCAAAATTGAACTGTAATTATGTTTTTGCATAGTGAACCAGTTCTTAATTTATCGGTAATGCTAGATTGTCACAATACAAGTTGTTTGCTAAATGAATGGTAGAAGTGGCAAGGCAACTCATTTACTGTCGAATAAGCTGTTACTTTGTATTCTTGCAAAAGTTATTTTATATAGCTTGAAATTTCATGCATTCATATGCAACACACTTATTTAACAAAATGAACTATTTCTCTTCATGTCTTCATTATCAAAAGAATGGTAGTCTTAGTGCAGATTTGCCGAGATTTTGCTAACATTCCTTTTAATAGCCTTATAGGGTGCAGCTTTGCAAAAGATCGTATCTTTCAAATGGCATTTTCCACGGCATTTCATTTGTTAATTGCTTCTGTGTGCATACTCATAATCTTTAAAGTACAGTGTTTTCTGTCATAAACATTTCTACAGTAGTTCATGTGAATGTTGTGCAAGGAGGGGAAGATGACAGCAAACATAATAACCATTGCTGCCTTAACTTTTTTTAAATCTAAGTTATTTTAAATGTGTGGTATATTTAATGGACTTTGGTAAAAGTCTTTGCGTAAAATGCAGAATACAAAATGAATGCAGGAAAACTTCTCTTAATCTGAGTTATTATAAACTGCAGATTAGAAGTGGAGCATAGATGGGAAAAAATTTGACTGGGCAATGGTCTGAGCAGTGTTACCTAGCTTTCAAATCAGCCCTGCCTTGAGCTGCTGAGCTGCAGAGCTCCCTTCCACCTAAATGGTTGTGCCGTTCTATGAAAGCTGAATTTCTGTTTGCGTCTCCAAAGCACTGCAAGTGCTGTCCCTGTTGTAACTCTATTAATGAAACTGCTGTTAATGAAGCTGCTTGATAAAATTGTATCAAGCTGATTCCTAAGTGAATAGTAATGGTCACCAAGCTAGGTTTTGACATTGGTTAACTGAATTCTTCAGGAGAAATTTATGTGGAAGGCAGAAGTTCTGCATGTGGTGTGCCTAGGGTTTTGCCAATTGTGCTAACTTGGGCAAAGAGGATACCTGGTCCTCGTAGTATAACTTCCATGCAGTTCTGCATCCTAGCAGGCAGATGCTATAAACCCAGTATGGCAGGAGGAATGAAGAAACTTTAAAACAGTGTACATGAATACAAGAAGCAGGTGGTTTGGGTTTTTTTTTGCATCAAAATAAAGATACAGCAGAAAGGTGCTTGGCCGATTATTTTTAGTCTGTATTTGCTGCTGCCATTTTTATCATTAACATCCTTCTTCTAGGAAGTGAGTGTTATTTCCAAATGTTTATCCACACTTTTTCAAGAACATCTTCAGAGATGTTTCTAAAAATTGAAGGGTAGTCAGTTACGAATCATTGTGGTGGTTCACCACCAGTAATTTTAAGTATCACAGTTATAAAATTGTCTTTTGAGGTTGTTTGTGTGTTTTGTTGTTTTTTTTTTTTTTTTAAAAAAACTACTTCCCCCTCCCCCCAGCCACCCCAACCTGACCCCCATGTACATGATAACATCACTTTGTCTCTTTGGGTATATATAGGCAACCTTACCAATGGAGGCTTTTAAATTCTGTGGTAGTGAGAAAGGTGAGCTTCAAAATGGAGAGAACTGTGGGTACTGCTATTATTTTAAAATAATGACTTGGACAAGTTGACATCTTAACCTTTTAATTCTAGTCAAAAGCTGAATGAAATATGAGAATAACTGTCTCTTGCTACTTGTTAATGGACAAAATCACAGGGTTGAGTTTTTCGGAAGCATTCTTCTTGCTAAACCGAAGGAAAACATCTCTATTTATGATGAGAAGGGGTGATTTGTCAACCGTAATCCTCTTCTGCCCATAATGAGAGTGCCCATCTGAGCTCATGTTTTATGTATAGCTGCAATAAAATTAAAGCTAGTAGATACATTTTAAGTAAAAAATCTCCAGGCAACAATTGAAGTCTCTTAAATATGAGTTGGTCATGATCAATTGACAGTCTTCAGATCAAATGTCAGGTGTTCAAAATAAGTCAAAGAAAACAGCAGCTAGAATAATAAGAATGCACAGATAGATTTTGTTCATAAACATGTTTTAGAGTTGTAACATGATCAGACTTGAGGCTCTGGCTTACTGTTAGTGGGCTTAAATTTAAAAGTGAGTCTGGCCCTGAAAGTGGTCTTCCTAGCTTTAAGAGAATTTTTTTCCCTACAAAAGAATTAGAAGACATTTTTGCTGCCTTCAAAGTCTAAAAACGTAAGAAGTAACCATTGATGTAACCGACCCATCTTGCAATTAGGGTTTAAAAATTGTGGTCAAAACCTGAAATCTGGATGTGCAGAGGAAGCATGTAGCTACACATTGGCCTGTTGATGGAAGATGTTTAAAAATACTGAGGTCAAAAACTTTCTGTATCTCTCCGATATACATACTTTGTACGGGAGTGTATATGCACACAGTATATTATATATATGCATATATAAAAATACCTATGTATGAACCCTCCCAGACACACACACACTCGTGTAGGTGCTAGTCTTAATATCAGTTGGATTCCAAATGCTTCACAGTACTTCAAAGCCAGAGCTCATGGAGGATGTGCAAAGATACCCGTGGATCTTTTCTTTGTTGTCCTTGTACAACGATGTCAGGAAAGGGTTGTGTGGCCAAGGGTAATCAGTCACGTAGGCTAAATAATGCAAGGATGTTGATCAATGTTAACTTTGCTGAAGTGAACTCACATGAAAATATAGTGTGTGTGTGTATTCTTATCTGAGCCTGACTGGAAGGTTTGTTTTTTTCTTGTATTCTGACTGTTTGATATCAGATCCTTTCTGTGATATCTCAGGGTATTACATTTTGTGTTTTCTGATTTAAATGAAATTTTAAGTGGAGTGACCAACTCTACCTTTCTGGAAAAGAGTGAATGCCTCAGCTAACTTAAACTGCCACACAAATGGTGAGGTATGTTAGCTGAGGATGTTTCTCTCATCTCTTTAACAGGATTTGTTTTTACAGAAGGAGAGAGGGGAATCCTCTCACTTATAGAGCCAGTCTGGTGTGCTGAGTCCAGTCCCCCTCCTGTCGCAGCACTGCTGTTACTTGTAGCTGAACTGAGAAAGTGCTTGGCAAGCTGTAGTTTGTGTTCCTCCAGTGGGGAGTGATGTCTTTAGCAAAAGACCTGCTGTAGGGTGCAAAGCTGGCTGGCTTGCTTGACACCACCATGGACCTTGCTGCTGAGACCTGGGGCTGTTTCCAGCCCAGGGTAAGGGATGAATTGTGTTCATTCATGTTAGAAAGGTCAGCTTTAGAGCTTTTGCCGTTCCACCCACCATGCCTTACTCCCTCATCTTTGGGTAATCATTGGGTGGAGGTGTCTGTGTTTGATGTTTAAGAAATATTGGTTGTTAGATTGGTGTTCAGAGGAAGAATGAAGAATGAAAGCCCAAGCTTATGCTGCTCTGTTTTATGACTTATTAGCTGTGTAGCATAGACTGCGCTAGCTGTCTGCCCTCTGTCTCCTTCCCTCTCCTTTAAAATATTATTTTCTGAAGTGCTGGTTGAAAAGATGCTTGTAGACAGATGTGAAGAGCAATGGAAGGTTGGATCTGTTAACGAAAGCTATTTTGAAGTCCAGCCTCTCCAGCAGAATTTTTTCCTGCCCAACAGAGCAGCAGTTTTCTAGTGGGATGATCAATGCTGCCGCACAGGCAACAGCGGCAGCAGTGTGAGTTTTGTGTCCTTCTGAAGGATACAAAAGACATGTGACTGAAACACTGATTTTCTCCTTTCCCAGATGGTTTGCTGTTTATGAGTGACCCAGTAAACCATCACACTTCCAACAAATGTATGATCTGTAGATCATTTTTTTTGGTGCGCTATATGATACAGAAACAAGCTTCACTTGAGAATAATGGAGTAAGTCTCTAGTGCTGGAATTAGATGTAGGACTGTCCAGTGGGTGAAAACAAGCTTTTCTCTAGGTGGCAACCAACTCTTCAAAGATACTGGATACCCACAGAGAAAGATTGAATCAAAATAAGAGCAAATACATAACATCCTGAAGTTTCTACAACTTCCTTTGTGATAATCCACTATAATTAATCTTATTTTTGGAGTTAAGAACTAGGCAGTGCTTCTTAGATAGTTCATAGTTCAGAAAAAAGGAGCAGCATATTACCTGTTCAGAAATATGTAAGATGGTCGGTCTTTTTCATGAGATGCATAAGTTCTTCTTAAATTTTAAGAACAAAATAGAGTAAAATACTGTAATTACTGAAATTGTAGCTTCTGTTTGAGGTCATGACACATCTCTGATGTACTGAACATGCTTTTTCTGCCTCTGCCCTGTTTCGGGGGGGGGGGGGGGTAATCTAACATGTTTAAAGCATGCAAAATACCAGAAAAAAAACCACCTGTGTGGCACTGATGGCACTAATGAAAGAGAAAAATAGGCGTACTGCCTGAGCCTGTAGCATTGAACAAATGGGCCTAGAAGATGGAAAAACTTTCCCTCTAAGCTATTGTACAGGGTGTTTAGGTCTCTGCTGGACTCTATGATGGGTTGCATGTACTAAGGAGCTTATTGTGGGAAACAAACTGATGGAGAGAATGGGGAGCCAGAACTAAAGGCTGAGGAGAAGGAAGAAACCAACTGAACAGAGAACACTATGGTGATAAATAGCATTAACAGTTTCCCATGAAGTAGACAACCACTGAATAAATACTTTGTTAATCAGGAAACATCAGATACATGATACATTGAGGACTCTCTCAAATTTGGAAGCCTCATATTGCCATTTTGGGAATTCTATGGATTAAGAATATTTCATAGTCAAAGTATGTGGGTGTAATATTATACTGATGTCAACCTCTCATTGGAATATATGTGATGATCTAAAATAGTAGAAGTAATTTGTTCTTAAAAAGAAAGTGGGAGGAGAAGTAGCAAAAACATGAATCCTTATGTTTAATACATAAAGCATTTATTTCATAAATGGACAAAAACCTCTTCAACTCAAATATTGTGTTCATTTAGCTGCATGCTCGTGTGGAAGGTGAATTTTGGGGATGGTACATTGTAAGTAGCTTATGAGCTTCAGAAGATATGATCACACTTCAAACAATGCTTATTCTATGGAATAATTTTCTAAAGCACAAAATATTTTTTGTATCGCTCATGGTGAGACTGTATTTTATGTTCTAAAAGAGGTCTTTTCTTTTTAATATTATTCATAAGCTCACGCATGGAATTTCCACGGTGACAAGGAACAATTGTTTCTATTAACTTTTTCCAGATTTATATTAAATGCATTAGGAGCATTCAAAATGTTCTTTTTTTCCTTTTCATCTGTAATGCCAGCTTTGTTTTCCAAGTGTTGTGTTCCTGCTCTGCCTCTTGATTTTGCTCCCTAGTATGAGTGTCTGGGGCTGCCATTGCAGATGCTTGTCGCCTCCACTCTACATCTTGCATTAGCAGTAATGTTTTTTTTCTCTCTTCATTGACAAAGTAGTTATAACTCTAAATGACATCTCCCTCAATTAGTGATAGGCAGGAATGAAAAATGCTTGCTCTTAACAGTTTAGTTAACTTCAGCAACTTTTTTTTTTTTGCTATAGACATCACTCAGTAGGGTCATTCAACTCCTCACAACCGTTGTTAACTTTTCCACCCTCTACCAGCCTGCACTGAAGGCAGAGGGAGGCCAGGAAAGGCTGGCTGGAGTGGGGCAGGGGTGCTCCAGGGCTGGCAGTGCCCCATACCCTGGTGTGAAAGTACCCAAGTGCTGGTGGGGCGAGGAAAGGGGCCAAAACGGAGTTCAGCTCTTTTTATAAAAAGATTTATTATGTGCAAGGTAAATAAAGAGGGAGGCTATTTTTTTAAGCTACTGTAATTACGATCCCTCCTCCTCCCACAAAAACCACAGCTGTTTTGTGTAATCATGCTTTGTACAGTTTTGACTTTTGTTTAAACTGTTTATTTCTGTGAGTGGCTAATGTGTGTTAAATACAGAAATTGCTTGAATCCTGGTTTTGTCTTGCTGCAGTGAACCACCTTTGTAGATCTGTCGTAAATTGATACACTTCTTACAAATCCTGATGTACGATCAGTTGATGTGGCAGTGGGCTTATGGCATTGGCAAATTCACTGCTTCTAACCAGGCTATATAGTAAAATTTTCCAGTAATAAGTGTAATAAAAAACACGCTAGAGCAGGACCACATTTTTTTTGTTTTCAATAATTTCTATAATTCATTTTTATAACCTTTCCCAACACAATAACTTGGTTTATAAGAGTTTGCAGTGTAGCATTTTATAATGGTTTGGTTTTTTCCAAACTTAACCAAGTAGAAAATAATTTAAAAAAACCTCCTCCACTACTTCTTGCCTTTCCTTTTCTCTTTTGGATTTCTTCCTTCTTTGCCATTTATCTTTAATTCATAAATCAGTATGATAGCTGTTTCTACTGCTTCATTTGCTTTGAGCATCTTCTGTACTATTTCCATTTGGCTCCTCTCTGTCTTTTAATTGTTACGGTGGTATGTGAAGAAGACGCTTTCCTCTGTACTTGTGTTACATACAGAAGACCTTTGAGATCAGTGCCCCAGGTAGCCCAGCTTTCATGCCAATAGTTTGGTTGTAGCATGTAGCTCATTAAATAATGAACCTAATTTGTTTTAAAACAAAAAAAGTATGGATGACTTCTGAATTGGTTTTGAGTAACATGCTACAATGAATAGACTTAATAAAAACGTGTGTGTATGTATAAAAAAGGATTCTGAGACCAGGTGGTTAAGACTGAAGAATCTGAACTGACACTGTCCTCGTAATCTTCTTGTCTTATTTAAAACTTTTTATTTGCAAAGAGCTTTAATAAATAAATTGTTTTTAGAAAGACATTAAACATCACAGGTAGCTCTCCTTTGAATTGTTTTATTTGCTGACGCCCTCATGATAAGCATCAGTTAGGTGAGGGGGCTCATCTGTAAAAGCAGACAACTATTTGCTGCAGTCCTTGTTTAATTTGAGAACTTTGAAGTTGCTGCTGTTGCTTTTCTCTGCAGTCAGTTTCAAAGCAAATTTTTTTCTGAAGGGGGAGTTGAATCATAAGATCATGCAGTACTGCAGGACTGATAAGAAAACTCCCAGAGGTTCTCACAGGATTGTGCATGAATGTATACTGTAATAACTTGCAGAGTGTGGAGGCAGACTGCAGTTTTTGCTCTTTTCAGTAGAAAATATAGATTTGGAATTTATATTACAGAATAAATTGTTGGTAAGTCAGTGTTTGTATTGGTCAGACTGAACAGAGACCATTATTGTATGGCTAATAACTATTAGGTGGAAATGCTTTCCTCTGAATTAACTTGCATTATCATCATTCTCTTTGCTTTTGTGTTCCCAAACCATACTGCTCCCATCAGCGAGGATCAGACTCCTCTGCTGAAGTCTGTTCTATTTCTTAAATCTGCAGTAATCGAAAGAGTACATGATATCTTTGGATATCTTTGTATTTCAATTGGAGGGGTAACTTGCTGTTCTAAAAATCCTTTGAAAAGTTGGTTACTTGACCACTTGACTAATTTCTCTTCTATGTTTCAGTGCTGCAGTGTTTCTTTCCTTAATTTTGTTTTCCAAGCTGGTGTCTTGGACTCCTGCCATTTTGTACTTTTTCTTCCCCATTATAACTCTTCTTTAAATATCAGACCACGCTTCTTTTTCTGGATAAGTGGAACAATGTTCTCCAGAAATAGTCTTGCTTTTAGTGATACTGGGCTCTTGGCTTGGATTCAGTTGCATCTTTTCTTCCTATTAATTGATCTCACTTTGTCTCCGTTGTGTCTTGCTACCAGCAGCTCTAAGTGAAGCTTTTAGCTGTTCTTGTAGCCCACACTTGCCAGATGGCATTGCAAGGAATCACCCCTAGGGGTGTTTGGTGCAGTCTTCCCAGTTTTGATCCAAACAGGACTTACACCGTTAGTTTCTAAAGAGGCATTTGTATTCCAGCCTGAGGTCAATAAGTTCCCCAAATTCTGCAGGGTCTCTCTTCCAGGGTCATCAATCACTGTGGCTAAACAAGGAAAAGGACAGCCAAGAAAACTCTGCTCAGTGGACATTGCACATAACAATTATGTTGGGGCAATTGAGGCTTTAAAAAAAATAAATCCTTAAACAGAAGCTGGTAAGAGGGGCAGATGTTTCTTATTTCGTTAGTGATTTGAAGCTTAAGTGAACTAATTTGTCTGTGCCATTTAGTCATCTCTATGTCTTTTTGTCAATCCCTGTTCTGTTGTCTGGAGACCAATCTTCCTGAACCTTCTCTCACTTGCTTAACTCTCAAATTTCCTTCAGATTTGATGTGCTGTGTGGCCTACAGTATCCTCACCATGCTAATAAGACCAAAAATTTGCCTACTGCTGGAAGAAATTTGAAAATATTTTGAAATTTTAAAATGTTAAACAGCATGTTTTCCTTTGCTTCAAATACCTCTTTATTTTTCAACTGTAATTTACTATGTTTTAGAGATTAATACTTTTATTTTCACTTCCAGACTAAGACTGGTAAGTGAAAGACTGCAGAAAATACTACACTGCCTTTAAAAACATAAAGCCACTTCTAATGAGTACATTTGCAATAACGCTACTGTTCGCATACCAGAGTGGATCTCACTCAGATTGAACTTCTTACTTAAGATAGTTATAAAACTTCTTTGTCCCCCAAAATATACCTTTTCTTCTTGTTGTTGTTTTGGAGTCATTTAATACTTCAAGTTGGGAGTTAAATATTTGAAAAGCAAGTAAAATATAGCATCTGGCATGGCTTTTTTGTTTTGTTCCAAATAATTTTGAGAGACTAATACAGTTACTTAAATACAGTAAACACAACTGTAATTGGAAAGATTTTTTTAATTTAAATTAGGTTTAATGTTTCTCATACTGTTCCAGTCATTCTTCACTCTAGAGAATTTTTACAGAGATTTCTAGTAAGAACTTCTCTCTTCAGTGTGTCTGGCAGCTTCTTTTTTCTCAGACAGGGATGCTTGCTGGAGGCTGCTCAAAGTGATCACTGTAAGAAAAGCATTTTTTTCCACCTCTCGTGGGATTAGCCCATCATCTGTGCTTTCTGATAGAATGAGTCAGCCTTCGTCCCTCCTCTTTTCTTGGAAATGGTGGGAATTGGTGGCTGCTTCAGACAGGACATTTCTGTCTGATTAACTTAATGGAATTGGATTGGGTATGTTTTGGCAACTCAAGTGTGCATGTCTCAGAGCGCAAAAATTTAAATGGTGTTATAAGGTATGGTTAAAACTTGGTCTGAAATAGGTTGATTTGATACAAGTGGACAGATAAGGGCACCTAAGAAAGTGCAGCAGCACACCTGGGGGAGAAGGAGATTATTAAAGATTAAGTTCAGTCTACAGCCATTAATAAAGAAGTATTCTTGATGTCATATGATATACTTTCTGTGTGTACAATGCTTAATTTGGGCTGTTTTTAGCACCCCTAGTGTATACTTTGAATTGTATGCATTTTCCCCGTAGATTTTTCTAGATAACATTTACTAAAGGAAAGATCAAATGGGGAGCTTCTGTAATAAGACAACCTAAAGCTACAGTCTTCCAGTATTGAGCATGTTAGTGGCTGTCACAGAAGAGTCAGAGATCACTTAGATCTGAGCTGGTAGTTAATTTATTGAGTTCTAATCAGTAAATTTAGGTATATAAGATATTTGATAAATACAGATGGACTGGCGGTCAATACTCTACGATGTGCTACACTTAAAGTTAGTGTGGGATACAGAGGTTATCACTTAAGTTTACTGTACATATCTTAAATGTTACATGCATGCAAAAAATGTCACTTACCAACACACTGATGTCTGGTGTCAGGGAAGGGATCTCTCAGCCCCAAGAGGTAACATTGAGAAGTGTCCCTGCTCAAAAGGAGATCACTGCCAGGCAGCCAGCTGCTATGCTGGGAGAGGTCAATGGACCCTGATGGCTGTGGACACTTATAGCATAAAGAGGTTAATTTGTCAGTCAGATTTTCTGCTCTGTTAATGCAGTTTCAGCTGCTTATCAGCCCAGTCTCCAGCCAAATTATTTTTTTCTCACTGAGGGCCTCACACAATAAGATTGACTTTGATTAGGCCTACTTGCTGAGCATCTGCCTGGACCAAAGTTCAGTTTGCAGATTTTTCTAGGTAACTTCACTAAAGAAAAGATCAAATGGGGAGCTTCTGTTAATAAGACAACCTAAAGCTACAGTCTACAGTCTTCTGGTATTCTGCATGTTACTGGCATTAGCCTAGTAAGTGCAGATACCCCTATGTGATTTACTAAAATTCTGACTTGCTGAAAATAGTCTCATTAACTGGTGCTATGGGGAGAGAGCAATGAACATAGTGAAGCCTGCTGCAAGTAATTTAGAAGGCACGATTTGTATTCTTCATTTTTCTTTCATTTATTATGAAATATTAGTATATGCAGATGCAAGTGCTACACTTGCCAAAAATTGAAGAACAGTTGTTAAATAAAAGATACTGTGGAGGAGAAGGAAAGACTCCTTTCCTGATTTAAACATATTTAGAAACCCCACCCCACCCTTACTCATTTGAACTGTGATTTCAGGAGCAGTTCTAGAGGTTCTGCTTCTGTGTTGGTATAAGGCCATAATGCAAGTCAACAATAGTTCTGAACACGTACCAAATAATGAAAATGGCATCAAGAGGAAACAGTTTAAAAAACAAGTTTTGGCATTATTAACTCAAATACAGGGGTGGTTTTTTTTTTTGACTGCACAACTGTGAAATCTTTTTAGATGAGGAATGTTCTCTATATTTGAGGTTTATACGTTAAAATATCAATCAACTTGTAGCAATGAAAGGTTGTGTATTCAAAGCGCATCTCTTCAAATGTAATTAGTGTTCAACAGGACCAATATATTTGACTGTACCGAAATGTACGCAAATGTGATGCTTATTAGTATTTTTAAATAAAAAAAGCGCTAGAGATGTCCAGAGAGATACTTACAAGGTCTTATAATGCCAAGTGTACATTTCCATGACCCCTTATATCAGTGACTGATGCTAGTGTGCCTTAAAAGATATTTTATTTCTTTTCAGAGTAGTAGATACAGTTATGGTACAGCTGATTGCAGACAGCTTCCGCATCATATACTCAATTATTCCATTTCAAATGCTAAAGAGGATTTTTTTTCCAAAATGAGCAAAAGCACTTGGTAGGGTCACAGTAGTTTTAAAGGTTAAAAGTTCAACTCTTAGCTCCTGCATCAAAATGCTTTTATCATTTTTCTATTATGTCTCTGGAAAATTGCACTGTTGCCACTTGTAACTGAGTTTAACTGAACAAATGCATAATAGGTAAAAAACTTTTAAAAACAGTTAAACTAAACTTAATCTGGTTAGGCTGTTGATTATCAGCAGGATTAACTTCAGCTAAAATAAGGTATCTTTAAGTAGAGACATGAATAATGAAACAGTACTGGCAAAGTCTGAGGAATGATTGAAAGGATTTTGCATAAACAAGGTGGAATTTAAGCTCAGATAAGATTTTTGGAATGTAGAATCTAAAATCGATATGGAACTCTGTGAGAGATCCCTTTAACCCTCTCCAGAATCTGTAAATTGTTACGGTAGATTGAAAGTGTGTTTCTTTTTTAAAAATAGCAATAATTACTTGATATTTTGCATATTCAAGAATATTGAAGATATTCAGGAAATGAATCCTCAGAAGTTGTGCTAGTCACATGTCAAATAATTTCTGCTGTGATTCACTGCAGATTTTTGCTAGGTTGATGTGCTTTTCAACAAGAGTTAGCTTTTCAGTTTGGCTGACTTTCAGTATTTCAGCCAAGTTAGCCCACAGGCAATACCCAACAGAGGTTGTTTGGTCACTGTTGTTACGAGGAATAGCATAGATGCTATCAACACAACGATTTTTTTTTTTAATAGGTTGAAGGTCTGCCAGCTGAGTTTTGGATCTGATACACTTTTCCAGTCCTTTGTTTGTGTGCTCACCTTTGATACCTTAAAAACACTGGGTTGCATTTTTCAAGGGGTTCAGTATACCTACTTTTTAGTTATTAATTTACAATATCGCAGTTCCTCTAACACACAGATACATGACAAGTTTCTTGTTGCAGTTGTTTCAGCAGCTTTTTCAACACAGGTTCCCCATTTTTATGAAAGCTGCCATATGGTGGACTCTGTTGTAGATGAATCTGATCTTTTTTTTTCTAAGCATGCTCATACCTTGGTCTGCATGGGCTGTCATTTAGAAAGCAGTACCAATCTTGCATTTTCATGCATTTTGAAAGTTGGGGTTTTTTTGGTGTTGCTGTTGTTCCCATGGATTTTTGCAAGTGGATATTCTGAGAGCCATTTGAAAAGCAAAAGTAAAGATAAAAAAAGTCTAGTGGTGTTTGAGAAGGCCAAATGCTTATCTAGGCATCCAGAACACCAGCAGATGGTGACATAGGAAACATGGTGTTCATTGGGGTTTATGCAGCATGGGTGTGATGTTTGGATGTTTTATTTTTATTGCAGGAGAAAAGCTATATATCAGCATAACCATCTTTTCCATCCTGGAAAAAAGAGAGCAACAGTCAAAAGGGTCGTGTGTGTTCAGTGGGTATTGACTTTTAGCAAATAAACAGTCAATACAATGTCATGTAATACTTGCAAAAGTATAAAAGTGTATATTAAATGCAAGAGGAAATCAGAAACAACTCTATAAAAATTCCTGTTTTCTAAGGGTCAGGGAACTAAGTGTTTGGGTTTCATGTCTTTTTCAGAATGTCACTGTTGAAAGGTGTACATCTTAATAAATTACATTCTTGTTCAGTGCGTCTTGCAGGTCTCTTCCATTGGAGCCCTTTGTTCTTGATATTAGAAAATCTCTTGGACCAATTTTGCTTTCTTTTGTAAGTCTTCTAACAAAACAGCGCCTCTTCAGACCTACCAAAACCATAGCAAATAAACCTAAATTTGGTATGCAAGCATTCACAAGCATCTTATTCCCTCATCTCCTTATTTAATGAAAGTAGCAATAGCAGCAATTCTTCCATCTGCAGATGTCAAAGTACTTTGCACGTGGTAATTAACTGCAGTAGCCAAATTGTTCTTGTTTGATATAGCTACGTCCTGAGGATCAGGGACTGACCTGAGATACCACAAGCTCTCACAAAAAAAGTCAAGCAGTGAAAAAGAAGCAGTATCATCCACACTTTTATCTTCCCACTCCTTCATTTCTTTTCTGCATACCTTCACCTAGTGCCTTCTGATGTGCCAGCTGGTGTGGCTGTGTGGTGTTTGGGGTTTTGTGGTGTGTTTGGTTGTTGTTGTTGTGTTTTGTTTGGGTTTGTTTTGTGGTTTTTTGTTGTTGTTAACTTGGATGTTTTGTTTGTTGGTTTTCTTGTTAATTTGTTTTGTGGGTTTTTTGTTTGGTTTGTTTTTAGGAGGTGGATATGTAAATTGTCAGATGAGCTTGTCTGGTGGACTTTTATCCTGGTACCCTGATCCTCACCAACCTTTAGATTTCATTTGTAATTATAGACTCAAATGTTCCGTAATTGAATGTTTTTCAGACATTATTGCTTTCTAGCACAAAAGGTGGTATAAACACTGTTTTTCTTTTCCTGACAAGTGGAAGTGCTTTTTATTATTACTGCCTGAAATCATCTGAAATCAGTACAGCTTTTTTCCACTTTTTTGTTCTTCTAAGAGGTATTAAGAGGCAACAGCTAAAATGGATATAAAGTCTTCTGAAATCATGAAAAATCCCTAAATATGCTTCATAAAATAATGATGGCTTTCTTGTTTTTCTGGAAATGATTATGGTTCTCCCTTCAGTCCCTTTAGCAGTTTCACCAATACTGTTATATTAAGTAACAACAAATCCAAACTAATTTTAGATGTGCAAGTACTTGACTTGCCATTTTCTTCACCAGCAAAATGATGTAATTAATGAGGAAAATAACATTTTGATCTTTCATTGAGATCACCAAAGTGGCTACTTTACACTCCCTTTTTTTAAATGACTTTTATTTAATGAATGTAGCCCCTTTATGGGAGATTGTCCTTTGTAGGTTTGCTAAGAATCGTCTTGCTTAGACTCAGCTGTAGGAAATGAAGTGTTAATTTCCACCTCTATTGTATGCAAACTTAAAGACTAGCTTATCATTGTACAAAACTTGAGATATCAGATTTGTTTGAAGAAAAGGTGTCTGGAAGTCTGTGGATGCTTGAAATAAAGGTTATTGTTGTTCTCGCTTTTTTTGGGGTACGCTTTCCTGATGCTTGTTTGCATGAATTAGGAAGGTGACACCCACGTTTTGTGCAAGGCCACTTTGACAATTTTCCAGAAGCTGGATGAATTTCATATCCAGGCAAGAGATTATCTGCATGTTCTGAAACAAAAATAATTTGAGTTGTGGTAGTGAGAGTCTCTGTCCAGAGAAGATGCATTTAGTTGCTACAATCCTCAGACACGGATGTTAGCTGGAGTGTAGTAGCGAGTATTTTTGGTCTTGGGGAGCGCCTGTTGCATGTCACTTAAGTGTTTGCTGCCTTAGGATATAGTAACTGTGTCGTGATAAAGAGCAGCCCTGTTGGGCTGCTTTAATGTAACTGGAGTACTGGCAGTCCAGGCTGAAATAGAGAGGACTGGTGGAAAAAATCCCATGCCTTCAGGACAAGAGGTTAAACAAAACTCAGTCTTGTGTCACTAACAAAGGCTGCAAGAACATGAGCTGAACTCCCATCAGAGCTCAGGGAAGCCATGTGGAAGTTTAACTTGAGACAAATTTATTGGGAGTCACACATCACTGGGTCTACTGCTCACAGATCACCTTTGCTTCAAATGAGCTTGTGTGCAGGTTAAATGAAACTTCATAAATTCCCTTTTTTTGGCAGAATTAAGCACCCATTGACCCTGTCAGAGCATGGAATTTCAAACCTACTGCTCAGACCACCAAATTCTTTCCCTTTTCACTGAAATATGACTGTGTGGTTGCAGGTGACGTTGTAGAATAGAGCTTAATGAAGGAGAAGAACTGTCCAAGCTCGGCTTTCCTTTCTCCTTTTCTCTCTGCTCAAGGTGATTTTAAATGCCTTTTTTAGTACACTGTGTAATGGACAAGGCAGCAATTACTCCTTGTCAAATTTATGGTTACTTGATTATTTACATCAGCTGAAAGAGGCCAAAATCAATGGGAGCTCTTTTGTGCTAACAGTGGAACTTCATTTTATCCCTGTCAGAGACCTAATTTGCCTCAGCAACTGCTATTGTCAAAGTAGGGCAGAGCCTCTTTCCCTGAAGACCTTAGACCAAAATTGCTAATGCTGCTCACCTCTCTGCTGTCCAAGACAGAGAGAGAACAGTCATATAGAGAAAATTAACTTAAAAATTTATTACTCATGAATGATGCCTGTTATTTTCTGGTCGCCTGTAAGATAGCTCCATCTCTGCACAAGTATATGGGTTTTGAAGTTGAACGTTTTAACTTTGTTGTCCCTCCTGAATCCTCCTTCTGAGAAATGAGGTTTTTTTGTTTCCATCATTAATCTTTTTTCCTGCTACTCTATAGAAGTCTGCTGTACATGTTAAGCATTATAGAAAAAAGGTCTATCTTAAAGGTATTTTGCTATTCCTGAGGAAGCTGTTATATATTTTGTTTGGTGGATGTTGTATAGTAATACCGCAGTTCAGCAATTCTGTCAGCATATAATGTAGCGTTGAATGAAAGAGTGTTTATGAGCATGTCTGATGGTGTTGCCTGTGTACTACTTCAAGTTATTTATATTTAAAAATGACTGACCCTGGTGCTAGTTATTTTTTCTATGTTGCAGGGCTTGAACTACCCCATGTTTTAATAATTCCAGTAGGACCCCAATATGAGCTCAGAACTTCTTCATTCAGTTTCAAATTCACATGTTCCTTAATCTGTGATGGCCAGAGCCACTGCACTACTCCCCAAGGGAGCTGTGAGATCAGAAAATAGGGCTTTTATTAAGTACTGGAGGAAAATGCACAACCCTTTTACAGGGGAGAGATTCCTTTAGCAGGTGTTAGGTTGCAGTAATAATAGTGAAGGTTTCTTTGTTTTTGGAAGTGTCTGACACAATAGAAGGAAGCGTTTGTCATTTACAGTGACTCTTGAGCTATAGGATATCATTATTTGATGGGCTTCATTTCCTTGCAGACAGGCTTTCATTCATGTTTCCTTTAGCTTTAGTTATATAAACACTAGGCTTTGCTGAGATGCTTATTGCCTTTAAGGTCCATGGTCTCAAGGGGAGCTGCAAGTGCTCAGCACCCTTGACAGATGATCCAAGGTCATTTTTAAACAAATCTGTTCCTTTACAAATCTGTTTGCTCTTTCCATACCTTCCTTTTATGTATGGGTGAGAAGCACAGAGGAAAGAGACTAGGTATGCACAAACATGTGTATGTTGTTTATTTCTTGGTAGTTACTGAGGAGTGCTACAGAGCAGTTTGGAGTTGGTCTGTGATGACAGTTAGCGCCTATGGGAAATACCAGTGACCTGAAGAACCTATATAAGGGTGGTATGTCTAAATATCCATTTTGCCATCCAATTGCCATGTTGAACCTTTTTCACGTTGTTACTGAATGGCTGATTAGGCACAAATGTCTCAAGTGGAAGCCCTAGCACCAGAAGAGACCGGTTCTGGGAATACCTATTGCTGTGGACAATTCAATTCTTAGCCTTCATTCAACTGCCTGCCAGAGGTGGGGGAACTGCAAGAGACAAGTGTCTCTGCTCTTCACAGCTGTTTGGATCAGTGTGTTTGAAACGCGTGTGCTCACCATGGGTGCTACCTGCCAGGCCTTACTGGTTCACTTGCTTTTCTGTCTTGGTCTTCTGTAGAAAGTCCATTTTAGCACTTACTTATTCCACACAGAGATGAAAATGCAGTGGGTCCTCCCACCCCCACAACTTAATAGAAATTCTTGTTCTGTTATGGTTTTGTTTTGTGTGTGCTTTCTCTCCCCCTTCTCCCCTCATTGGGACTTTAAACATGGAGAAAGGCCAACAGAATTTGATGCTACATGGATCAAACACTAATGCATGTATAATGGATGGGTATATTTCTTCTTGGGCAGCATGACTGCCAAGTATATTTTTTCTTACTCATACCTACAGTTAAACAGTTTTTATCTGAATCCTCAGTAAGTGCTAATCCTTCTCTGAGTTTTCAGAGTTCCAGCTTTTTTTGAAACGCAGTATGAAAGAATTCAAAGCAGTGGCTATCTTTAAAATTCTCCTGTCTTGAAATTTTCCTGTATTCTGACCAAAATTTTTCAATGCCAGCCAATTTTGTGTGAAGCTCCAAAAAACAAAGCTATATTCAAGAAGTTACTACCTGATTAAAAGCTGAGGTGGGTTGAGTTACAAGTACTGTAAGGTGACCTAGTGCTCTTGTGTCCTTGCAAAGCTGACTCTAACCTTCATTCTATGCTTTTATGTGCAAATCTTCAGCTTCCTTCCTCCAGCACAAACTCAGGTGCTTCTGAAAAGTGGGTGGAGTCTTTGACTTTAAATGAGAGTTAAATGAGAATAAAAGCATAAAATAAATCAGTGGAAATGGAGCTTCTGACCAACGTTAAACAACGAAAACTCTGCATGAATAAATTTGGAGAACCTATTTGTTGCTTGTAAAGAACCTAGTAATAAAATGGGGCTAGAGAAGCCTTAAGCACATTGTGTTTAAATAAGCTTCTTGTTAAAGCCAGAGCTAAAGCTGCAGTTATGGATAATGCAGCTTACATTTTATTTAAAGAGTAAAGATTATATTATCATAATTGCAATTGTAAATGCTCTTTTCTTTTGTCAACAGGCCACTGATAAGATCTCTATGTGAGCCCCTCCATTGACAAAATGGCACAGCATGCAGAAAAGATAAACCTTCTGTGAGGAAACCTGGTTCAGTGCTTAATGACTTTAGTCAGATGGGATATTTTAAAAGAAAAGCATGCTTGCAGCAGTAGCACTGAGAAATCCAGTGGCAGGTTCCAAGTCCCTCTGTGTGAGGGTGCTAACAGCCCTTGGAGCCTCCCATCTTGTACACATGTCTGTTCCCCCGAGCACCTTGTTTTCTGGGTTTGCTTTACCTCGGACTAAGGGGTGACAGTGCCACCTGAGAGCAAGGCAGCAGCGTTCGTTACACACATCGACGTGTTGCGCAGGGCTGGTATTGGGGCTGGCAGGGATGGTAGTCACAACCCATTTTCACCTTTGTTCTTTGCTTTGGTTTTGAGCATGTACAAGAGAATGATTAAGGTTTTCCTGTTCTCTCTGATCCTTCTCTTTCCTCCTGAATTAAACAGATTTGCTCCAGTTTTTAAGCCTTCTATGGATGTATGCTTTGAAACATTAATTACAGCCAACAGCTTGTTGAGTTGGAGAACATATTGAGAATATTCATTCTAGTTATCCTCCTTCATCCTGCAACAGGTTTGGGATTCCTGGAAAACAGCTGGTCCTAGCAACATGCCTAGGGGGACACATGATGTTTAGGGTTTGGGTTGTGGGGTTTTTGTTTTGTTTGTTTTGTTTTGGGTTTTTTTAATATTTGGGGAATCAGAGGGCTGACTTCAGTAGTGCTACTGGTGCCAAAGGTGAAGTCTGCAGATGCCAGACTTAATCTTTGGCATCCACCTGCTTTTCTGGGGTTTGTACTGAGTAGCCTTTAGCCATAAAATGAGTCTGGTAGACTGACTGTGGTTATTGGAATAAATTATCAAATAGAAAGCATGGTTATAAACTAGGATTTAAGGCAGTATGCACTGTATTTATGGTGTCGAATCTAACTTCAGCAGTGGTTTGGAGCGAGGGTGTGAGGTGGTTTTGTTGTTACAAAAGAACTTTTTGCAGAAGGAATGAAACAAAGTTCCCAATGAGATGCAAAGCTCTCCTTGATGCATCTCCATGATGACGCAGGAGTTTTATGTCCTAATTGCTTTGTGGCAACTTGATTAATGGAATTTAGCTTAACTATTTTCCTTGTCAGTGAAGCATTTACTGAATTAAGTAATAACCAGATGAGTTGCTTCCTCTTTATAGGGCTTCGTCTTGAAAGATGATTCTTCTGAGATAAATATGATTGAGAGCATTCAGTTAGCTGTGTAATAGACACAATGTACATTAAAAAGTAGATGGAGACATACATGCTAGTAAACTGGAGGGAATACAGTCAAGTTAGCTGGCTGAAAATGCTTGAGATGTCAATTCTTTCTCCTTAGTTTTGTAACTGTATTTCTCTGTAATCCTTGATTGCTATGCAAACTTATTACTGTGTCCAAAGTCTTTCCAAGACAAAGTAGATGCTGTGGGTGGGACCTGCCAGGGCAGTCACTGGGAGCTTGCTCCAGGGAAAAGATGTGCACAATATGTTAAATAGGATAAAGTTTAAAAAGGAGAAAAATAGCAGGTATGAGCATGCTGGGCTCACCAATGCCTCTGCTGTAGCAGAACTGTTGTAGATGTAGGGAAATCGTATGCTGTGGAGCGTGGGTGCCTGGAGGCAGTTATAAATGCGGAAATCATAATGCCTGCCAGGTACTGGGGATAGGCAGCTGAGTGGAAAAAAGGATTTGCTCTAACTTTTGAAAGACACACTAAATCTTCTCCCTTACTTGTCATGTGTGTGGGAGGAAGGTGGTTTCTTACCCTTTCATTCCCTATTTAGAAGTGCTTGCTGTGAACAGGTGAGGGCTTTCAGCAGCACCTACAGCACTGTGTGACCTGCATGCAGGAGTTACGGAAACTCAGTTCTTTGCACTCTTGTCCCTCTTTTCCAGTCTTTGTGGTACGTTCTCCCATTCTTACATGCTTTACACAGCTATCCTGAAGCACCTCACTTCACAAAAGTTACAACTACATTTTAGAGGGTTACTTTCCAAAACTTTGAATTGCTTCTGTTCTCCATTAAGGTGATGCTAAGCAATGATTAGGTGTACCTGGCAGCGTCAGTGCTATCATTACACACCTGATGTGGTAAAAAGGAATATCATTTATTCGTTTAAATTACGTAATTTAGAGTTGGATCAGGGGATCATTACACAGTTAGTGAAAAGAATGAGTACTCTTTCTGGGCTACAACATTTAAACCCTAATCTTATGACCAGTTTTTAGGATTTAATCACACGGTTTGAAAAATAATTTAGATGAAGACAAGGTTGTCCTATGGTATTAGTCATAAGGCTTTTAAAGTAAGCCCCCATCAGATACTACTTTTCTTTATCCACTCAACAGCAAAAAGTTCAGTTTGATTCATGGGGCGTTATGAGTTGTCATTTCGATGCAGTATCTACAGCATTAAAAGATTTAAATGAAACATTAATTGAATGTCCCTGTAGTCCATGGTCATTAATCTTCTTTTAGTGAACTTTGAAAACAAACAAAACCTCCACCTTTTTCATAAATTAGAATGGTATACTTTCATATTTCTTGCCAGATTAGGAGATTGACCCCCTGTGGTTTGATAGAACTATTTAGTAGATGTCAATTTGCTATTTTCACAACAGTGATTTTCTTATGGCTCTTCTACTATGGCATGTTGAATTTCATAGAAAAGCACATCTCTTTATAAATGTTACAAGGATTCTGACTTCATAGACGAAAAGTTGCTTCAGATAATACAAGTTACATACTTTATACTCTGCTTAAATACAGATGATTATCTTGCTAATTGTTATGACAGAAATTCGAATATTCAATAGAGAATAGGGCCAATATTCAAATACAGAATTACAGGTTCATGGCTGAAAGTCTTGCAGCTGAAGCAAATTTTGTGGCTGACATTAAATTTGCATTGGATGCAGGGAGTCCAACCCCAAGTGGCTTAAAGAAAAACAACAACAAAACAAACCATTAAAAAAACCCCAAACCCAACTAGATCCAGGTAATACTTCTCTTTCCTGCAAGGTAAGGCCAATTAGTTAACTGAGAATATATGACAAGGTAGAGCATAAAATAATACATAGGCAGACTGAGTCAAAAGGTTGTGCTTGGCTACTTATCCTTGGAGTGTGGCAAAATGATAAATTACGCAGTATAACTATAATGGCACTGTGTCCTTGTTAGGTACTTGAGTCTAATGCCGTTGCTCAGAAGTAGGAAGGAACTGCACTATGTTATTTGAATGAGATTTTAATCCACAGATACTGCTATAGCACTGTAGAATTTAAGATGCTCTGTCAATTATTTTTGCTAAACTCTGAAATGAAAATGTGATTTCTGTGGTCTTTCCACTACAGGAGTACTTGTCTAAAAACTACTAAATTAATTGACTCTTTATTGATCAGTTGTAGTACCTTGAGAGATGGGTATCCTTTACCAAGTAATGAATATATGAATAAGCCCTTCTTGTAGCAAACTATTTTAAAGATGTATATTTAATTGTCCCATGTATTATGCATGGTTTTAATGAGGTTTTTCTTGGACTAAGCTGTCAGGGAGGTAGAAAACTGTTCTCATCACAGTCAAGAAAATCTTAAGGAGAACTCCATTTTCAGGTTGGCCTGAAATATTGAAAGTCCCATGTTTTTAACTTGGGAAATAGATGCTTACTCTGTGGGTTAACACAACCTTTAGAATCTTTTCCTTGGGTGTGCTGTTTTGGCAGTCTGTCACGGTATATCGCCACTAGACTGTCACCCTGTTTTCAGTTTCACCCTTTTTAATAGAAATGTTAATAAGTACATCTAAGACAACTTGTTTCTTTTCTTTCTGTACAAAGAGAACAGAGTTAAAGATGCTATTAAAGACAGAAAAAAACATGAGGTGCCTCATGGCTGGCTGATTTCCAGTGTGATTATTGCAAGTAAGCACTGGTATCTTATACCTGAAGAAGGAAAACTGGGAGGAAAGGCAACTAAGAGTCTTAGGAGGAGGCTTCCCCAGTGAACTCTTTGTAGACTGATCAATAGGAACATTTTATTTAGTCACCAGTAATAACTAGGAAGTAACACCTGATGATGAAATTCCTGCTTGGCATGAAAGCCAGATTTCATCCATACTCCCTGCCACCTCCCTCATCCTGTTATTAGGATAAGGTTTAAACCTTCATGTTCTTGTCAGTCCCATAAGTGGAATTTAAGTCTCAGTCTTTCGTAGAGTAAATGTCTTAATGGCTCCATGCCTGAAATGGATGCCATGGTGGTACTTCCCTTTGACATGTAATCTCTTTTAGATATACTCCAAATACGAGATAATTCTTTCGGGTTTTGTGTTCTGAGTATGTTTGAAATGTTCTGCTTTTAGGCCTGGGTGTTTTCTGGGAAGTTGAAAGAAGTAAAAACACACAGCTTATATTCAGGTCTAAAACATTAGGAAATCATGGTTGATTCACACAGCTGAAATCCATGTGTTGTCCAAACAAGTTAAAAATAAGATGGGGAAAAAACCCGCGCCATCAAACCACTCAGTCCTTCACTGATCTTTTGTGGCAGTGCAACATTGCCTGTCACCAAGACTACATTATCTCATCTAGAATCCTGACAAATTCTCTTCTTGAGATTTAAAGTCTTGTGTCATACCCCATTTTCTGAGGAAGGCCACAGTCTATCTGTGCTTACTTAATGCAGAACCCTGTCATTGAATATGGCAGATATTGCACAGGACAGACCACTGAATGTGACTGATCCGTGTAAAAATATCTTCCCAAGGCAAACAGGTACCCTTTAGACTTAAAGAAATGAAGAAAAAGTCAAACTGGTGCAGTGGCTTGGCTCTAAGCTCTAGGAACTCTGCAAACCCTTTCATGTAACTCATAATCTGCATTGCAATCACCACTGTAATAGATACTTAACTGGTAATTTAGGTGATCGAATTTATGTGACTGTTGTCTTGTCTTATGCCACTTATTTCTCGTTGTTGTAAGAGCTTGATTTGTGTATCTGTGTTGATGAATTCTTGGTCCTTGGGGGTACTATGTCGCTTGAGTGATTTGCCTTCTGGCAGAGGTTGTCAGTGAGGCTGTGCCGGATGGCCTCTGCTTAGTGAAACTGTGGTGTTGGGCACAATTGATAGTGACCCTCAGCGTAGGTCTGGCCTTGTTGGAGCTGTGTGTTAACTGTGTTGTAAATGCTGACCTGCTGCAGAAGGGAGAGGGCAGCTGTCCCTCCTGGTCTGATCAGATTGACACCACCTATTTTGTAAGGCAGGAGAAAATACCATGGTGCTTTTGAACAAGTGATTTTTTTGTGTGTGTGTGTGTGCTTCTGCCTGAAGCTGCATGTCTTGAGTGAAACCAGGATGTATTGATTTGCTGTAACCACCTATTGACCTCTGCATCCTTTACATCTGAGTTACACAAGCAAACACTATTCTTTTTATCTTTTTGTTGTTGTTACTCGTTGTTGAGTCACATAAGATATATGTATGCTCTGTGTATAAACAATGTGGTTCATTCACTCTTCAGGTTCTTGCAGCTGTTTATTTTTCCATTTTTCTTCTAGAAGAAAAAAAACTTTTCTCCTTTCTTTACTTTGTATCCCAAAGTCAAATTTTGCTTAGTGAGTTGATGTGCAAAAATACAAGAAAACTGTCATAAGTATGAAGCAAATTCTTTATAGTCTCTTTGCACATACTGAATCTTGTTTTGCAGATTAAAGTCTGAAAGACTTTTGTCTCTTCTGAAATTGAACTTTAGAGGTGTGTGTAAGATCCTCTCCAAGTTTATCAGATATTTTTCCTTCCAGAGGCAATGGGATAACATTTTTTTTTTGCTTTATCCTTACCTGGTTTTAGTTTCATTGATTCTGCTGTTTCATTTGTTTGCAGTAGCCTAACATTCAGTTACTTCTGAATTTTACTTGATAAAAAGTAGGTGAGTTTTAATTGATTCTTTATAGAACTAAGTTTTTAGATGTACAATTCTGCTATTAGTTTTATTATCACTGCATTAAGCGTCTTGGTTAATGACGAGGCTCTTAAGCCTGGATTTGCAGGGCATGTAGTTCAGAACCCATTCCTAAAAACAGTTGCTAGCAAATGTGCTCGTAGTTGTGTGTCACAGGCTGCTGTGCTGACCTTCCTTTTTCTACCGTTGATAAAATTGCTTTTCTGTCGATGGTCCTTGCATTTTGTAGGCTGCCATCGGTAACATTACCAGTGGCTATAAAGTGCTGTTAGCTGGTTCTATTATTTTTATCCAGTTCTATGTTCTTCTTTAAGACATGTGAGAAAATGCACCAACTGCTCTAATATCAAAATGTAACAAGAAGTTCCATTGCACATGGTATTCCGCAGCAGTGCCTTGAATGCATCAGCATTACATTGCTCTCCAGTGTCTTAAATTCCCATTTGTGGATCTTAGTATCTACAAGAACATTTTGGAAGGAGGCTTTGTTACAGCACTGTTGGTGTTCTGCTCATTTTTGGCTGAACGTCATGTATTTGCATGAGGGCTTAGGCTTTCAGAAAGTGAACTTCTTTGGACTCTAGCATTCAAGTATTTAATCTGTGTGTGATCTGTAGTTCTCATTATCATTGCCAATGATGAGTTATTTTTATGGAGAATTACGACAAAGCTGATCGG